>NC_092814.1:288719466-289065300 GCF_023375885.2 Dermacentor andersoni
TTTGAAGCATCGTACTCGTGGCTCAGTGGTAGCGTCTCCGTCTCACACTCCGGAGACCCTGGTTCGATTCCCACCCAGCCCATCTTGCAAGAGTTGAGCCAAAGCCACCTAGAAACAAGCGCAGCTGCTTATATACCGCCGCGACGCCGCGAGCGACGGCGCGAGTTGGAGCCCCGTTTCTCCTCTGTCGTGACGTCACGGTGTCACGTGGTATGGCATGGGGTCAAAGGTCATTGAAGGCGACACCTCCGCGCCTGAGGAGCTGGGTTGAGCTCTAGTAATATGCTTCGCATAATAAATAAATAACGCCTTTCAGAGTGACTGTGCAGCCTTCGTCTAGTAAAGTGTTTTGAACTAATAAGATATCCGGTAATTAAGAGAATAAACACGAAGAATATATGCCATCGACAAGCCTGTAAACAAGATTGCGTTCCAGGAGCTATCTTTATATACCTTTGCTCAACTGCCTCGTGTTTCAAGTATTACGAGAAAGTGCCCTTTCAATAAAGCTATGCCTGCAGGGCAACTTTACCTCTACTTGAACGCCAGAAGTACTGCTGCATTCCAGAATGCACTGCGCAGTCGCGGGCGGATTGTTGCTGCCTAAATAACAGGCAACAAAAAGCAGTCAAGGAAGGGAAGAAAGGCGAAAAATTGTCGGTGGCCTTCAGACTGTGAATAATGAGGATTAGGTGTCCAGGAGCTTTTCCTACAGATCTATTGCCAAACTACAATTATGAGAAAGTGCCCTTTCGATAATACCGGCATGGCCGGTTAAGCTTCGCTTCGTCGCTGAAATACCTGGTATTTAAACGCTTACGGGAAAGCGCTTTTAACTAATACATGCACAGCCGATTAAACTTTACTTGAGCAACAAAAGAATATTTGTCATTAGAGCCTGCACTGCATAGTCCTGTTCAAATTATTGCTGCTTAAATGGATAGTGAAAAAATACGAAAAAGATGGCAGCTGTTTCAACCTCTAGTTGAAGACTATCAAAGACAATATCTTCCCGAGCGAGTAGGAGGTAAGAATGGGACGGAGTAACCGCGTGGAGTACTCTATCGGCTCACCACTCGCTTGAGGGGAGTAGAAGGAGCGCAGAAATGGCCTCACTTTTTTTTACTGCACACTTTTCGCAGTCGGCACACATTTGCCCACACAATCTTCGGGATCAGCCTGCATAATAATATGTAAATAAAGTTTAAAGATTTCTGCAGTTTTAAATGCCAAAACTGCAATCTGATTATGAGGCACGTCGAAGTGAGGGACGAGTTTCGTGGTGTAATGGTTACGCTATCGAGCTTCCGTGGCAGAGGTCGTCTCTTCTAATCTGTCCGCCAGGCAATTTCTTATATATATATATATATATTATATATATATATATATATATATATATATATATACATTATAAAGGACATTTATTGGGGTTCGTAGCGACCGCCGGTTCTAAGATACACCGAGCAGTTCCCGAGCTCGAGCATCTTCTGCGCGCGTGCCGCTACCGATGCTGCCGACTCTGTGCACATGTTCGTTATCTTCCTTACAATGGGCCCGCGGAAATAAAGGAGCCATCCTGGCGACTTAGTTTTCTGGAAGGATGGTAGAATGGTGGTATGGCTTGAGACGCTGAACGTGAACGACTTCGCGGTTACGACATCGCATGTCGGACGGCGGCGTTAGCGGCTCAACCGGGTAATTAACGGGTGATGTTCGCTGGAGAACGCGGTATGGCCCGTTGTACTTCGGAAGGAGTTTTGAAGCGAGCCCAGGCGTGCGGTGTGGCACTAACAACCAGACAAGAGCGCCCGGGAGAAAAGTGGGAGTCGAGTTCTGGGCATCGTGAACGGCTTTTTGACGGTTCTGGTCGTCCGAGGTGAATCGGCGGGCCAGCTAGCGACATTCCTCGGCGTGTCTGGCAGCTATCGAGATCGGCAGGCATTCGAATGGGTCCAGCCGGTAAGACAGAAAGGCGTCTATTGTGTGCGAAGGATGACGGCCGTAAAGAAGGTAAAAGGGTGAGAATCCGGAAGTGGCCTGAGTCGCGGTGTTGTAGGCGTAGGTGACAAACGGAAGAACTAGGTCCCAATTACAGTGATCAGGTGAGACATACAGGGCGAGCATGTCACCACAATTTCGATTAAAGCGTTCCGTGGTACCGTTAGTCTGTGGGTGATAAGCAGTGCATTTAGGATGAACAATAGCACATTCAGCAAGCAGTTGCTCGATGACTTCAGATAACAAGGCGCGGCCTCTGTCGCTTAAAAGTTCACGTGGACCTCCATGACGAAGGAGAAAACGGCGAAGTATCAAATTGGCGACCTCCTGCGCTGTAGCATTTGGTAGAGCAGCAGTCTCCGCATAACGGGTTAAGTGATCTACCGCGACTATTATCCACCTGTTGCCGGTAGGAGTCAACGGAAGTGGCACGTAGAGATCTATACCCACGCAATCAAAGGGTCGGGATGGGCATTGTAAAGGCTGGAGCTCACAGGCGAAGTTGTGCGCTGGCGCTTTGCTGCGTTGGCACTCATGACAAGATCGGACAAACTTTCGAACGAAATTGTACATTCCCCGTCAGTAATAGCGGTGTCTCCGTCTTTCGTAGGTCTTGAAGACTCCCGCGTGGCCACACTGAGGGTCGACGTAGAACGAGGAACAGAGCGTTGATCGCAAGATTCTCGGAATGACGAGTAACCAGGTGCGTCCCTCTGGGGCATAGTTGCGTCGATATAGTAGCTGGTCTCGAATCGCAAAGTTAGGAACTTTACGCCGAAGCGTACGTGATGCTGGAACTTTCGACGTACCCGAGAGAAAATCGAGCAGAGATGCAGTCCAGGGATCATTACCCTGCGCAGCAGCGATAGTGTCAACGTCCAGAGAGGATAATGTGCGCAGGAGGAGTCGTGACTGGCCTTCGGGGGAAGCGGCGATCGGGATAGCGCGTCAGCGTCTGAGTGCTTTCGTCCGGAACGGTGAACCACGCGGATGTCATATTCTTGGATTCGCAATGCCTAGCGGCGCGAGGCGGCCCGAAGGATCTTTGAGCCTCGACAGCCAACATAGTGCGTGGTGGTCGGTCACTACGTCAAACGATCGGCCCTATAAATATGGGCGAAACTCGCCAAGCGCCCACACAATGGCCAAACACTCATTTTCTGTAACGCTGTAATTGGTCTCCGCCTTGGTTAACGTGCGACTCGCGTATGCGACGACGTATTCTGTGTGGCCAGGTTGACGCTGCGCCAACACAGCGCCAAGGCCTACACCGCTTCCATCGGTATAGATTTCGGTTGGCGCTTGAGGGTCAAAATGGCGAAGAATGGGCGTCGTCGTGAGAAGACGCCGCAAGGTTGTGAAGGCGTCGTCACACGCTGGAGACCATGATGAGAGATCTCTAGCGCCACCAAGGAGCTGCGTGAGAGGCGATATAATTGAAGCAAAGTTGCGAACGAATCCCCGGAAGTAAGAGCAGAGGCCGATAAAACTGCGGAGCTCTTTCATAGTGGTAGGTTTTGGAAACGCAGTAACAGCACGTAGCTTCTCGGGATCCGGGCGAATGCCCTCCTTTGACACGACATGGCCTAAAATTGTGAGCTGACGAACAGCAAATCCACACTTCGTCAGGTTAAGTTGCGACCCGGCGTTGGTCAAGCAAGTGAGTACGCGCTGGAGGCGGAGCAGGTGCGTTGCGAAATCAGGGGCGAACACCACAATGTCATCAAGATAGCAAACACAGATTTTCCATTTGAGGCCACGCAGAACATTATCCATCATTCTTTCGAACGTAGCAGGTGCGTTGCAAAGTCCGAAAGGCATGACGGTGAATTCATACAAGCCGTCTGGTGTAACAAATTCATAATGCAAAAAAGAAGAGGTGAGGCGTGCAGACAGAACACAAGAGTAGAGAAGTGGACAACACGAACGCCGACTATCAACAGAAGGGAGCACTGAGGAGAAAAAAGAAAGAAGACACAAAACTCACCTGCTCAAGCTCAGGAATGGTATCACCACGTGTCAGTCGGGTAAATGTGCCGATCTACGTGAGAGATAACTGTTAAGACACTTAATCTCTTCCTTATGTAAAGTAATCGAAGGCTGACTCACGCATGCACTTCCACCGTTATAGATATGCCATGCCTCTACCATAAGACGCGTATCTTCATTCTTATGTCTGTACAATATCGCGCATTCAGCGAACTCTGGCGTGCAGTTACAATCTTGGCAATGTAGGGAAAGATTAGAAGGCGATCCACCGGTTAAAGACCTTTTATGTTCCATTAGCCTCCGATTGATTCACCGTCCCGTTTGCCCTACGTAGAACTGGCCACAGCTAAGGGAAATTTTATAAACCTCACCCATACGACAGTCAGTAAACCTGTTCTTATTTTTGCTTCACTGGACAAATATCTGTTCTTTTCTTGCCTTTTACATGCTCCTTTTTCCTCTGTACGGCAGCGCATATCTTACTCAGCTTATTGGGAGCAGTGAAAGCAACATTAACATCATATCTACTTGCAACTTTTTTAAGCCTGTGCGGCACTGAATGAATGAACGGAATAGCCACTACACTTCTTTTGCTATTACTAGTTTCTGTAATCACGTCCGTACCCCTCGACACCGACTTCTTTATGCGCTCAGCCACAGTGGCCACTGCTACACTAGGATAACCTGCTTCTAATAGGCTCTCGAGAAGTCAGTTCCTCTGTCATCGGAACCTGCCAGTAGCCTGACCGCAAATCCAACGAAGAAAAGAACTCGGCTCCCTGCAGACAGTCCAGAGCATCATCGATGCGTGGTAATGGATAGACGTCCTTCAGCGTGATCTTGTTCAACCGTCGAAAATCAACACAGAAGCGGATGGAACCGTCTTTTTTTATGACGAGCAACACGGGAGAGGCCGATGGGCTTTGGGAAGGTTGAATGCCGCGACATTCCGCAGCGGACACGCGATTTGGTCTTTGTCGCAGGAATGAGTGAGAGCCAGTGTCGATGTAATGCTCAACCGTCGATGCACGGCCAAGAGATGTTTGCGCAACATCGAAAGAACGGCGGAATTGCTGAAGGATTTCGAGAAGTTGAGATCGCTGCGAATGCATCAGATCTTCGTCGATGAATGGGCTGAACACACCAGTCCATGTTGAGTCGGGTACGGAGAGGGCACTCAGTTCATGAACGGCAGTAGACGGCACTTCGTCATGGACGGAGACAAATCGTGTTGAATCGACCGACTCGACGTAACCAAGGCATTCGCGGCAGAACAGCGATAGCGGCGATATCGGCGATGAAATATGATTGTAAATGGGTATCGTGCTGACACCGGCGGCAAGGTGAAGAGCTGCAAAGGGCAAAGGAAGCACTTTTCGGGTAACAAAGTGATGAGAGAGCATGAAGAAGACCGTCCCGTCGGATATGGTACTACAGAATACTGGTACGAATGCTGAAGAGCACGGGGGAATACAGGTGTCTCCTTTTACGACAATTTTAGCGGCAGGATGACCATCGACGGAAGCCAGGTCACCAAGGTGGAAAAGTTCAATCTAAGCCCGAGCGCAATTGATGATGGCATTGTGGCGTGAGAGAAAATCCCATCCCAGAATAACGGCGTGGGAGCACGATGAAATAACTATGAATTCACTTGTGTACAAAACGTCCTGTATGGTCACATGGGCAGTACAAGCAGTGGTAGGGCAAATGGGTTGAGCACTCGCCGTTCGAAGCGACAATCCAGACAGAGACGGCGCCACTTTAGGAAGCGAACGGCAGGACCTGGCATCCATAACTGGAATAGCGGCACCGGTATCGACGAGGGCGACTGTAGCGACATCTTCGATAAACACATAAATGACATTGGCAGGTAAAAGAGGACTTCGGAATTTCTACACTTGCGCCGTTCTTGCCTCAGGAACTGCGTCGTCTAGTTTCCCTATTCGTTAAAGACCGGTCGTCGACGCATAGGGGAAAGCGATCGGCGACGTGGGGAGGGTGATCGGGGGCGTTCGAAGCGAGGACGGCGATCAGCCTGGGAGTGAGCTGGTGAATAGAATCAGGTGGAACATAGGGCGCTCGGCGATTGTCATCAAACGCCTGCGATCGGCGGCGGCAAAACCTTGCGACATGACCAGGATACTTACATGCGAAGCATATAGGGCGATTGTCCGGCGTACGCCACGGGTTAGCGACGGCAGTGGTGGTCCACGGGAAGGGAGGGGTAGGCCGGTGCACAGGCTGCTGGAAGCGACGCACGGGCACAGTGCGAGGGGCCATTGCAGCAACCGTAGCATAAGGTACTGGTGTAGTAACGACATCCTGCTGGTGAACAGCCGGCAGCGCTTCCGCGACCTCTTCATGGATCACGTTACGGATATGAGACGGCAAAGGGCTGGCAGACTCCTGAGACAGACGCCAGAGATAGCTGTCGTGCGACTTCTTCGCGGAAGAAATCCTTGAGTTGGGTCATCAGGGTGGCTCTTTCTGGGCCGCTGGTCAGGCTGCAGAGTGACGCCGCATTCGGTGTGGGATGTCGCCTTGTCAGAGCTCGCTGCTTACGTAATTCATCATAGCTCTGGCACAAGCTGATAACGTCGCCAACAGTGCGCGGGTCCTTGGCCAGAAGCATCTGGAACGCATCATCATCGATTCCCTTCATGACGTGCTTGATCTTTTCCGCTTCCGTCATGGCAGCGTTCACGTGCCTGCACAAATCTAGAACGTTTTCTATATAGCTGGTGAATGTCTCACCCGTGTCCTGTGCGCGTGTACGCAAACGCTGCTCGGCTCGGAGTTTCTTGACGGCGGCTCGGTCAAATACTTCTGTAATCGAAGTCTTGAACGCCGACCACGTTCGGATATCCCTCTCGTGATTTCTGAACCAGAGACTGGCCACGCCGGCAAGGTAGAATGATAAGTAAGCCAGTTTGTCCGAGTCATTCCATTTGTTGTGCACGCTCACCCGTTCGTAGGACGACAGCCACTCTTCAACGTCGTTGTCGTTGGTTCCGCTGAAGATAGGAGGCTCCCGCTGGCGAACGGTGCCAGCGCAAGGGACGGGTGGTGATGGAAGAGTCTGCTGGTCGGCGTACGGCATGGCGGAGGGTAGCGTCCGAGAATGGAGCTCCAGGATGGTACAATGGAACGTTACCCCGCACGGCTCCACCATTTATAAAGGAGAGTTATTGGGGTTCGTGGCGACCGCCGGTTCTAAGATGCACCGAGCAGTTCACGAGCTCGAGCCTGTGCTATATATATATATATATATATATATATATATATATATATATATATATATATATATATATATATATATATATTGCATTGCCCCGGCGGTCGTTCAGAGCGGAGGATGGCACCCCAGCTAAAATCGTCACTTACAGCGCATACATAGACGGAGGACAAAAAAGAACGACGTAGACAAGCGCTGACTTCCAACTGAATTTTTTATTTTCAGAAACAACCGTATATACCCTGAAACACCAAGACAAAAGCGCCCTCTACAAGCATCAACCCGACATGAGAATGCATTCAGAATTTCTTACCTAAGATGAACGAGAGCGCATGTGCGACCTCAGAAAAACCAGTTCTTTGTCTGTTAGGGCGATTGATGGCTTACTAACCGCGTCGCCATCGGCAATCGCTGCAGCTTCAATGATAATTCTAGTACTTTCATTGGAATGCCTAGCTAAGATAGTCGTCTCCTCAAAAATTGGGACGCAGCCGCATTGTGCGCAGTGAACACCTAGGAAGCCTTCCCGCCCTTTGCGCACTTTATTGCTGTGTTCTTGTAACCTAACGTTAAGACATCTACCAGTCTGTCCTATATAAGACCTACCGCATTTCAGGGGTATCTTATACACTACACCTTTCGAACAACCTGTAAACTTCTTCCTATGATTAATGCTGCAAATACTACGTTTCTTAGCAGCAGGATTATGTATGCGCTGTAAGTGACGATTTTACCATGGAATACCAACTAGCCCGTACTCAAACCTTGCTTCGGCATCCCAGCGACATGCAGTTGTCACGCCTCATCATTCGCTTCAAGGCAGCTCGCTGGAAGATAGCAACGTCGTCTCTGCTGACCGTCACGAAGGGCCCATCAAGGCCATTATGGTCGGCCGTTCACTGCGCGACAAAACTCCGGTCACGGATAAAGCAATTATGGGAGACGAGCCGACGACATCGTCAAATGGGATATTGAACGTCCACACCGGAGATGAGGTCCGTGCAGGGCTACGATTCTTCACACCTGTCAGCTACAGAAATTTGCACGACCACGCCGGAGACGGAGTTAGCGTACGATCCCAGTTCCCCTGTTTGTGCCCAGTGATGTGCGTGTGTTTCCACAAAACTCCCGTCGGTGGGAAAGGGCAGCAAACCTCTGGATTAGTGGGACCTGAGGTCATCGGTCTCCTGACGCTGGATTGCTGGAAGCTACTAAACAATGACGACGTAGAGCATAAAAAACGGATCCAGAGGGCTGTGAGAGGAGGAGGGGGACGCTCGGAAATAGTGAGTCACTCGGCCATGCAAAGACGCTACCATAGTGTGCTCAGACAGTTAGATCCGTATTGTAAAACTCAACCATGTACCTTTTTGGACATAATCCTTTTTTTTCATCATCACGGCGACCAGTAGCCACAGTATTACATATCGGCCCACATTTTTCAATTGCACGATCTTCGGAATCAGCCCAAGAAAGAGGCTAGAAATCAATATTCCCCGTACCGAAAAGCCGAGATAAACTCACTAAGAAACCCATTGTCCCTAAAAATGCAGAAGGCACCAGAACAACACTCAGAAGACGCGATTAATAAGCAGTGACGTCACTCCGCTTCCCGGCATCCGGTGCGTCTGCTCGGCATCTCATTCCCCCTCCCCCTCCCCCATCCCCTCCATTCTTCTGTTGTCACTCCTTTGTATTTCTTAACAAACATTCTGTAAAGTGAATGCGAAATATTTTAAAATTGCACGCTCAAATCTTTGCCTCTAATTCTGCATTTATATCTGTAAAGAGAGAGAGAGAGAAAGCAAGGAGAGGAAAGGCGAGGAGGTTAACCAGACATGCGCCTGGTTTGCTACCCTACAATGCGGTAAGCGAAAGGGGAATAGAAAGAGGAAAAGTGCAAGACAGTGAGCACTGAGTGCATGTACGGGGGATGATCCACAGGGACACTATAGGTGGTCTCTGTAAGATTTCCGTATAAATTAAAGGAAAAAAAAGAGAGTATGGTGGCAGAGTGACATGTCACATGTTAAAAGCGTTCAAGAAATTGCGCCCATTCAGCGGACCTGGGCGCGGATGTTTCCCGCATTTGGCTAATAGCCACGGAGAAAACAAAGCCTTTCAGTGGCAACCGCAGCAAAGCCGCCGCTCAGCGGGCGGCGCCTTGGGGCAGTCCAGAGCCATGCACAGTTTAGGTTGCTCGTAACGTTTCCAGCAGCGATGGCGGCCTGTTCCTCGCCGGTCCGATCACCGCGGCCGTCGCTGGCGGCGGCTTATATTCAGCTATAATTTGATTCAAACGCGAAATAAGAATTATTAGAGCAAGGTTATGTCGGAACTACGCCTGTCCTGCAAAGTAGCGCGCAGTACTAAACCACTAAGGAGATCGTGAGCTGCGATGCGAGGGCATTTCGTAGGCAGGCCGCACAGACTGACGGTTTCAGGGAGGCGTCTCGCTTGGCTCGAGGTTTGCTCTTTGCACCGACGCTGTCCAGAAGAACATTTCTATCTATTTACTCTATTTATGCACGACATACTTGTACAATGTTTAATCATGTTGACAAAAATAAGTGCTCTTTGGCGAGCTAGGAATGGATCGCAAGCGCCACCTGCCCCGTCAGCCATGGCGTCCAGATAGATTTATCTGGTACTGACGGCCCTAAAACCACAGCTGTCAGTGGAGCAGTCAGTTGATGGCACGCAATGGTGAAGTGGTCGTCTCGTGCATAGGAATCATTTGATTGACAATGGGCCCTATAACGTAAAACTATGCCTATATGTTTTTATTCCAATCTGTTGACGTCAAATTTGCGTAACCGCAGACGCAAGCATCGGGCGATGACCCGCTGGGTTGTCAGAGTAGACCAATAAAACGCTATCCTCGTTTAGTGGTCACTTTTGTTTGCTTTAAAAACGAATAAAATTGCCTACACTCAGTGGCTTGTCTTATCTACTTGGCTGATACGAGGCGACGAGCCCACTCAAGTGGAGAAGGATGGAGCCACCATCGTCAGGTCACTTTAGCATGCTTTCCACTCGAACATACAGCATACGGCACATGGAAGCGATGTTATCGCCCTTCGAATTTCTACCGAACATCACGTCGCGGCGATAACGACGACAGAAATGTGCCTGGATGGTCTATATAATTGACATGGCAATAAAATCATGCGATGCAGCTGAAGGCTTGCGCTGGGCGATGCCGCTTTCTTTTTTTAATTTGATCCGAATTTTAAGAATCACCTGTGACAGAACCTGAACACATCTCATTCGGTGACCGTCTCTCGCTTCAATGCGAACTAAGCGCTGAGAACACTGCCCAGGCAGAACTATCAGCACTCGGCGCACGCTGTCGTTATCGCAGGTCGCTTTTAAGAGAAAGTCTGCGCAGCCGCAGCCGGAGTAAACCCCCCCCCCCCCCTCCCGTGTCTTTCGTGGCGGAAGACGGCGCACTTCCTCCCTGCTTTCCTACCTTGCGCACGCGAGATTGAGCCACCATCGTTGGCTGACCCTCGCACCCTTTCACTCGCACATAAGGCGCGCAGTGACGATTTTCCTTCCCTTGGAATTCATATGGAAGATCACCGCGGCAACGACGATGCCGACGACAGCAGAAATGTGCCTGGAGCGGCCATGTAATTCATATCGCAATCAATAATTATTCCTGCAGGATTATTTACGTAGTTGCTAAAGCTATGTTGCGAAAGTGGGCGGGAAAGAAGATCTTGCGAAAATAATAATTTCTGATGCAGTCCTTTTTACGAGACACTGGTGTAGCGCACCGCTATAATCGAATATGTGGACTGACTATCACACCACATAAAAAACGTTGCAGAGAAGGCAATCATTGAAGTAGCTTTTTCGGTGAAAAATAAGTTCCCCCTATCTACTAAAAAGTGGTACATAGGAGGAACTGGCAAGTGTAATAACAAACACAGGGGGAAAAAATGTGACTGGTGCCGCGATGTAGTTTACAACATTCCGTTCACATGTGGTCGTTACTACATCGATCAAACAGCGTGCTGAATTCGCGACCACCTCAAAGAACCTGCCAATTGAAAGAAGGAAGCGTGGGCAGCCACCTAGCAGCGCATTGCTTCCGATGTGGTTGCCAGGCCTTGTTTATATAAACAGTGAAGCATACTAAGCCATTATAAGCACCAGTTTGCACGCGAGATATATGAGGCCCCTTGCTTCGAAGAGAAAGGTGACTCGTGCGTTAGTGCGCCGTTAGGGTGGTTTACTCCGAAGAATTCGCGTTTCTTTCACGTTGATTCATTGAGCCCATATTTTGCTTTATTTTTGTGTCGCTCTCTTCTTTACTTGTTTTTCTGCTCTTTTTCGTCGTTTCCCGTATCTTTATTTACAAGATGTCCCAGCTAATTTTAGCCAAAGTTTAAAAATATGCGAATGCTACGTAGCTGGACCGAACCAAGATGATGGTGTTTGCCGTCGTTTGAAGATACTCAGATTATTTTTTTGCATTCCGCCTAATTAGATAATTAGTGTTAATTAATTAATCAACTTCTCAAATATAATTAGATCAAAAGTGCCAATGAGAAAATTGTAGAGCGACGAGGAAAACTTCCGATACAGCTTTCTGTTGCTTAATACGTGCTACTTAAAAGTGTTTTTCCGAGAGTGAAAGAAGGCCACTAATGCAACCAAAATGGTCGCGCGACTGGCCGCTCGAGGCACTATTCGGACAGTTGGCGTGGAGTGACCCTACTACAAAATTCGCGTCGCGCACACAATCAGATTACAAATACTATGACGCCATCTCGTACTCTCATGCAACATTCTGCTTTCCTCCTCACCATTTCGCCATACTCACCTACTCCGCTTTCCGCTTCATGCTTTCACTGTAACCTCCTCCTCCGCTTTCTTTCTTCTGCTCTCTTCTTTCATCTCCTGCTGCAGTCCGCGTTCACTTTAATCTTTCGCTCTGCTCATTCGCTCGGTTACGAGGGACGACGCCGACGCTCCCCGCCCGAACGGGCGCCGATATTAGGCAGTTTTAGTACAGCACCATGACGATACGTACACAGCACGCAAGCGCTATGTGGAACGTAGGAGCGCGTGTCACGTCAGGGCTTTTAGTACTGTGAAATGCCTACGTACGCAAATGAGGGAAACTCATTAGACGCCGGGCGCGTTTGCGCTGCGTCGGAATATATTTAGGCGTTTAAAGACGCTACATTTAGTACGGATACAATACACGAATCATATCGAGAAAAATTAAAACTTAGTACTCACTTTCTGAGGCTGGCACGGTCATTTGCGACGAACTCCGCCAACAAGAGGTCGAGTCTTTCGTGCAAACAGCGCATACTGAACACTTTCTCAAAAACTAAGTTCAAATGTTTTACGTAATAGTTCTGCGGAAACACGCAAGGTGGAGAGAAATAACTATTAAAGGGAAAACGAGACATCCACTCAAATGTAGCTAAGTGCTACAAAGGAAACTGCGAAGCTTTTCTTTCGAGGAACCCGTTTGGGTTTCCTTTGTGGCACTTAATTATCTACGTTTGGGTGGATGTCTCGTTTTCGCTTTAGTATTCATATGTTTTACTACGAATTCCCACCATGCAGTATACTGGAATCGGTTCTGCGCGTTCCCTTGACGCAGCAAAGCTAAATCGTAGGCCATTGAAAAGTACAGCCTTCTGCTGGTCGCCTTTGATGGCGCCATTTTGCGAAATTCTTTTGTCTCTCGTTTTCCCGAACAAACGAGAGCCACCAGAGCAGCACACGAGGTTCTCCACGTACGCACGCAAGAATCGGATGCGCGCGTACGCGGTGGCCGCGCACGCATCACGTTCCATTCCTGTGGCGCTCTGCACAGTTTGCAGAACGTAGGGATCTTACGTACTCAACGTACGCTGAACTGAAACTATCTATGGACACGTGTACATGTTTATCTTTCTACGAGGGCAGCCCTTTCCACCAGCTAACAGATGTTAAACGTAATCGTTAGGCGCAGGAGATGACTGCATGTATCGGAAGTTTCTCAAATGTTATCGACAGTACTATCCGTTGTGTGCTGTCGGCGAACCTTGTGCAATCTGATTGTATGCATCGTGCGAATGGCGTAGTACTTTCTGGAAGGCACGCGGGCACCAGCGAATATGCTTGGACCATAGAGAAAGACATTCAACTATTGCGGACACTCCCATCCAGCCCAGCGGCCGAATTGACTGTAGCGCACCAAGCGGATTGGGTTAACTCCTTCCGGTTTCGGTTTAGGGCGCGCGCGTTTTGAACGCAAGCTGGCACGCGCTACGCTGGCTGCGCTACTTGGCGCCTTTGTTTCTTCTGCTGCTCAATCGCGCGCGATCTTAGTGCGGAGTCGTTTAATTAAAATGATTGAACAATCTTTACAAGACTCCATCGAATCTAGACACGTGCAATTTCATAAAGTAGACGCAAAACTCCATCTAAATGAGGAAATGTTTATTTTGCTCTGTATAAATGCTCGTTCCGGGCTTTTTGTGCATTCATCCCACGTTGTGGCACCAGGTAAGCGGCAATAGTTCCCGTACGAAACTCCACCGGATGGTATTAGATGAAAAATAAATTGCAGGCATGTGCCATTTTGGTATTTAGACCTTATAGGAATACTCCGTGTAGATGGGAAGCGTGGAAAGTGGGGAATGAGCGAAATTACAAACAAAAGCAAATCGATTGTACATACATGGCCTCGAAAATACCCAACTCATTCCAAGCCGTACTATAAATTTCGAAGAAAACATCTGACTTCCAAGCATTCCCCCATTGCCGGACATTCTTTCCTGCACTTTAAGACCACAAATGCTCGGTTGACTGCGCGTTTCCAAAACAACCTAGCCTAGGCCGACGCGATAGTACGCTACATACACAGAGGTGGCCACAACACAGGCTCTCAGCTAGGCCATGCTAGACGCTCGCAGAATGTCTTCTACTCGCACTCAAGAGGACTGCGTGAGTGCAAAGCTTGTTTTCTGAAGACAGAATTTTCTAGTCCTTGGTTTTTGAGCTCCTCGGCGTTATCTTTTGTGGATTCTGCCGGCGCAAGCAACACACTCCATTGTTATCAGTCTTCGCAATCGCTCGTCGTGTCTTCGACAAGCGTGAGTGCCCAAAGAAGGTATATATTGGCGGGGCCATAGAAACGGCTACAAACTTGTCTCACTAAGATTCAGTACAGGCCAAACTGTCGCCACGGCCGGCTTGCTTTTTTGCTAACCACTTCGCAACCCGAGGCACGGCGACCATGCCTCGAAAGTATCCCAAAAAGTTACAAAATTAATTACAGTAACTTGGCGGGTCAGAGAACGCGTTAGGAACTTGTTCCAGTAAGTCAGTACACGCGAAACTGCGTCACACGGCTGAGCTGCTTCTCCCTAACTGCGTAACAAAGCTGGGCGCGACGAGCGTGCAAAAAGTAGCCAAATAAGTTATAATAATGTTGGGGCTCACAGAAAGCGTCGAGTACAAGTCATTAATGCAAACTAAGCTGTTTTTCGCTAACTGCGCCACAAGTCTCGGTTCCATGCTGTAAACGCCAAAATTGCTTTAAATGCGTCGCAGACTCTCAAACAAAATTTCTCACCTTGCCGTTGTACAATAGTGCAGCGGTGCCCTGTCGAAGTGCATAAAGAACGCAAGAATACGCCGGGAGCCCAACAAACACGCTACATCCAAGAGAGACGGATCGCCGAACAGGCAAACTTCACGGGCGCAATCGGCCTCGCTGGCTTCGGTGGCCTGTTTGGCGCATGACGCATGCATTTGTCACGCCTGGCGTGCCTTTAGCTTGTTGCTAGGTAATGCAAGAAAAATAAATCCCAAAGTATAAGTTCATTTTCACGCAAACATTTCTAGTTTTAGCGGGAAAGAATAAAAAATAAAATAAAACGGGGTCTGCAAGTTCATTTCACATTCGTTTTTTCCAATGCTCGTGTCAACTAACGGATGGGATTAACGCTAGGCGTGACGTGTTTCCTCTTGCCAGTTTTCGCCGAGTGTCCCCTCTTGTTGAATTTCTTTCTCTATGCTTGCACCTTCAACGAGTCATGTATAAAAGCCGGCGCACTTGACCCGCTGATCCGATTTCGACGATCGCCGACTGCGCTCGCCGCTATCGTTGCGCTTTAAGTGTCACTGGCTTTTGTGCGCACAGGTTCGCCCAATACAGTTATTTTTGAAATTCACAGCTTTTGCTACTGTGTTCTTCTCCGCCACCACGACGTGACAATATGTCAGGTAATTTAATATATCCAAATGCACTTACAACAAAGTTAAGGGAACTTTTATGGCATGTTCGTTGTATCAGATTTGCTATATCCAGAGGAGGAATGAAGCATTGAAGGAATTTATTTATTTAGAAAAAAACTACGCAGTAGGCAGTAATATTTGCCACTGCCTTGAGCTATATTTCAGCGTCCCTAATAACGAAATTCTCGAGAGTCCTCATTGTGCAGACTTGCTCCGTTCCACTTACCACAATGTCGGCACACCATACCGGCGCAGCACATGCTCCGCATTTACGCAACTCGATACGCCTGTAAGCAACAAGATACGACTTCTCGTCGAGACGCTTCCGATAGCTTTCTGGTTCGCCTCCGAGTATTCTCGAACGCATGCTAAAACATCCTCAGCAAGAAAACACTATAAAAACAACTTCCTTAAATACCGCGCATGCAAGTGACTGAGTATTAGAGCACGTTGGTATCAGCCGGCATTACCAGCAAAAAAAAAAAAATGGAGTTTCGTTCCAAAGGCGAAGCATCGTTTGTAATAGCAAATTAGTAGACAGCTATACGGACTATGGAAAATTGTTTTATCGGCCATATAAGCTTTTACACATTCGCTTAGTGACTAAATTAACCATTTATGGTGTCACGCACGCACAAGCAAACATGGACACATCTCACTCAATGACCGCGCCAGCTCGCTGTCAAAACGCTGGAATGAGAAAGGGCAGCAGCAGCAGCAGCGTGCGAATTGACCTTTGTGCAGCCTCTCGCTTCAACGCTAACTAAGCGACGAGAACGCAGTTCACACGAAGCTACCAGCACTCGGAGCACTCTGTCCCCGTCGCAGATTGCTTTGAGGACAGCGCCTGCGTGGCCGCGTCATACGCAGCTGCCGCCGGATCACAACGCACCCCTCCCTCTTTCCCTCCCCCCTGGTGCCTTGTGCACGCGGAAGACGGCGCGGTTCCTCACCGCTTTCCCCCTTGCGTGCACGAGATTGAGCCACCATCGTCGACTCATCTACGCGCGATTTCATTCGCACATATAACATACGGCTCACGGCGACGATGTTATCGCCCTTGGAATTTATACGAAACATCACGGCGACGACAGATATGTTCCTGGAGTCTGTGTATAATTGTTATTGCAATAAAAGAACTTTCACTTAAGGTTCGCTCATACTGTCGACTTTAGGAGGTCGAGCGACCTATTGGGACTGACGATCAAAAGCAAACTCAAGGCGACCGATAATCGCGCCTGCAGGTGCGACCAGCCAAACTCTAAAAACAGAGAGTTCCGGGCACTCTCTTTGAGGGAGTATCTGCTTCTCCTATATTTCACACTTTTCTAGTGTAGATCAGCCCACTTTAAGAGAGTAGGACAACTCCTCCTGATAGAGTTTTGATACTCCGCCGCATGGGAGTGCTAGATGCTCTTCCGGAGAGTGCTTTAACTCTCCCCACAGGGGTAATAGTACTCCTCCAAACTGAGTGCTTGTACTCCTCCAAACCGATTGCTTCTACTCCTCCAAGCTGGGTGTTTCTGCTCCCCCAAACAGAGTGCTTGTACTCCTTCAGAACAGAGCGCTAGTACTCATCCTAATAGCGTGAAAGCACGATGTAGGCCCATGGTCACGTTAGAAGGGATTCGCCATACTTACATGTGGGGAATATTTTATTCTTTCATAAGCCGCTTCTGCACTTATGCTTGGTGAATGGGATGCAACCTGTGGTTGACGAGTTACTCAAATGAAACACTTTCGCTCTTAAAAGGTCAAAATCTTTATTGATAAGTCCAAGACAAACTGACTAATATTTGAGAAACGTACTGACAAACACATAAAATCAAGATTCAATGATGCCCATAAACATTAGAAGACATCTTGTAATAAAACATAAGTATACTCTCTAAAGTTTCATCAGTATTACAGTGTAGAAATATCCTTTACTTTCAGCTTGCTCCTCTTTTTCAAAAATAAAGTATACAATGCAAAGTTGAACATAGATCAAACGTGTGCAAACCGACGAAGTATTGACACTATGACTGACATCATGCGCCACATTAATGGCCAGCAAACGTATCTCTGGCGGAAAACGCATGCACTTACATGGCAGAGGTTACCAGATGAGCTGCTAAGCATTGGGCTGGCAATGTAGATAAATTGTGCAAGAAACTTTTTCCTGTGCCATGTTCTAAGAAAGCAGCTGATTTGATAATGTCCTGTAGAGCATATGGATATTCCTGACTGAGACTACAGTGAATTTATAAATGTGTTTTATATTCTCATGTGAGACCGCAGGTCTAGCTAGCTTTGCTTATATTTCAAATAGAGTTATTCATCTATCGGCTGCACCCCATTGTTTCCAAGTTTGTCTTGTCGTGGTTCTGCAGCGGTATCCTGCCCAGTCTCAAAGCGGTACAGAGGCGTATCATATTTTCTCTTCGGTTGGCCTCCTCACGAAAGTAGTTTCCTGGTGCTGTTGGGATTGATCCGTTACACTTTCTCACAAATAAATAAAATTAAATTTACAACACTATCTAGTGTGTAGCAAAGCAATGGCATTAAAATCTTGCGCATCAAATTTCTTGTCATATACGGTAGCCTTTCATTCCCATTACGGTAAGAATGCTATATTTCTGCGGAGCAGCTTGCATAATTACATGATCAATTATTGTGACTGGATGAATATGCAATCTAATTAAAGTATAGCATGGCTTCCGATGTGAACCAAAAATTAGATGTGATCAATATGATGCATCAGAGGCGACATAAGCATAAATATAGGCAGGGAAGTGCACGAAAAAGACAAAGAAGCAAAACATAAATTGAGAATGGCACCATCTTGTTTCACATATCCGTTCCATGCACGTGGATTTTGCATGCGACTATGCTTATACTTGCACAATGAACCAACTACCTGAAACCAAAGCTTTTTTCCTACTGAAGTGGTTAAGACGCACTGAAGTAAGAAAAATTATCGCACTTCACTGAATCTTCGTCTCAAAACAAGTACATATGTGTCTGGGAAGATTAATACATCGCCTCACTGTGCACTGTATCTTAAGTCCAGTAATTTACCATGTGCAAAAATGCTATAATTGTATTTTGCCTTATAAAAATTATGTCTACAGAAGCCATGAAACTAAGGGGCTTTTGCATACCACTATATGTTCACATCCGCCAATTGATGAACAAGTATTATACTCAGTTCCTCTCAGTACTTTGCATTGAACGCATCTGTACCTCCACTAGCATACTTGGTTGGCAAGCAGATTGTGTCACCCTAATCAAAATATCAAATACCTGCCAGAAGCTATCTCATGACTATTTCACAGAAGGAGAAACTACAATTTTACATTTTTTAAATATTATTCAATTCCAAGTGACTCTCCGGCTTTAAGACGTAAGGTATGCACATGGTGTATACAGTTAAAGGCCTTAATCGCTCCTTGCTTTCACTACGGGAGGCGCGAGTGGTTATAATGAACTGGTTTCGTGATCATACACGTAAACGATAATGACTTCTTAAACATGGCATTCTCTTCCCCAATGTTTTCCCTTTCTGTAATCTAAAAGGAAGCCATGCTTCTATAATAAGGTGTAAGAAGTAGATAAAAGGGATGACATGAAAAGCTGTCAGCTTCATGTCAGCATTTAAATACAGAATCAGTGGTTTGTATTTGTACCCTTGCATTCACATGCTGTTAAATGTAAGCTATCAAAGCTGTTACATTTATGCAAGCACCTAACCAAGCACGAGATGTTGCCTTTTTAGTGAACACAGGCACCATGCTCATTGCAACTATGTATCATGTCAATAAGCAAACATGCAATTTCATTGTACCACTATTTCTTTATCACATGGATATATCTGTTGAGAAGCAGGACAAAAAGCAGTCACTTCTCACAAAACTAATCAGCTGTTTTTTACGCACATTTCTAACTTTTCAATGACACTTGCTCCTATGTGTTTGTCTCCAGAGAGCATAGTTGATTTTGACTTTCCCATCGGAGACATTACATGAATATACCATGTTAAGATGACTGCCTAGAACATGTGAGAATTTTCATCTTGGTGTGACATACTGTATTTTGATTTTGTTGATATTTAGTCAAATGGTACACTCCACATAACCACATTCTAGTTATCTGGTCTAAATTGCACGGCAATGTATTTTATTATTTGGCGTGCGCTCCTCTGCACTACGTGAAGTCGCGCTGGGCTGGCTCTTTGACATCCTTGGGTCTTTGCAGCTGTCTTCTTGCGTTATATAAAGCAGGTGCCAGAAAACTATCGTGTGCAACAGTCAACACGAGGACATGGTGTAAAACAACATCAAGACAGTCAAGGTCATGGCACTAAAAGAAAGTCTTAGCTCTTAATCTTCCTACTGAAATGCATGCGAAACATCTAAATGACTGCAACAGTCAAATGCTAAACTAACTGCAATTTTAGATTTAAAGAAAAGAGAAATAACCGACAGTTCATCCTTGTTCATCTCGATTGTTACAATGCTCCTACTAATAAATAGAATAGTGGTCGTTGTGAGATGTGAGAAGTTTGTCATTAATCTGGTGTCTCGCAAACATCATTTGTCACACATCCTAAGCACGTGCCCAGTGTGCAACCCGTACCACCTCTGGTTGTGCCACTGCTCAAGCCATAATTCGAGGATCATATCTGCAAACATGATGCTCAGTAGGGATGAAAATATGGTCCTACAGTTAGATAGATATGACTGGATGTGCCTACAAGAAACGGCAACAAGGCTTGTTATGGCAAACTTACCCACATTTCAATATTAACAAGAAAGTTCACTGCCCCTGCATCTAAGCTTACTAAAAGGCATGAACTTATTTTCATTTATGAGGTGCGCAATAGAGTACATTTTTGAGAGACTCGACTACTGCTGCAGTTTGAAATCTACCATTTTACATCCTTGAAGGCATGTAAAAGTTGCACATGAACCGCAGTTATTAGTTTATTAGAACAACTCTTTGTTTTGTGTAAGACAGAGGACTGATTACACGGAATTAAAGCAACGTTTCGTTTTGATACGTTATTTCTCCACAAAAAATATTAAAGCGATAAACACATTTTGATCTGGCATGCAGTAGCAAGATGCACACATTACGCTTGTAACCTTGCCAGGAAGGGTGATTAAGCTGTTGATATGACACAACTCTGAAACGCCAACTCATATTAGCAAATGCACAGGCACGTTCAAAACAATAAGCGTATGCAAAGCGCCCCTGCAATTGTAATTCCCCACAGCAGCCGTTGTATTCAATGCCGATGCATAACTCGCTGCTTGACAATTCACCGAGTTCGTAGACATACGCACCTTTTCAGATTCGCACCGTGCTCGAAAACTGTAACAGGAGACATAAAATTAGACATATAATCACACCATTTCAATACACAAGCAAAAACAGTTTAGTCTTAGGGGTAAACGCCATGAGTGCGATTTAGTGCACGACGCTGACGAGCGACGGCGACGAGCGACAAAACGGGCCGTCGCTTGAACATGTCGCTCAGTTCTAGAAATCTAGAAATCGTCGCTCGTCTCCCGGAAGTGCTCTGTGCTACTAGCCAATAGCGCGAAGACGGAACTGGATGTACATCACTAAAATACTACCGATTGTAGCGCGGAACGAGCAAACGATTGAATGTTTATGCATGCAAGGATAAGAGCCCTTCGGGTTCTTATTCGGGTTCTTATCCTTCGGAAAGAGACCTTCGGAAATATTTTATGCTACTTTTTACAGTAAAATACGTCAATATAATTTACTAAAGCACGCGTCACGCTATTTTCAGCGCGTATTTGCAGCCCTGATACCGGCAACACCGGGGAGACGTCGCTCAATATCGTTTCTCGCACGGAGTACGACTTGGAGGCGTTTCAGTAAAACTTCATTTGGACTTAGTTGGTACATAATTCTGAACTTAACTTTACAGCGCAAACACTTAAGACGAAAAACAAAAAGAAAGACACGACCCACACTGGCGCTAACAACTTCTTTTTTTCCTTCGTCGTCGATGCATATATATACTTAGGCCACACAACCGCGCAGGCGCAGCGAATAATAAATTACTGACGTCTGCCAACTTATCGCATACGCAAACGTAGGAATTCAAATTCTCAGGGGTGCAGTGACAAAGATGTATCACTGATGCAATTCTTGCCTTGTCCTTTAATGTGGTCAGCCTCTAAGGCAAGCCGCGCACGTTCATTCTTGCTTTTGCCAAGAAGTAACGTCCGATCAAGTCGCGCCTCACAATTGCTGCAAGAGTTTATATGCGCAACAAGGTGCGCTCCTCTATCTACATGTTTGTTTACTTTTTGCGCATGTTCGCCGAGTCGCTCATTGACGCAACGCCCTGTCTGGCCAACGTATGTCTTACCACATGAGAGTGGAATGCCATAGACCACGCCGAAAGCGCACAACACGTATGAGGCACCATGCCGAATTTGGCATCCTGGTCTGCTCTCTCCGCAGGTGCGGGAACATAGCTTTGAAAGCTTATTTGGCGCAGAAATTGCCAAAGGAATGCCATGCCTGCAAGCAACTGTCTTGAGTTGATGGGTCACCTTATCCATATAAGGGACCACCGCAGGCCTTCGCGTTTCACGTTCGGCGGCCGCCCTTCTTGCGGTTTTTCTTCTCTGGATCAGAGCTTCAACCAGGGCAATCAAAAGCGACATAGGGAACCCAGCTGCCAAAAGTCGGCTGATCTGATTATCAAAACTTTCTTGCATCTTGTGCACACACGAACTCTTAAGAACCCGCCTTGGTTGCTCAGTGGCTATGGTGTTGGGATGCTGAGCACGAGGTCGCGGGGTCGAATCCCGGCCACGGCGACCGCATTTCTATGGGGGCGAAATGCGAAAACACCCGTGTACTTAGATTTAGGTGCACGTTAAAGAACCCCAGGTGGTCGAAATTTCCGGAGTCCTCCACTACGGCATGCCTCATAATCAAAGTGCTTCTGGCACGTAAAAACCCATAATTTAATTTAATTCTTGAACTCTTAGGAGCCAATTCCATACATGACGACGCAATGCCTCTTTTCACAATCTTCGAGTGCGCAGACCTAAAGGACAAAAGTTCCTTTTTCACACGGGGTTGATACGCCCAACACATAGCGTTCATAGAATTCAAGCTTCAGTTCCAAGAACTGCAATACATTGTTTTGTGGACTCTCGTGGGTAAACACAAGACCTTGTCCATGTACCTTAAAATCCTCTAAAACCTTATTCATCGTATCCTGGCAGAAGAATGTGAGCCAATTCTTGGAAAAGAACTTAAAGTTACTAACAGTGAACCACCCTTTTCGAACAAAGAATTCGAATGACGTGGTGCAGTTCTTGCTTGGGAATAAGGATGTAGTTTATGGTTTTTCTGTTGATGTTGAAGATTTATTTTATTCAGTTCCACAGCGTGAACTCCGGTCTTCGGTCCATGATTGTATTGAGTATAGTGGTACGATCTCGTTCCAGAATTATGCCAGACTTTCAGTGGGTAATTTTTAAAGTCTTTTAGAATGTTACCTTCGAGCTAATTTTATTGTTTTTAATGACCAACCGTATTTACAACGGAATGGTATTTGTATTGGGCCATGTGTTGCTCCCGTTCTTGTGGATATTTTTTGTCTAGTGTGGATCATTCTTTAGACCATGCTTTTATTGAGCGGAAAGTTTTAAAAGTTTTGAGGTATGTCGATGATTTTTTGGTATTTTTATCGCTTGACTCGTCCTACCAGGATACGATCAATAAGGTTTTAGAGGATCTTAAGGTACATGGACATGGCCTTGTGTTTACCCACGAGAGTCCACAAAACAATGTATCGCAGTTCTTGGAACTGAAGCTTGAATTCTATGAACGCCATGTGTGTTGGGTGTATCAACTCCGTGCGAAAAATAAACTTTTTTCCTTTAGGTCTGCGCACTCGAAGATTGTGAAAAGAGGCTTTGCGTCGTCATGTATGGAATTGGCTCTTAAGAGTTCGTGTGTGCACAACATGCAAGAAAGTTTTGATAATCAGATCGGCCGACTTTTGGCAGCTGGGTTCCCTATGTCGTTTTTGACTGCCGTGGTTGAAGCTCTGATCCAGAGAAGAAAAATCACAAAAAGGCCGGCCGCCGAACGTGAAACGCGAAGGCCTGCGGTGGTCCCTTATATGCATAAGGTGACCCATCAACTCAAGAAAGTTGCTTGCAGGCATGGTGTTCCTTTGGCAATTTTCTGCGCCAAACAAGCTTTTAAAGCTATGTTGCCGCACCTGCGGAGAGAGCAGAGGAGGATGTCAAATTCGGCATGGCGCCTCATACGTATTGTGCGCTGTCGGCGTGGTTTATGGCATTCCACTCTCATGTGGCAAGACATACGTTGGCCAGACAGGGTGTTGCGTCAATGAGCGACTCGGGGAATATGCGCAAAAAGTAAACAAAAATGCAGATAGAGGAGCGCACCTTGTTGCGCATATAAACTCTTGCAGCAATTGTGAGACGCGACTTGATCGGACGTTAATTCTGGGCAAAAGCAAGAATAAACATGCGCGGCTTGCCTTAGAGGCCTACCACATAAAAGGACAAGGCAATAATTGCATCAGTGATACATCTGTGTCCCTGCACCCATCAGAATTTGAATTCCTACGTTTGCGTATGCGATAAGTTGGCAGATGTCAGTAATGTATACACTGCGCCTGCGCGGTTGTGTGGCCTAGGTATACATATGCATCGACGACGAAGGAAAAAAAGAAGTTTGCGCCAGTGTGTGTCGTGTCTTTCTTTTTGTGGTTGGTCTTAGGTGTTTGCGCTGTAACGTTAAGTTTAGGACTTGTAGGTGACGTGCGAACGCGACAGCCACCTTTATCTCATCGCTTCTCGCTGTTGCGCGCAAGATCGCTTATATGGGGTTTATATTTTATTCCGTATAAAACATGAATTCCTCATGCGTTGTCAGTAATTCAAGATAACGCGCCCAATTGACCTCTTGCAGCATGCAGCTAGATGCCTGCGGCAAAGTTTCTAACTAGAATTGGCGCTGCACGTAACTTCAGTGGTCGCGATTACCCATTGGCGAAAGACACCGTCAAACGCGCGGCTTATTTATTACGAAAGCATGCCGCCAGCGAAATGACGCCTTCTCTTATGTGACTCCTTATTTCAACAGCGTCCCGTACACAGTAGACTGCGAAACTGAATACATTCAATTACACAAAACCCACGCTAAGCACGCTCCGGCTCGGAATCATGGGCTGACGAACAAACCATTTTAAGCGTGCTCTCACCTCACGCCTTATTGAATATACCATGGTTCCGGCAGCGCTTGCGATTTTCAAAGCTATTACGGTTAGCGGCAAGTGACAAAATCACATGCAGTTATCGCGACGTCTCACTTTTTTCGACTGACATCGAGAGACACAGCACGCTTGCCTAGTCCGTTGTGGAACGCGTCGGCTGAGCGCCGCGACGACTTCCTGGAGATAGCATGTCATATACGTAGAATGTGCACCTTAATTAGCATTCACTTATTGTAGAGGATTTGTTGTTATATCCAACGAATGACAAACGACTGTGGTGTTTTCGCGGTGACGCGAGATGGCTGACACACAATCTCGCTCGGAAGGCCTTCGTTGCTGCTCGCTGGACGGATGATCTTTCTCCTGTGCTGTGCTGTACCGGGATGTCGACCGCGCGCGCGGTGGAGCAACTCCGAGTTAAAAAGTAGAGCGCTATCTCCGCGTTCCCTTGAACTGAGGCTGCCTGTTCTCTTAGAAGCAAAACGGTGTGTTCTTTGCTCAGCGTGCGTGAGTGATACATCGCCATGTTCAGGGCCAGCCTCCTACAGTTCAAGCAGAAGATAACGCTACGTTTTGCTTTCTATTGCCGCAGGAGTAGAACGGGCATTCTAATCTCTCTAAGAAGGGCAGAGTGAAAAGCTGATTTCACTCTCTCCTTGGTGACGGAGTGAACAATGCATTTCACTCCACTCGACATTCTGCGAGAGTAAAACAACGCTTTGCAGAGTAAATCGGCCGCTTCACTCCTGCGATACCCTCCCTAGTTTTTAGAGTGTAGACGCCACACCAAAATGTCACGTCATATGCCGCTCACGTCTGCTCGCAGTGCCATTGCTACGTAAAATAGGCATGAGCGTGTAAAGACGTTGTGTTCATGCGCGTCTCATTGGTTGAGCAGCTTGCGACTGCGGTCGTGCGATTGAGAAATCGAGCAGCGAGCGAATGGGCCGAAATGATCGCTTTTCAAGAGACCATTCGCGACCAACTTGGTCGCGCGGCTGCTGTCAGTCGCCGTTGTGAAAAAGCCTATTGACTGTATTTGTGCGTGCACACACATAATGCGTGTTGACTCGTCGGATGGAATGCAATGTTCTGTCCTATGGAACTAAAACTCGGTGTTTTCCCGACAAAAAAGAAACATTTAAACTGACTTACGGAGGGCCTAATTGTTTGACACATGACATAATTAATGAGCGCCAAAAAACAAGCACAGCACGAAAGAAAAGGGGGTTGACACGGGACAAGCGCTACTCACAATTGTTTATTCCACAGCGCCGTGATTACATATGCAGGGTGTTTCACGAAACACGAGGGAAGGATCTAAAAAAAAAGTGGTTAACCAAAGCTGTTTGAAATCAATGACATATGGTTTGCAGTCATGGGGCGCTGCTCGGAGTATTTTTCACCCTCCGTTTACTTCGTTAATTAATAAGGTCAATTCTGCAAAATTTAATTATTCTCTTTTGGATCAAGTCCATTTCGTTACTCTGTAGAGGGGATTCAGAAGGATTCAATCCCATTTTATGGCAATGTATATGCTGTGTGGTGATGTTTTTCGGCGTTTAATGAAAGCCCTCGAAATATGAAAAGAAATGAAAACACGTGACTGCGCTCATGCGCTATCGTGTTGCAGCAGTCTCAACCGTGCTTCGACCGAAAGAACCGTGCGCGCGGACCCTGGCGAATCGAGGGGCTGATTCAGAATCCTCTAAGCATATATCCCACAGTCAAACCATTCTTTTTCTGTTTTCAATGCCGCATCTGCAGTAGTGCGTATTGTATATATATTTAGGACGTTGTGGAATAAACAATTGAGAATGCCGTTTTTCCCGTAGCCACCCCCCCTTTCTTTCGTGATCTGTTTGTTCTTGTGCTCAATAATTAAGCCAAAAATCATTGCCCCCGCTAGTCAATGTGAATGCCGCAACCTTCATGCCTGTGCCGGGAAACGTGACCTTTAGTCCCACAATAGCGTGGTAATGCGGCTATATACGGGGCCGTAAATTTTACGTGCCGCCAAAGACAAGAAAAAGAGAAAACATTTTTATAAACAACAAAGGCTAAAGATATGTTTATACATGGCCACCCGAGTCTCCTACCAAAAGGCCATGGTCGAGGCTCCCGCGCTGGCGCCTAAAGTGCCCGTAACAACTTGGGTGTCTTCCGTAAATAGCCTGCGTGGCCTAGATTCCAGGAAGTTGCTCCTTGTGAGGAGCGTCGGTAGTGCAATGAACCTGAATTATTGCTCTGGGACCATTAGGAAGCAATGCGTCACTGTTAGGTACGTCTCCCAGAGGCGCACAGGAGCAAAACAAGAAAAACAATGTTGTTAGCTATTTGATTCCAGCTCCAAACAAATTACCCAATTATTTCCGCTTTGTCTCCGGGTTCACGGCCGCAACCATACCGACGTTAAGTAGGTCACCGAACCTGCCCAAGTTTACCCTTTACCCTGGTATTTGTTGCGTAGAATTTAGCTCCTCCAGTGGCAAATTATGAACTACCGTCGGTAGAAGTTTGTTAATAGTTCAATTTATTTAATGTATACGCGTGTGCAATCAAGCGAGGAAAAACACCTAGTGTACCATGAATAGCGGCTTCTGGCTTGCCCTCAAAATTGCACGAGGTAACTTATTCCGGATAATGAGCTGTAAGTGACAATGCACTGTTTCCTTAAAAAAAAAGAAGGAGAGAACTAAAATCTATGCTGTTCGACTAGTAGAAAGAGAGAGAGAGGTCATGAGGGAAAGGAAGGGAGGTTAGTCACGCTGAGTCCGGTAGGCTACCCTACACTGGGGAAGGGGGATTCATAGAGGAGAAGGGAAAAGGAAGTTCACAGTTTGCGCTGTTACGCACACAAGCGTTCATCGCTGAGTCAGTCACAGGCGGTCATACAGGCTGCTGCACTTCAAGAAATGCACCAGCGCCTTTGTGGACTTGCACATAGCAGACACACGAGGGCCTGTGAAAGGCCTGTTGTCCAAGTGCCCGAAAGCTGTCCGAAGGGCCTTCCTCTCATCTTCGTATGGGGAGCCGTCACACAGGAGACGTTTGGTCGTTTCTTCGACAGCACAAGTGCTGCAATTTGGACTGTCTGCCTTTCCAATTAGGAATGAGTAGGCGTTGGTGAAAGATACTACTCGCAGGCGGCACAGCAACGTTTCTTCCCGTCTATTAAAGCCAGGTAAAGTTGTAATCTGCTGTGTGCGTCTATGGCATACATGCGCCCGTTGGTGAACGCCGGTGTGTTCCATTTCCTTAGAGTAATAATATGCGCAAGACAACTGAGGTGTCACGCTGCATCCGTTCTCGACAATGGTATCAAGGTGCTTTTTCATTCACCATCGTGCCGCACGTGCAGCTTTGTCGGCACTTTCATTGCCAGTAATGTTGCATTGCCCAGGCAGCCACTGAAATATAATGTCGTGGTTTTTCTCTGCCGCTTGATGGTAGGGTAATCGTATCTCTGCTATCAAAAGTTCATGTGGGCTGCGGCGCAGAGCTGATTGCAGTGATTGCAGGGATGCCTTTTAGTTAGAGAATATAGCCTAGTGATTTAGTGACCGTTGCTGCACCCCACTCTTACACTCTCTCTGTTAAAAGTCATCAATGATTTTTTGTAACTCGTCCCACTGTTGCTGAACAGGACAGTGTCATCTGCAAACCTATAGTTGCGAGACATTCGCCATGGATCCTAACTCCTAAGCCATCCCAATTTAATAGCTTGAATACTTCTTCCAGGCACGCAGTCAATAGCATTGGGGAGATTGTGTCTTTTTGTCTGACGCCTTTCTTCATTGGTATCATCCCAATTTTCTTGTGGAGAATTAGGGTAGCTGTGGAATCTTTGTAGACACTTTCCAAGATACTTCCGTAAGCCTCCTATACTCCTTGATTACGTAATTACTCTATGACTGCTGGTATCTCTACTGAGTCAAATGCCTTTTCGTAATCTATGAAAGCCATATAGAGAGGCTGATTGTACTGTGCAGATTTCTCCTCGATTACTTGATTGATGGCATGGATGTGATCCATTGTACAGTATCCCTTCCTGAAGCCAGTCTGTTCACTTGGTTGTCTGAAGTCAAGCGTTGCCCTCATTCTATTGGAAATTATCTTGGTGAATAGTTTATACAATACTGGAAGTAAGGTAATGCACCTATAATTTTCAATTGTTTAACGTGTCCTTTCTTGGGGATCAGTGTAATGTTGGCATTCTTCCAGTTCTCCGGGATCCTTTAAGTCGCGAGACATTTTGTATAAAGGGACGCAAATTTTTAAGCATGATGTCTCCTCCATTTTTGAATAAATCGACTGTTATTCCGTCTTCTTCTGTCTTCTTTCCTCGTTTCATGTCTTCTAAGGCACTTCTAACTTCATCGCAACTGATAGAAGAAGCTTCTGTAACCTGTTCATTACTATATTCAATGTAGGTATCTTGGCTTCTCTGGGTATTGTGCAGATCACTATAGAATTCTTCCGCTGCTGTTACTACACCTTCAGAATTACTGATGATATTACCCTGCTTATCTCTTAGTGAATACATCTTGGCTTGACCTATGCGAAGTTTTCTTCTCACTGATTTCATGCTGCGTCCATTTGTTGCTGCTTCCTCAGTCTTTCTTACGTTATAATTTAAAATGTACTTTATTTTCTCCTTGTTGCTCAGTTTTGGCAATTCCGCGAAGACTATCTGAGCTCTTGAGTAGGACTGTTTCATTCTTTTTTTTCTTTTCTAGCTCCTTCATTGCTTGAGAGAGCTTACCTACTTGTTTCCTTGGTGCATTGCCTCTCACTTCAATTGCTTCTTTTGAAGCCAGCCTAGTTACGGTTTTATTCATTATCTCTATGTCATCTACATCTCGCTGTTCTAAGGCTGCATATTTGTTTGCAAGTACAAGCCTGAATTGGTCCGCTTTTATCCTTACTGCGTCTAAGTTGGCCTGTTTCTTCTTGACCAATTTTACTCGTTTTCTCTTCAAATTTAGGTGAATTCTAGATCTCACTAACCTATGATCACTGCACTTTAGCCTTCTTAACACTCCTACATCCTGCACGATGCTGGGATCAGGCGAAAGTATGAAATCAATTTCATTCCTTGTTTTACCATTATGGCTTTTCCAGGTCCACTTCTTGTTGCTACGCTTTCTGAAGAAGGTGTTCATTATTCGCAGCTTATTCATTTCTGCGAATTCTACCGACATCTCTACTCTAGTGTTTCTAGAACCAATGCCACGGTTGCGAATTTCTTGTTCATCAGCCTGCTTTTCCCCCACTTGTGCATTGAAGTCGCCCATTACTACAGTATACTGAGTTTGCGCTTTTCTCATGGCTTATTCTACGTCTTCATAAAACTGATCTACTTCATCATTATCATCATGACTGGAGGTTGGAGCGCAGGCTTGTACCACCTTATTATAGAACTTATTAAGTTTTATTACGGCTACTGCTACTCTCTCATTAATGCTGTAGAATTTGTTAATGTTGCCCGCTATGTCCTTATGTATCAGGAATCCTACTCCATAGGATTCTATTTCCTATCTGGAAGTCCTCTATAGCAGAGAACGTGGCCATTATTCAGCACTTTATAAGCCTCACCAGTTCTTCTAACCTCACTAAGGCCAATGATATCGTAAACAATGCCTGATAGTTCCTCAAAGAGTACTGCTAAGTTCGCCTCACTTGAAAACGTTAGGGTGTTAAAGGTTGCAAGGGTCAGTTTCCATTGGTGGCCTGCCGGGTCGAGAGATCCTTAGCACCCCCTTATGTGTTGCAGGTCTGACTGCCGCCTTGGTCAGGTGCTCCGCAGCTGCTGGGTACCGAAGGCCATGTGTTAATTTTAGAAATCATGAGGGGGGTAGCAGCCGACTACTGCACCAGGGAGGCGACTTCCTGTTCTGTTGAAGGAGTGAATGAATGTTTGATGTTTATTGGCGCAAGGTCCAAGTATGACCAAAGAGCGCCATGTCTGTGGTAATGAGTTTGCAGTGTAATTATGATTTCTATGAAGTTGGTGTGACGTGGCTGTAAAGGGGCTTTAAAAATAGTGGCTTTAAAGTGCGTAAAATCTGTATAATAAGAATATGGCGATGACGTATGACGTGTACTATGAACATTAAGATCCATTTCAGAAGAATGATACGATGTGTAAAATACATCAAGTTATAAGATTGGCTAGAGCGCTACTACCTCCTTAGAGCCCTTGAAACACAAGGGCCTGGAGGCATGTGCTACGCAAAACAATTATCGCAGCGGCATCCTCTGGAACGAGGATGCTCTACGAAGTTAATGGGCTTATAACATGTAGGACAACATCATTTAAGAAGTTGAGGACTGCCTTGGTGTTAAAAAGCGGTTCCCTAAAAAGAAACATAGCGGGGTGTAGAGGGATGTAATAATGGTATGCAAGCGGAAAATTTTTCTTTCTCTGCGCTTCGGCTTCCCGACATTCCAGGAGCACATGGAGGACGGTCAGCCTCTCGCCGCATCCACGACAGGTTGGAGGTTCACTTCCAGTGAGCAGAAAATTATGGGTGCCAAATGTGTGTCCTATTCTGAGGCGACAGAATAGGACATCTGTTCGCCGAGATTTTGTTGGGGAGTGCCAAAAACCTAACTTGGGCTTTATAACGTACAGTTTATTATTTGTTTGCGCGTCCCATGTACACTGCTAGTGGTTTCGCAGTTTCTTTCGTAAGAAAGGCCTCAGATCTGTGACAGGCACATCTGCGGTAGGGTTAACAACTTGTGATGCGATTGACGTGGCCATCTCGTCCGCCAGAACGTTACCTTCGATTCCCCAATGGCCAGGTACCCAGCATATTGCAGGCGGGGCTTGCAGGCGGCGGCTTGCGCGGTGCACAGGTGTCTCGACGCGTGGATGATGTCTTGAAGGGCTGGATGCAGGGCTACTCGCAGGAGTCGTCCCTATCATTAGGTGATGATGCGATACCCAGAATCTCCACCAGTGTCACGGCTCACTGGAGACAAGAAAGGAGAGCGGTATTTATTCGAGAGAGTTAAGGCAAGCGCTCAGTCCAGGCTTCTTCTTCTCTAGCGCCTCGCTTGCACACACGAGGTCGTCGTCTTTTTCGTCAACGTGGTTGGGCGCAGATGGCGTCGCGGCAATATTATGACATTCTGGTTAGATGTGTATGCTTTACACAAGACGGAGTAGAGTTCATGAAATACGGGATTTTTATGTTTGCTGAGTTACATTAAGGCCTTCACGATGCTTAGAGAGTCTGTATAGATCGCTGCTTTTGGAAGTTTTGATTTTCTTATATGCTTCACAGCAGAGGGCAATGCTAGGCCTCGGCCGTAAAGATGCTTGTTTCCGGATGCAGTACATCGGATTCCGAGAAGGATGGGCCGACGGCTGCATAGGATACCCCGGCATTTGACTTCGAAGAGTCTGTGTAGAACTCTGCGCAGGAGTGTTTGTACTGAAGTTCTAGGAAATGCATTCTAATTTCGGCCTCAGGAGCGTGCTTTGTAACTTTTATAAAGGATATGTCACATTCTATCACCTGCCACTCCCAAGGAGGTAAGAGCTTGGTTAGGTGCATTAAGCGCTGCTCGAGGAGTGGGACATGCATTTCATCGCTAGGCTCCTTCACACGCAGCGAGAAAGGCTGTCTTATAGAGGGGCGATTGCTGAAAAGTGTAGCGCACGTCATATCGGTAACGGTACCAAAACATGGATGTTCAAGATTAGAGCGCACATTAGGGGAATATGTAAAGCTGATGTATGATCTCTGCAGGTGGAGTGACCACTCATTCTATTCGGCATATAAGCTTTCAATCGGGCTTGTTCTGAAAGCGCTCGTGGTTAAGCGGATACCTAGATAGTGAACAGGGTCTAGCATCTTTAGCGCGCTCGGGGCGGCAGAGTTTTATACCACGGCACCATTATCTAATGGTGACCGAATCAGGCTCTTATAGAGATTCATTAAGCACTTCCTGTCACTACCCCACGTAGTCTGGGATAGAAGTTCCATTAGGTTCATTGTTTTCAGACATATTTCTTTAAGATGTTTAATGTGTGGGACGAAAGTGAGTCTATTGTTAAGTATAACACCAAGAAATCTGTGCTCTTTGTTTACAGGTATCTGTTGTCCATACAGTTCTAAGCAAGGATCCGGAACCGGTCCTCTCTTTCTTGTAAACAGAACACAAGAACTCTTGTGAGGATTGATTTTAAATCCATTTTTCTCTGTCCACTTTGACACCTTGTTCAAACCATGATGTACCTGTCTCTCGCACACTGCGAGGTTACAGGATTTGAAACTTATTTGAATGTCGTCCACATAGACGGAATACAATATGGCCGGTGGTAAGGAAGCACGAAGTGTTGTCATCTTAACAATAAAGAGTGTGCAACTGAGCACGCCTCCCTGGGGCAAACCCTGCAGGTTCTAATGTAAAAGGACGTGACAGCACATTGCCGACTTTTACCCGGAAGGTACGATTGGACAAGTAGCTTTTTATTACGTTTAGCATATTACCATGAATGCCATTTCTGACAAATCTCTCAAGATTCCTTAGCGCCATGTTGTATCGTACGCCTTCTCCATATCGAGGAATATCGATAAGAAAAACTGTGTGTACAAATGCGTCACGGATATTTCCTTCAATACGTACAAGATGGTCGGTTGTGGAGCGCCGTTCTCGGAAGCTGCACTGACAGGGATCAAGCATATTGCTCAGTTCAAGGTAATGATTGAGCCGCCGATTAATCATTTTTTCAAATACCTTACAAATGCAACTTGTGAGGGCTATCGGACGGTAACTTGCCACTGAGGAAGGGTCTTTGCCTTGTTTCAAAACAGGGACCGCAATCGCTTCTTTCCATGCGGTTGGAAGGTACCCTGCATACCAGATAGTGTTTAAAAGTGTAAGTAGTGTAACTTGCGTATCATTGTGTAAGTTTTTGAGCATTTCATACATGATTCTATCAGATCCCGGTGCAGAGCTCTTGCATGCGCTCAAGGCACCTCTCAACTCTGCAATATTGAAAGCACGGTTAAACGGTTCATTTTGTCGACATTTTCTGAAGAATGGCTTACATTCTTCTATTTGTTTGTATTTGAGAAAGGATTGTGAATAATTTGTTGAACTTGACACGCTCTCAAAGTGCTCCCCAAGTGAGTCTGCCTGATCTTGCAGTGTATCGCCCTGTGTGTTTACCCAAGGGAGTGAATATGTTTGTCGCCCTCTTATCCTACTAACACTGTTCCAGGCTTTGGCCTCATTTGTAAACGAGTTGATACTCGATAGAAATTTCTGCCAACTCTCTCTTCTGGCCTGTGGGCGGGTTTGCCTGCCTTGGGATTTTACTTTTTTAAAGTTGATAAGATTCTCCGCAGTGGGAGAAGCGCGAAGGAACCCCCACGCTTTGTTCTGTTTCTTACGGGCGATCCTACATTCGTCGTTCCACCACGGGACGCGCCGTTTGCATGCCAAACCACTTACCTTTGATATGCATTTAGATGCGGCATCTATAATGAATGCTGTAAAGTACTCCACAGCAGCATCAATTTCTAAAGAAGGCATATCAGCCTATGAGATACTAGAAAGTGTTCGGAATTTCTCCCAGTCGGCTGTATCGACCTTCCACCTAGGAGCCTGTGGTGGATATTCGTTTCCTTTAGATGTTTTTTGCAGTATAGGGGAATGGTCGCTGCCGTAAGGGTTGTTGGTAACTTCCCATTCAAGTTCAGGCAGTATAGCCGGGAAAATTATGCTAAGATCTATTGAAGAAAAGGTTCTGTTTGCAAGAGAGTAATATGTGGGTTCCTTCTTATTCAGTAGGCACGCACCAGAAGAAAAAAAAAGAACTGTTCAACAAGACGTCCTCGCGCATCTATACGAGGGTCGCCCCACAGGTAGTTGTGTGCATTGAAATCGCCAACAATAACATAAGGTTTGTGGGGTCTTAGGGTCTCACAGGAGTACCGGCCACCACGTGTTCGAGCTTAGCGAGCCACAGGGCCGCGTCAGCCGTCAGCCTCTATATAGCGCCGCTGCGCGCGAACTCAGGCCACAAGGGGCTACCGAGTGACGCACGCAAGAACACAGTATTGCCCTAAGTTGACGGAAACCGTTTATTGTCTCCAACAGCACCCAACACTGCATGAACGCCCGGTCCCGGGACGGCGGGGAAACAAAGGGGTCCCGCACCAAGGGCGAAAAATGTAGTTAGGGGCGCCTGTAGCACGTCGCTGCGAGAGCACAGGCTCAAGCTGGGACGCGCCGCTAGGAAAAGTCCCGGTGGCTATGCTACTTGCTCTCGCGATAACCGATGGGCCAACTCGTGAGAGCTCGGGCATTCTCCTTCGGCTTGGGCCTCCGATGAGTGCGGCTCGGCGTGGTACGACCTCGCGCGAGCACTAGGCACCCGTTCTTCGGCTTAGCGCCGGGATAGGAACAACATGAGGTACGCGTTCCCCGCACGGGCAAAGGCAGCGTGCGTGAGCTCAATCCTAGTCACAAAGGTGTCGGCGGATGAGAGGAAGCATGTACGTACCGGGAGCCGTCCCAAGGAGCAAGAGAGTTGCTATCGTCACGGCAGTAGCCACCCGGGGCCGCTCCGTGACGTCACTTGCTCCGCCCTCACCGCGAACCAGCGCGATTGGAGCGCCACCGCTAACAACTGGTTCGGAGCGAGGACGGCATGGCTTAGGGATTGCAGACATGGGTGAAATGCGCCCGCGCAATGGCGCGTCGAATTCCCAAAATCCCCACATCCTCCTCTCCTTAATTGCCCCCCTACCAGTCTGGCGAAGAAGCTGTTAGGGGCTAATGCACCAAAGACAACTGAGCCTTTCATGCACTAGCTAATTGCTACCTCAGCCCAGCAAGCAGTATGCGTGGAAAAAAAAACATACACACAATGATAAAGGAAAAATAATAAATAAAAGATATACACTCTAAAATACAAGAAAATGACGCCGCGAAGGAGGGAAGAAATATTAACAAACGAGTCTGCTGCTAGCGCGGGACAATGTCCGGGGGTGCGAAGAGAACGCGGCGCGTATAGTTCTGTGGCTAGGGCGGTGGCCGCCGAAGTCGCGGGAGTTGCGAGCGTAGGCTTGATTGCAGGCCACTTAACGTAGGAACGGGCTCACCGTTGTTCCATCGGAGTTGCCGGCGAGACCGATGAGTGCCGCTTTCGTGGTGGTCCCGAACTCCAGGTGGACGGGGCAGGACACTGCCAGGTCAGCTGGCCACGCCGCCGTATGCAGGATTGAAGGGCAGCCACAGCGGCGGCTGCAGGGCGTTCGCACGGCGTCGGCGACTGCAGAGAGCCGAGCTCCTGGCATGATGTCATAGGGGCCCGTCCACCATCGGTGTCCGCGGCGATCCGATGGAGTTGGTGCGGCAAGGAGCAACGGCCCCCACGCAGGCACACACGCACACACACACGCACGCGCACACTCTCCTCGTGGTAACGCGCATCACTCCTCACCGTCCGCCATGTCGCCCGTCCACCACAACGCGCCACACCGATCCAGGCGCGAAGCTTCCGTCTCTCCCGCACCAACGATTCAAAGGGACCACTGTCACCCCCCGCGCTGCCCGACACGCCAATTACCGACCCCCTTCTTGGCAAAAAAGAACGAAAAGAAACGAAAACGAGAAGAAAAAAAAAACACACACACAAGAAAACAAGAATGTTCAAATTAAGTCTATGTACAAGTAACAAAAAATGAACTATACAGCTGTACACTAAAACATTAAAACAATAATTACACTCAGCATGCGTACCCAAAAATAAAAATTTTTAAGAATGCACATTGCTTCTACACACTGCTAACAATTGTAGCAGAAAGCTGGACGGGGGCCAGCTTCTTTTCGTGCACTGGCCGCAAGAAGCTAACCCACTGAGGCTAAGCAATATTACTGAGGGCCTTCGGTGGCGGAAAGAGCCCGCCGTGAGGCGCGATATCACCCAGGTGACCGTTTCCTCAGGTTGTACCAGTGCGTGGTCCGAATGCGGTCCTTCGCCCCGGGTGTGCCCGGTTGCTTGCGCGTGGTGCCACTGGGCACCGGCGCGAGCTCGCCGGACCGCGACGCAAAGGCTTTCAGGTCGGCGATATGGGCACGGCTGAGTTTTCCCGAAGGGGAATCCTTCAGTAAGTACGCGAGCGGAGACCAAACTTTCTGTGCTCGGTACGGACCAAGCCACTTAGGAGCGAGCGAGGCTGAGAACCCCTTGCTCGCGTCGCTAAGAGTGTGGTTGCGCTTCAGGACTAAATCACCTACCTACCTTAAAGGAAAGATGGCGATGCTTCCGGTCGTACTGAGCCTTCTGCTGGGCCCTGGCCGAAGTCAAACTCTGCCTTGATCTACAGAGAGCCCGACAAAGCCTGTCCCGAAGTGCTGAAGCGTACGCAGAACAGTCTGCCGGCGCCTCCTCATCCCCGAGCTGACATTGAATGACACTGGTCATCGGATTTGCCAGCTTCCTTCCGAAATTGAGGAAAGTGGGAGAGAAACCAGTCGAGCGATTCTCGGCGGTTCGGATTGCCAACGCGAGCTCACTCAAGTGGTCTGCCCAATCCTTTTGACTCACGGCAAAGGCCGCCAACATTGGTTTGATGGTTCTATTGACCCTCTCCGTCAAATTGGACTGGGGATGGTAGGGCGACGTGGTGCAGTGATTAATTCCCAGGGAACGGCAAGTAGCACCAAACACCCGAGCGCTGAAATAGGACGCGTTGTCCGTAATTAGTCTTTTCGGAAAGCCGAACCAACAAAAAACTTCCTGTAGCCTCTCCAGCACCGCTCGCGCGGTCACTTTTCGAAGCGGGAACAACTCCACCCACTTCGAAAAATGATCGACGACTACCATCAGGTGTGTGAACCCCTGCTTACTCGTGGGGAAAGGCCCCATAAGATCGCAGGTGGCCACTTGCCACGGACGCTCACTGTCAATTGGCGTCATCAACCCGGGCGGCTTGCCACCCCTTGATTTCACCGTTTGACAGACATAACAGGAACGGCAATAGCGAAAAATGTCACGCTTTATGCCAGGCCAGGTCACAGTTTGGCTTAGTTTCACAAAAACTTTGGAGCCACTCAAATGACCGGCCAAGGGTTCGTCATGAGATGATCGCAACAGTGCGCTTCTCAGACTCTTGGGGATAACCACCTTAAACGGGTCCACAGCCTAGTCATCGGTATCTATGTATTTCAGCAGGAGCCCATCGTGATCCAGCAAATATGAATCCGCGGGGGACCCAGCGACACACGCTGGTTCCGGCCCCCCTGCGCCCGCTGCACTACCAGCAGCGTCTCGGCGCTCCGTCTCCCTGAGACCGTCGCCCACTCCGCGACAAAACGGATCAATTTGCTGGGCCTTCAATAGCTCTTGCCTGCTGAATGCGATTCCCATTCTCCCAAAGGGAAGTCTGGTCTCGTCCCCACTCAGGACTGCAGCCAACGGCGTCGTGGGTACGCTTTCGAGAAGCTCCCCCGCTCGCTCGTTTTGCGGCGCGCTGCTTGCCTGGAGAGCGGAATGACAGGTTTGCCCGCTTGCGGACTCGCCTCTCTCTGCGCTCGTTTCGCCTCCGACGCTTGCTGGCGCAAAGTCACCGGCAGGGGCTGTAACACCTGGAGGAATGCTCTTGGTGTACAATGGGGCACGGGATAGCGCGTCAGCTACCACGTTGGTGCTCCCCTTTCGATACTGCACTGAAAAGTCATAATGTTGTATCAGGAGAGCCCAGCGCGCCAGCCGGCCCGCAGGCTCACAGAGCCGCATCAGCCAACTGAGCGCGCTGTGATCCGTCGGCACTACGAATTTCGTCCCATCAAGGTAGACATCGAATTTACGTAGTGCAAACACAATAGCGAGGCACTCCTTTTCGGTCACGGAGTAATTCCTCTCTGCCGGAATCAAGGAGCGGCTGGCAAAGGCCAACGGCTGCAACACACCATCGTATTCCTGTAGGAGGGCTGCTCCTAAACCCAGATCGCTCGCGTCAGTCTGGACAACGAACGGTCTGGTCAGGTCGGGGAGTCTGAGCTGCGCTTTCTCCGCAATGGCGCTTGACAGTTGGCAAAAGGCCTGCTGCTGCTCAGGTCCCCACTGACACGCGGCCGACTTACCCAAGAGCTTGCTCAAGGGTGCCTGCGCTCGGGCACAGGACGGAATGAATGACCGGTAAAAGTTGGCCATTCCCAAAAAGCGGCGAAGGCCACGTACGTCCTTGGGCTCGGGGAAATCGAGGATTGCCCGAAGTTTCTCCCGGTCCGGCTCAATGGAGCCTCCGCCCAGCGTAAACCCCAGTAACTGAACTCGTGTTTGCGCTAGTTTGGCTTTCGCAGGATTCAATGTCATCCCGGCGGCCCTCACCCTCTCGAGCACATCGGCAACATGGGCCAAGTGTTCTTCGAAGGTTCGTGAATATAACACGATGTCGTCGAGGTAGCACATGCAGTATGACCACTTTGCTTCCCCGAGGACGCGGTCCACGAGTCTCTGAAAGGTCGCAGGAGCGTTGCAAAGACCAAAGGGCATACGAGTAAACTCAAATAAGCCTCTGTGGGACGTGAACGCGGTCTTGCACCGGTCACGCTGATCCATCTGGACCTGTAGGTAACTTTTGGAGGCATCCAGCGTAGTAAAGTACCTCGGATTGCCCAGGGTTCCTACGATGGAGTTAATCGTGGGGAGCGGATAGGCATCCTTACGAGTCACTCCATTGAGACGGCGGTAGTCTACGCACAGGCGATGACTGACATCTTTCTTAGGCGCCAACGCAATTGGAGACGCCCAGGCGCTGTACGAGCGGCGGATAATGTCGGCCGATAGCATCTCGTCCAGCAAGCCATCGATCACCTGCCTCTTGGCCAGGCTGACGGGCCGGGGGTTACACTTCAAAGGAAGGGCGTCTCCAGTTTCGATCGCGTGGCTTGCCAAATTGGTACAGCCAGGTTGATCGGTGAAGAGCTCTTCGTGCTGGCATAACAGCGCCGACAAGCGAGCCTTCTGTGTATCATCCAAATGAACCGCACAGGCGGCAAGAGGATGTGGTGCCTCTTCGTGCCGTGTCGCTCGATCCCAATGGGGACTTTGAGTCGACAAGCGCAGAGCGCAGCAGAGCGCAGGGGCCTGCCCCCGAATTCTGCGCGCGACGCGGTTCATGCCGTGCATCTCGTTCCCAAAGGGGAGTCTTAGCAGGCGAGCGCACAGCTCGAGGGCTTGCCCCCAAACTCGGCGCGCGGCACGTTTCCGACGTCCCATCTGCACAGGCAAGATCGGACGCCGGCGGGCTGATGAACGGCTTTAGCAACGTGAACAGTCCGTCGCGATAGCCGCCATTCGCAATGTCCACAAGGATTCCTGTTTTCAGGAGAAAGTCCCTTCCGAGAATCACAGGAACACTGAGCCCGGGGAGATGAACGAAACGCGTGCGTCTCATTCGCTCTCCCCACCTGACAGTCAGCCTTGCGGCGCCCGCCGAATGGGCCACGCCTTTCGCAAGATTGAATGTCGTTAAGCAATCCCGCTAGCGCATTGAGTGCTTCTGCAAGTGGGATAACACCTGTTCGCCGAACAACGAAGCGCTGGCGCCCGTGTCCAGCAGCGCAGGAAATTCGCGGCCGACAATGGTCACCGGAATAAAGGGTGCGTGCGCACCAGCAACACAACCTGCTCGGTACGCCGAGGGGACAAGCAAGGTTTCGGTCACTCGTGCCTTCACGAGCGACCCGCGCTCCCGTTTCCCGACCTCGCAGGAGGCCTGGTCGCGGTGCAGTCCCTTGCTATGTGCCCTCGTTGTTGGCAGCGAAAACAGCGCACTCCGCCGCGGTACCTTTCCCGAGGCGGAGCGGCCTCAGCTCCCTGCCGGGGTCGACTCGCTGCTTGACCAAAGGGCCTGTTGTCACGAGCGTCCGCCTCTGCGATGCGTTGGGTCGAAGTGCGTCCCTGCGCATGCGTTTCGGGTGGTGGTGCAGCACAGGCTGCCCGCCTCCCGTACGTGTAGGGATCTAGAGCGCGCGCGCTCAGCTCCCAAGCACACACGCTTGTAGCCGCAAAGGCAGCTTGGCCGGGTTGTCGCCGTTGGGGAAGGGGCACAGGCCCTCCCCACGCGCAGCGTGGCTCAAGGGCCTCGCTGACGGGCGGCGGTGGGCGATAGGCTCGCGCGGCGAGGATGTCGCCTTGTATGCGCTTTGCCTCGGCGGCCAACTCTTCTAAATCTCGGAAGCGGCCGCCGCGCAGGTACGCCGAAAAGGTCGGATCTGCCTGCCTGATCACCCGCTCGACGAGTTCCTCGTTCGAAGCTTTGTGCTCGGCGACTAAGAAAAGGTCTTGCATCGCGCGTACGTACTCCTGAAGCGACTCGTCAGGAGCTTGTGTACGTAGCTCAAGCTCTCGCCGCATCCTACTAGTCAGCGGGTAGAAATTCGCGCAGGAATGCCACGCGGAACTCCTCGAGGGTTGTTGCACGGTCCGGAAAGCCGGTACCACCTAGCCGCCGTGTCAGTAAGTGCTACGGGAACGACGCGTTCTAGTACCTCCTGATCCTCCAAACGATTTGCCATCTGGTAGCGTACCAAGGAGTCACAATAATCCCTGGCACTGAGCAGGTCACCGTATCTGCTGTAAGTCGGGACTGCCAACCGTACAGCGGGTTGCGCGCATTTCGGTACAGCCGAAAGCCCCTTAACTGCACCCGAGAGTGGCTGAATCATTTCGGCGGCGTTTTGCAACAGCGTCTGTGCGCCTGCTCCAAAGGGAACCGTTGGCGCGTTAGCGGCGCGGTCGAGCAAGGGTGAACAGTCCTCCAGCTCGATCAGCGGCGCGGTTTCCACAGGGATACCGGCCGCGGCGCCGCCAGCCCCAGAGCAAAACAGGCTCCTAGCGGGGTGCGCCTGCTGTCGTTCACAGCCGCCACTTGAGGCAGCTATACGTGAATGGCTTAGGCCCTCTTGCAGCCAGCGTCGACAAAACAAGTGCGCGCTCGAAGGTTGTGCCACTGGGCACTACCGAATGCACTCCAAAGGGAGACCAGTGAGTGAAATTCGTGGCTGCAGCATTGTAATCCCCACAGGGGGCCGTGGCAGGCCACTGGTTTTGGCTGCTCATTTGAGGAGCAGCCAGCGGGCAAACGTCGGAGAGGGTTAAGGCCCCGTTTCCGTGCTGCGCTCCGTAAACTCCACAGGGAGCCGATCGAGAGCGCTGCGACATCGCACTGCCTTGCATTCCGAAGGGAATCGTGGCAGACGAATGTGCTAGTGTGCATTGTTCGGGGAGGGCTCTGGCCCCGTTCCCAAACAACCCTACTGCTCCAATGGGAGCTGGTACGTAGCGCCTCGTGTTGTCGTCCCCACAGGGGGCTGTGACAGGTTAGGGTGCATCAGTTCACTGCTCAAGGGCAGCACTGGCCACGTTATCGAGCAACGCGGCATCTGCTCGCGGTAACAAAGGGCAAAAGTCACCTAACAAATGACAAAGGTCACTACGCCTAGCAGACATAACGCGGCGACTACAATATGCAAAGGCGTACTAACTCGGCTAAGCACAGACAAAGGCTTAATGAGCCTTTGAATCCGCGTTGGGCGCCAGTGTGGGGTCTTAGGGTCTCACAGCAGTACCGACCACCGCGGGTTCGAGCTTAGCGAGCCATACGGCCGCGTCAGCCTCTAGCGCCGCTGCGCGTGAGCTCAGGACGCAAGGGGCTACCGAACAACGCACGCAAGGACACAGTATTGCCCTAAGTTAGCGGAAACCGTTTATTGTCTCCAACGGCATCCAACACTGCACGAACGCCCGGTCCCGGGACGGCGGGGAACCAAAGGGGTCGCGCACCAAGGTCAAAAAATACAGTTAGGGGCGCCTGTAGCACGTCGCTGCGAGAGCACAGGCTCAAGCTGGGACGCGCCGCTAGAAAAAGTCCAGGCGGCTATGCTACTTGCTCTCGCGATAACCGATGGGCCAACTCGCGAGAGCTCGGGCATTCTCCTTCGGCTTGGGCCTCCGATGAGTGCGGCTCGGCGTGGTACGACCTCGCGCGAGCATAGGCACCCGTTCTTCGGCTTAGCGTCGGGATAGGAACAACACGAGGTACGCGCTCCCCGCAGGGGGCAGAGGCACCGTGCGTGAGCTCAATCCTAGTCGCAAAGGTGTCGGCGGACGAGAGGAAGCATGTACGTACCGGGCGCAGTCCCAAGGAGCAAGAGAGTCGCTATCGTCACGGCAGTAGCCACCCGGGGCCGCTCCGTGACGTCACTTGCTCCGCCCTCACCGCGAACCAGCGCGAGTGGAGCGCCACCGCGAACAACTGGTTCGGAGCGAGGACGGCATGGCTTAAGGATTGCAGACATGGGTGAAATGCGCCCGCGCAATGGCGCGTCGTATTCCCCAAATCCCCACAGGTTCTGGCAATTCATCTATAAAGGACTGAAATTCATGTTTGCTTAATTTCTAATGTGGGGGTATATAAAGCGAGCAAATAGTGATATGTTTGTTTAGCAGAACAACTCGAACCGCCACTGCTTCGAGGGCCGTTTGGAGCTGCAAACTTTGACACGCTCTGCTTTTATGAATAACAATGGAACGCCGCCCGATGATGCGACAGCATCATCGCGATATTTGCGAAACGTAATACAGTAAACTCTCAGTTGTACGAACGTCGGTTTATCGAATATTTCATAATAACGAACTTTTTAAAAATCCCCGGCAGTTTTCTTATAGATTCTATGCAAAAATGTTTCACTTGAACGAATTTCGGAAGTCACTATTTCAGTTTAACGAACTCGCTCAGAGGACCAAGGCTTATTTTTGCGATCAGTTACTTACTCAGTTATCTGATCGTAACTTATCAGTTACGATCAGATACTTCGTTTGGAGATTATGCACAATGTGACAGTACACTGATTACCTGTGCTGGACAGACGGATCTGGAGATTGTTTGCAGTGTTCGTCCTGAAGAAGGAGTGCGACGAAGAATAGGCAACTGCCGAGCCAGTTTCAAGCCCTATAAATCTAGCTGAGGTTGTAGGGTACATTGGAAAGTTGAAAGACTTTGTGTCTCAACAGCAAGCTGTGCCAGAAGTGCACAAGAACATTGACTCTTTGGACAGTTTGTTACTTCCTGTGCTTTAAAAGTACAAGTGCAGAAGAAGATTACAGATTTTTTTCTGAGTGAGAAAGGCAGCATTATAACTGTTATGAACCTTTTACTTGTCGATATGTACAAATTCCATTTCACACATTTCTAACACTAGGGATGCCATTTCTCTTGCTCCATGAATTGCACTTCAAACTTTTGACTCTGTATGCCATGTCTTATGTTGGTCTAGTGAATATTCAGTTTAGTGAACTTTCAGTTAAGTGAACTATTTCCTTCGGTCCCTTGAAGTTCACTCAAGTGAGAGTTCACTGTATACTGTAGGAGAAAGTTCGTGTGTTTCGGTTTTAAGTGTGTTTCCTGTAAGCACAGCACTTTTGGATTGTGTTTGTGGATACGTTCTTGCACATTATCAAGGTTTTTGAGAAGAACTCTGACATTCCATTGAATGATTTGTGTATCCATATTTAAAGTAAATTGATGCTGTGTGTACGGAAACGGAAGTGATGCCTTAGATTACAGAGCTCTTTCGAGGCCCTGTAATGGGGGTTTTGCCCTTTCTGAAGCGTTCGAGGGAGCCACGCCGCTCCTTAGGCGTTTGGTGCGCCTTGAGGATAGGTGTAGTGTCCATTGCCTCTTCTAAGGCGCCGGACACGTGCTTTTGCGAGCGAGAAGTTACCAGAGAGAGTCCCGCCTTAGAGGGCAAGACCCCTGCGCCCATCAGCCCGGAGGTCGATGGGGCTCCCTGAAGGATTTGGCTGCGCCGGCTGTTGCCAGCGCTGGAAGGGGCCGGGGAGGTCGGGGCCGCCTCGGCTTCGCCCACCTTCGGAGTCGATGGTCCCTTCTGCTTGGTTGACGGAGAAGCGCTAGCTGCAATCACCGCGGGGGCAGTTGGCGTAACAGCCGCCGGAGGCAGTTGTGTCGCTGCCCCCTGACGCGTCACATCGGCAAAACTTTTCTTGGGCAGGTATGAAACTCGCCTGCGTGCCTCCTTGAATGATATATTCTCTTTTACTTTGATCGTTACAATTTCTTTTTCCTTCTACCAGGAGGGGCACGACCGCGAGTACGCGGCGTGCTCACCGTCACAGTTGGCACAGCGGAGAGTGTTTTCACAAGATTCAGCGGAGTGCTCATGAGCACTGCATTTTGCACAAGTTTGGTGACCGCGGCAGTTCGATGAGCTGTGGCCAAATCGCTGGCATTTAAAACATCTCAGTGGGTTTGGGAAATATGGCCTGACCTGGATCTTCAGATATCCTGTCTCAATACTGTCAGGGAGCACACTTGAACCAAAGGTAAGAATTAGATGTTTTGTTTTAATCTCTTTGCCATCGTGCCTGAACAGAATTCTCTTAACATTGATTACATTTTGGTCGCTCCAGCCTTCTAATAGTTCAACGTCCCTAAGCTCCATCAGATCATCATCTGAAACTACAGCACGAGTGGTGTTCATCGTGCAGTGCGGGGTCACTGTTACTGGGACATCTCCAAATGATACAAGGTAGGCAGTTTCTCGTGTTGCTTTTTGTCGCGGAGTTCCAAAAGGAGATCACCGCTAGCCATCTTTGATGCTTTATAGCCTGGTCCAAGTGCCTGAATAAGGGATTTCGAAACAACAAAAGGTGAGATTGTTCGTGCTTGTTTTTCTTGTTTTTCAGAATGGATGACATGAAAGCGCGGGAAAGTTTCTTTTTGGCGTCCAATAAATTCGGTGTTACTTCGGTGGGCCCCCTCTTCAGGGAGTGATCAGGTAGTGTAAGGAAGGAACTAGCCATAAGTGAGAGTGTATATTTCGGCAGTAGCGCCAGCCACCCACCATGGAGCCCAACAGGGGGACGCTGCAGGGCCTGTAAAAAACAGGGCATACAAACGCCAGCTGCACGCTACCACTATAACCAAATATGATATAACCTAGCTTGGTTACTCACACAAGGTTAACCCTTGCCGCCGTGGAGAAAGGAAGTAAATGGAAGAGAGAAGAAGACAGGAAAGATCAAAAAGTGAGAGATAAAGACGAAGATTCGAGCAGAGAGAGACAGGAAAAGGCGACCCCCGATGTCCTCTAGGTGTGTCAGTCTGGAGGTGTCTTCTATGTGAAGCCGAGGCCGAAGAGGTGTGTTGCCTCTGCCGGGGGGCCTTTGCGGTCCAAACACTCAGCATCGGCTCAACCCCCAGGCTCCCCCTTTCCCCAGACACGGCTAAGCCACGCACGGCTACACGCGGGCGGGTCCAACCCTCATGTGCTCGGGTACGTGGTGTCGCAACACACGAACGCCTGCAGACGCAGACGCCCCTGCTGGGCGATGAAGGAGTGTCTTTGTTGAAGCTGAGTGGGCCTTCCTAATTGGATTAGTATAGGTCCCCTTGGTTGTCGGCATGTTAGCCGAGTCAGGCGCCACTCCAAGCCTGGAGATGTTCAGCACACGTAGAGCGGCTTGATTAACGGTAGAAGGGTAATAGAACTATACAACGCAAAATGCATTCATTTTCAGTCTCTGGAACAGCATACTGTCGAAGTTCCCGTAAGATGTAATGGAGTCTATCTCAAAAGACGAATTCGTGTTATTCAGTGCAGCAACATGATATATGGCACCATTTTTTCTGGTCAGACGGTGTCCTAATAGTACAGGCTATGTTGACGTTTTTGGTTTTTCACCACCACTGCCTAGAACAAGCGACAAGTTGCGTCTCAACGCTACAGATGCAAGAACAGATTATGCTCCAAAAATGAATTTCATCTACGCATAAAAGTGAGATGTGCTAACCATATAAGACCAAGTTGTTAAAAGTCAGGTGAAGTTTTACATTGGAAACACATTTACGAAGCAGCGGAAAAAACGTTTGAGGTTACGCCATACCTGCTTTTTTCTTGCACAAGGTCTTTCATAAAAAGGTGCAATTGTTTTATTGTGATAGCAATGATATGGACACTCCGTGCGCACCGTCGGCTTAGCTTCGACGTGAGGTTTCCTATAAAGTCCAAGGACGATAAAATCGTCACCGCGCGCTGTATGCTGTATGTGCACTTGAAAGCGGTCCAGGGTGAACCGGTGTTCACGGCTCATTGTCGCGCACCCAACGGCGGAAAGCGGAGAGGAAGCACGCCACCTTCCGCCGCGCGCAAGCCTTCGCCGCGCAAGCCTACGGTAAAGGGCGGCCTAGGTGGTGTTACGTTTCGCCTACAACGCGCGGTATAGCCGGCGCGGATGCAACGGACGCCGGGGCTTCGTTCAAGGCGGCGGACATTTTGGCCCGTTCAGCGCCGCCGATACGCCTCCCCGCCAAGCGCGTCCAGGCATGTTTGAATGCCACGTGTCTTCATGTGTGCGTGTGTGTGTGCGTGCATGTTGGTGCCCACGCTTGTCAAAGCGCGGCAGCCGGGGAGAGGAGCTCCCCAAGTGTGAAGCGAGGAGGTCTGACCGGCGCCGGCCCGGCGGATGCGTCACTACACTCGTCCCAACGTGTCTCTCAGCCTGTCCGTGCCGCGCATCACGTGCGCCTCTGACGAGGCGTTCCTTCTTCCCCTCGACTCCGAGAGTATAAGAGCAGCTGCTCCCGGACGCCGAGAGAGGCTCCGATTTCTTCCGTTGAGTTACGTGCTCTCCCGTCTCTCCACTTCGGTCGACCTGACCGCCCGCTCTTTTGCGATGCTAGAATAAACAAGTTGTTCTGTTACCAGTCGACTCATGCTTTGCCGGGACCTTCGGATGCTTCCAGTTGTGCCTCAGGCCACCAGGCCAACGCTACCCTTGGGGCTTGCGACCCAGATGCAACAACTCGTGCCAGCGGTGCGATTGCAACAACGGGTGTCAGCGCTGAGATTCAAACAGTGGCCTAGCTGGGCGGCCGACGTGGCCGCGCGCGCCCGGCCTCGCAGCTATATCTTGAAATCCACCTGTGACGGGTACCGAGACCACGCTGCGCTGTGTTTTCAAGGCGTAGTTTGCGTTGATGCGAGGGGCTACACTAAGGTCAATTCGCTCGCTGATGCTGCCGCGTTTCCTCACTGCAGCGTTTTGACAGCGAGTTCCCGCGGTCATGGAGTGAGATTTGTTCATGTTGGCTTGTGCGCGCCTGATACCATGCTTGGTAGTTTAGTTATACTCGCGGACCACTTTCTGTGGCTATGGAGGGAAATCTACGGAGGCAAAGCGGGCACAAGTGAGAGCACTTCTTAAATAAGTACCGCGTTTTATTCTATGTTAGTTTAGGTTGGAGAAGACAGAACATAAACACCTTATTAGCAACAGTTTAATAAGACAGAACACATCAATCAATGTAATCATTTACTCATTTTACGGCTTTTCCTTCCGCGTCTGGGGAAACGCGAAACCGTTACACGTGGAGGCTGCGTCAGTTCACGTTAGTTTAGGCTGGGAAAGACAGAACACAAACACTTTATTAGCAACAGTTAAATAAGACAGAAGACACCACTAAGTGAAACGATTTACTTATTTTGCGGCTTTTCTCTTCCGCGTCTCGGGAAACGGGAAACCGTCGCACGTGGAAGCTGCGTCGATTCAGTGCCTCTCCCAGGCAACCAAGAGCAATGTCAAACGCTACTGGGGCACTTGGCGTAAATGCGCAGCAGTCACCCGCCCGTAGCTTTCCCTTCATAGCCAAAGAAGGCTGTCGGCGAGTATAGTATGCTTGTGGAGGGGAGCGGGGGGGGGGGGGGGGGTCACAAGATTATACGGCCGATAAAATTGCTGTCCTTTGTATAGCTGTCCGCTAATTTTCTATCGCAATCGATGCTTCGCATTTCGGGCGAACCTGCCACTTCTTTTCCATAAAAAGCTAAAGCATTTAGACGCCTTGGGTGTAAACAATGTTTAGTGATGTAGACGCCGCAACTGTGAGCACTTTCGTGTTATTCATTTGACATATGAATTGCCGGCAGTATTGTTTGCATTTAGCGGCTCGATATTTTTCCGTTGTTAGTCTTTCAGTTTTGCACATGCGTATAACGACCATTTCATGCATGTTTTGTCTTGACTGTATGGCCTGGAATTGACGTTGTGCGAATGACCTTCACTTGTATCAGTGGGCAATAGGCTTACAAAAACTAATAGGTACAGCTCACTAAGTTTATAATAATCTTATGTGAGCGTCCATCGACACAAAGCGTACCTGCGACGTGAAGTGTCACGAAGCGTACCTGTGAATGTAGCAGGGCATGTGCATGCGCAGAGAACCATCCGCCCGTCACAGCATTGTCTGTTAGGCTATTCCATTCAGCTCGACATTCGTCATCCGGCTTTTGGGCGCTCGCAGTGGTTACATTAAGGGGTCGCAAGAGTTCTATATGGTCTGTACCAGTTAAAGTTAGCAATGCACTTCCAAGAATAAAAAAAGGTTTAGAAACACAATGCAAGATACTATTTTAATACCTAGGGTGTTTGATCGATCGCCAGACCTGTGACGACCAAACACCGTAGGCTCTTCAAGCGTGCCTTGCAACAAGTTATTTTAAGTCTTTTGTTTTTCTTTGAACAGCTTGGCTAATGTTACCTTGGACACACGGAAGAGAAGCCAATGAGCAGCAGGAAGTCGATGTTCGTATTGGAGAGAACTCAGCACGCATGCGCCTATTGTCGCTACATTTGCAGGCGCACTCCGTGAGACAACGCTGACCGCCGTGTCGTTTCACGCTTCCGTGAGGTTACGATGTACTTCGAGAGCTGTACATGATCTTGAGATAAGTCTGAATTTTCGTGGGACTTCTCGGAGAGAGAGAGAGAGAGGGAGGGACTTCTCGGAACTTGCAACATGTGAACTGCTCGTCAAGGTGTACGCTTATTCGGAACTTTCGGACAGGCGCACAGCGTGGACAAGAATTTCTACAAAGCCGAACGCAAGCGTATACGTATTTGCTTTTATTGGCGGTCATATGATCGTCAACGACACGCCTGCGCCAAGACGCTCTTGCATAGAGCGATGCTGAGAAGCACAAAACGCGCAGCCTGGAACGCTTTATCGCTTCTATCATCGGACAAGGCTTTAGCATTTGCAATTAGGTGAAGGATATTTTCTTGGTTCCGGCCTATGGCATTGGAGGTCGCTAAAAATAAATCTTTCAAAGAGTTCTCCGTCTTGCACTCTCTAAAAATATAGATCCTGTTTTGCATTTAAGCTCAGCGTCAAAAACCCAGGTACTAGTTTCTTCTAAACTCAAAGTAACAAGCCAAATGATTCTTCAAAAGTCGTGTATTCTGATAATAAATAAGGGGATGTAGCAAGAACAAAAATAAAAGCATATCTATTTTGCTCATACATTTTGTAGAAAACTTACACCACAACAGAAGGGATATTATTATGGTTATAAACATGCCCAAGTTCACTCTATTACAAAGAAAAGGTGATGCCGATGACTGCAATAACTTCAATGAGTGCTCACTGACATCCTATGTGTATATTTGTATATGTGTACGTGTATAGTTGGACATATTTTTACAAAGCTAATAAACTTAAGATGCGCAAACTACTTGTTCGAATTAGCAACCATTCCTTCATTCGATGTGGTGTCTATATTGATGGAGTTCACTTAGAGGCAGGTAACGTTCATACACACGAACAAGGACTACAGGAGGAGTTCTTAGAAAAAGAAGTGGTTACTGTAAAATTCAGAATTTTAAACCATCGGTTAGGCAGATCGAAAGCCTTACAATGCATTCCTCGAATGGGCACACCTCTACTGCCGCTGACAATTTTCTGAGAAATTTATAAGTGAGAGTGCCTGAATGTTATCCATAGCAGCGTTCTTGTAGCATGTGAACAGTTAATGATTCAGGGTGAATATCGTGATATGAGGACCGACAATCCTCTCGATTGGATAGCTCAAGACGACCGAATATTTGTGGCGCAGCGAACGACAAAAGCAACATAAAGACAAGCGCACTGTACCACGTTACTTTTGTTGTCCCTCATCTTTTGCCGCGCGAAAATTCTGGTAGTTATTCATGCGCGAACTAGCCCAGCAATGTGTTTCATTAAATATTTGTTTCTTTTTGAGCGAACAATTTAGTGGGGTTCTGAACCACTCCAAAGGCGTTTTAGAGGGCGTGCTCTTGTTTAGCATATAGCGGTCATTTAACTGATTCCAGAACTTATAGATGCCTATCAGGACTACGCGGTGGCACGAGTCAACCACGTCTGTGTTTTCCGTCGGCGGGGACGTGTGAGGTCTATTCCGCCACCAGCCCTCCAACACCAGTCCACGCTTGATTTACTCGGAATTGGCGAAGGATAACGGTCTTCTGCAAGCGCTGTAGCCCCGTTACCGCGAGCCAGGTCCTTCCCTTTCTCTCAGTTTTTTTTATTTCTTTATACAAGGCGGTTAGCCATGTATCTTATTCAAATAAAAAATAGCGATCCCGACCAACTTGTCATATTATTCTGCACTGACTGCACCCAGAACTTCCTTTCGAACTTCTAATTAAGAAATTAAAGTATGGGGTTTTACGTGCCAAAACCACTTTCTGATTATGAGGCACGCCGTAGTGGAGGACCGCGGAAATTTAGACCACCTGGGGATCTTTAACCTGCACCTAAATCTAAGTACACGGGTGTTTTCGCATTTCGCCCCCATCGAAATGCGGCCGCCATGGCCGCTATTCGATCCCGCGACCTCGTGCTCAGCAGCCCAACACCATAGCCACTGAGCAACCACGGCGGGCAACTTGTAATTCAGCTAGCGCTTCGAAAAAGAACGGGCCGTCATTGCGCTAGCGCTGTACATTCATGCGAAACGTGGTTCATCTTGCCTTATTTTGCAGAAGATGTTGCCTAACCGTAGTGGTTCATCCTTAGTAGTGCCGCAGTGCATGACGAGACGTACGGCTCATCGTTGATATAAAGCGGTATATCGTAGGCAATATTCATATAAAGCCGATTTTGCCTATCTTCCCTCAGGCGATTTACTTTCTTCCTGATCAGCTTGGAAGTGGTTTCGCGTGTGATTTACTGCAATCATTCCTCACTGACGTTCGATAAGGCACGGGTCGGTAGGCCTTTGAAGGCATATGAAAAAGAAGCTATTCATGCTTAGGCGCGCTGGTCCGCACGAGAGGGACGATGGCATGCGCTCGAAATTTCGTTCTCCTGTGTGTTTGTTTAACTCGACAACGAACGATGCCACGAAAATCGAACTTCCTAGAAGGCAACGCTTACAGGGTTTTTCGTGTGTGCGTCGCCAACCTGGAATGCCAAGTATGTTGCTGAGCCAAGCGTTCGCGGACGCGTTGCTTAGAGATGGAGCGAGAGGGCGGCCTCTCGAACAGAAAGTGCCCTGGGGCGGCAACTTTCACGAGGAGGCCGGAGGCAAAGATGGACGACCTCTCTTCTTTGTAGCGTTTCATCACTGAGTCATGTGCGAAGCAGGATCACAAGAGAGCGACATCAAATCGCTGAACACCCTTGAAATGTAATGGCTTAGGTTTTTTTTTTTTTGTGGACTGCGAATACTTTTCACTTTTGCTATCTTCGCATACTGCTATAGTAGGGAGCCAGTTTTGAGCCCCGCGCTTGCCTAATTCGGATTGGCTAGCCTGGGTAACCGAGAGACAATCTTGAACTTTGCTTTTGTTGCGTAATAAAAAATAATATTCCATTCGATTATGCGTACGTGCTCCCTGAACCGTGCATTAGTCATATTTTTGCATTACTTGCAACTCAGGAGACAGAAGTTCGAAACGAAACGCCATTACTTCTTCGTTCAGCGACGTTGCACGCTTACTGTGCAAGTTCAAACGCGTTTTCTTTTTCTTCTTGTAAACCAATACAGAATGTTCAAGGCAGGAAGCTGACGTTCTACCTTCATCGACGAAAGAACCAAGGCACGCATTTTATAACTAAATCTCACTTGAATAAGAAAGCTGTGATTGTCACAGTAACGTTCATATACAGGCGCCTTTACCAAAAACACCCTTGGCGCTTCTGTTTCCAAAAATGGCCCCTAGGCAGTTTTCATGCTTGTTTTACTCTCGGGCGAGCGCTTATTCTCCTTTTTTCTGTTCATCGTTTGATTGCCTGCATCTGTCGATGTGCTGGCCCTAGCAACGCAAAAATAGCGCATGCGGCGGCGTCATGAGCATGGGCAACCGCCTGCTTCGGAACTTCTGCAAGATTTCCTGTGGGTTTGTTTGTGTAGTGGCTCAGCGTTTATGCTTACCGTGAGCAAATAAGCGTTAGCACTATTAAACAGGCAAATGTTCGGCTTACTTACACTGAAGGTATCCTTACGCTAAGTGTAGGATCATGATATACATGGCTGAAGAAATTTCACCCGTCGCAGTGGCTTCGCGACTATGGTGTTGCGCTGCTAAGCACGAAGTGGCGGGACGAAATCCCGGCCGTGGCGGCCGCATTTCGATGGAGGCGAAATGCAAAATCGCCCGTGTTTCGTGCATTGGGAGCACGTTAAAGATCCCCTGGTTGTCGAAATTAATCCGGCGTCCCTCACTATGGCATGCCTCATAGTCAAATGGTGGTTTTGGCACGTAAAATCCCAAAATTCATTCCGAAGAAACGTTCATCCTGCAGGAAGTGAAAACAATTTATAAACCCAAGCTTCTACGGCAATGGTGCAGCATTTTGCATATACGGCGCCCATGCGCATGCTGCGCATATTACACCATGCAGTAGGCACACTAAAAATGTGAGAGCGATAACAGGTCACCGGCTTATGTGTCTCGCAAATTAAGTGCGGCTACGTGTAACATCTGCACGGGGGCGTAGGAAAAGCATGAATAACGAAGTAGTAGCGCCTTACTTCTTGGCATTACAAATGAACTATAAACCTACTCTGCCGTCTTCCTATTTACCTCTTACTTTCTGGAGCCTTAGTTGTCCGAATTTAAGAAACGCTTTTGTGATAACATGAATAAGCACTCTATAGGAATGGTACAGTGGAAGATCATCGTACCTTACGTTTTTTGCAGTTATTAACGAGTTGTAAGCTGATTGACGCGGAAGGAAAGCGCTATGATACGCGCTCGTAGGCAGCCTCCGTTGACCACGTTGAAACTGCCCAATATCGCGCTATGCCACATGAGGTCAAGCACCCCGTGGTTCAGCGCGGATTACTGAACGAACTCCCTTGGAAAGCGTTCACCGATTCTCGAGCCAGCCTAGAGTTCTTGGAACAACCTGTTTTGATGCCTGTTAACAAAACGCACGGGACACATTAGTTCCACAACCACGTGCTGTGGGCAGTGTGGGCAGCTTCGAAAAAAAACAGTGAATTTAGCAAGATTTCAGTCATAAAACCAACATTGCCTTTTTGGCTTCTTGGCAAACTTTTTAAAAACATTTTTAGTGACATAAATCTCACCAGGTCTGTGTTAATATTATGGACACTACGAAACTTAGTACGAATGTTGAATTCCCCATCTTGTCAGCTCTGATTTGCTCGCGGGGTTGCTACGTCTTCTCTGATTGGCTTAAAACTCCGACATAGCGAAATATTGACCTCGTCCTGAACAGTACTCCTGGTAAAATTCATCAAAGGACCTTGACTAAGTTCAGTTCGTCGCACCCATTTTATCTTGAGAAATCATTAGTCACTACTAATAAAGACATAGAGAAGAGCTCTAAAGACATACATTAAGCTATCTAGGAACATCAAAATTGCTTTTATAGGCCAAGAACATTCTCGACATATGATGCTGTTTTAGAAAATCGGGGGTTGTTTTCCCTAGTGACATTCCGACTGTTGACTCCTCACCCCAAGAGGTAACTTAAAGAAATTGTCTTAAAAAGAAAGAAGGCGTCTAGAAACAGCTATAACATGGCGAAATTTTGTGCAGGTGATCATCATCATCACCACTTTTCGACTTCTAAAAGCTTTTTCACATGGTCCGAGCTTTAGCACACTGAAAGTTACGATTTCAGTCTCATGTGACGGAAATAAATCGTAGTCATCACAGGCCCGCTAGGTGCCACCATATAGTTGGTCGCACGTGGCACGGATCACAGAAATGGGTGCAATTTTTTGGTCACTGGCACCAAAGAAGAAAAAAAAGTGGAAGGAAGATTAGTCGGAATTGCACCAACTATTTCGCTGTTTGTTTGGGGTATGTTGGTGGTGGGTAAATGTTGTTTGTCCTTCAAAAAATTGAGATAACGGCAAAATGTGGGTAGCCACGGACCGCCGAATTCAGTACGTACCATCGGCACCCTCACCGCAAATAGGAAAGAAAAAAAGAAAGCAATTTAGGATATCATTATCTCAAGTATACGCGTTTGTTTACACAGTACGTAGCAAATGAAGTGCATCTTCACGTTGGGTTCGGGTGATGATAGTACGCACCTAGGCGTGCCGAGTAACTTATTAACATGTGCTGCCGGTTGCCAATACTAGGATGTACACTCGTGTCCCGCACGAGTGCAATGGCCTTCGGATGTCGTCGCTAATTTTCTCATTTGATCCGTACATACCACTCGTGACACACATAAAAAAATCGCAGTTGTGGCCTGTATACTCCCATGTATTATTATTTTATGTCTTAACGTGTGCGGTCATATGTATTATAAATAAATAATGTGTACGGAACAGTTCAGATAATTGCAGCTTAGGCCAAATGCTTGTCGAGGGCATATGACACGAAAGCATAGTACCCGAGATTTCGACATTGCGGAGCATGCGCGACCACTTAATTGCAGTCTGCTCGTGTGGGTTTTCACTCGAAATTTTTTTCCCTTGCAGTAAATGGGCCATTGAAAGGCTTTGTTACCACGGCTGCGAGACGCGACTGCTCATGAAAAGCGTACACATTAAACGAGCAGACTATATCCAAATGAATTTTCTAGAATTGTATAATTAACGCCTGAAGTTGGAATAAATAGTATATACAATTTATTTTTGAAGCATTATTGCCCAACATGTATAATTTAATTATTGTTACATCTTTCCTCTGATGGATTATAATCGTGTTTCCTGCACAGGAACCCGTTAATCTGAAACATTTTGTGAACTACATGTACCCTTACAGCAGCTATATAATTATAGTCATATTAAAGGGTGATCACCACAATTATACAACCAACGACACCAGCAGATATATTATTATACGTATGATCGCACATCTAACTGTACCGACGCATCAGCAGCGCGGGCATACAGGTCTCGTGGAGCCGACTTCTGGGAAACTGCGAAGAGACGTGAACGGCCCTCACATCTCGCACAGAACTTCGGTAACCGCCAGTTGCGCATTCCGAAATGATGCCGCAAGTCGGTGCGCACTAATTTAAAGCGTCTGTTTAATTACAACACACACGTATTATTTGCTCCTAATAGTGAAGGGTGAGCAATATCCCAACGTATAGGTTTCCTCATTACATATAAAACTTCATTCGACGTTTCCCACCTATACTGGCAGTAAGCAACCTGAGATGTAACCACAATGGAATGACAAACATGTGAGAAGTGCTCTAAGAAATAGCATTGTGACGTGTACGGCCGCACCAACATTTTCCATTGTATAGTCGCAGCACGTGAGAGCGCCTTAACGAAAAATCAAGAGTTTTGGGTCGGAACCTTAAGAAGGTTGTCCAAGAAAAAGTCGCACTGTCGTCAGAAAGGCGAAACATTGACAGCGATAGGAAAGAATTTGACAAATACGTGAAGTAAGGCTGGTAAATTTAGACGCTACATAACCTGCAGTAAACGTTCACTGACGAATTACAAACATACAAACGCGAACAGATTTTACATCTGTTGCGAGAGGGCTCTAGGTCTCAGAGGTAGCGCTAATTGAGTGAGCGCGTAGATCAGGTAGATATGCGGACAGGGGCCAGGTAGACGAGGAGACCTAAGGAACAACAAAAAGTTTAATTACATCTCTACCAGAAGAGTGGTCAGCTCGACAAACTGCACATAACGAAGAGCAAAGGCGAAACGCGAAAGCTTTTCGTTCACTGGCGAGAGGTTCACCTTGTATCGGCAGTAAATGTGGCGAGACGCTGACTGTACTTCACGCCTTAGTAGAGTTCCACGAATTAGACCTTAAAAATATACTTTCGTGCAGCGTATAAACAACACATTCCCCTCCCCCCAGGAATTTTTTTTAGCATAGAATCGTTTTTTGACCACAAGTGTGTTTTAAGGTTTCTTCAAGATGCCGGGAGATTGCGAGTTATCAAAATTTGTAGCGCATCCTCTCTCCAGAGGCTGCTTCTTCGATAGCATTTTTACAGAGCCCGCGCCTCCCTACCTTTGTGTTCAATGGCCATGGTTAGACAGTAGTGCTCCTGTCACCGACATGTTTTACCGCATCAGCCTTTTAAAGCACACATTGTATATTCATTGCAGACCTCATAAGCCATTCTCATAGCTTTGTTGCTCAGATGAATATTATGCACATTACAGCGGATGTTTTAGGCGAGTATACGACGACACGTCGATCGTCTTTCTGACCAAGAAGATCAACGAGTCCTGGAAGAGCAGTGTTGTTCCTGCAGAATAGAAGACAACCTGCACAGTGCTCATTCCAAAGCCCGGCAAGGCCCCGACAATCGAGAACCTCAGGCCGATTCTCTAACCTCCTGGGCCGGCAAGGTCTAGGAGTGCATCGTCCTCAACAGGTTCAACGGGTTCCTCGATGGCGACGAGGTTTACACGTACGACATGATCGGCTTCCGCGCTGAACTGTTGACACAGGATGCTATGAAAGTAATCAAGCACGTGATTGAGGAGATCGTGGATGGCCGTTCCAGAGAGGTCAAGGCTCTGCTTGGTCTGGACCTCGAGAAAGTCTTCGAAAACGTGCTCTACACCTTCATCGTACAGACCATTTCAGACCTGGATCCCGGTTCCAGATTCTACAGCTACGTCAGCTCTTTTCTATCGGACAGGAAGGACAAGCTTCGCATTGTAGACTTCCGCTCCGAAGATGTGCCCCTCGGAGGGCGGGGCCCTCTTCAGGACGCTGTCATTTCCCCCACACTGTTTAATATCTGTATAAATGGTCATTCCGAGAGGTTGGCACACGTTCAGGACGTCAAGCACGCCATTTAAGCCGACGACATCACTATTTGGTGCTCCGGTGGCTCCGAGGGCAGATTCGAAGAAGCCATGAAGGAGGTGATCGACGTGATTGAGGAGTATCTCCGCCCCACCTGACTTCGATGCTCACCCGCCAAGTCGGAGCTTCTGCTTTACAGAAAAGAGAAGGGAGGAAGACCCAAACATTGGAAGCCAGTCTCCGAAAGCAGAATCAGTCTTCGCTCTTGGGACGGGGGGTGGGGGGGGCGAGGTTTATACCCATGGTCGATGTCATTCGGGTCCTGAGCATGTTTCTCGAATTCAACGGCGGGAACGGAACGGCTCTCCGCAAGATCATCACAAAGACAGACAACGCTTTCCTCCTCGTTCGCAGAATCGCAAACCGGCACCGAGGCATGAAGGAAAACAATCTCCTCAGGCTGATGAATGCCTTCGTACTATGCCACTTCACGTACACGATTTCTATGCACAACAGGCTCATATTGGAGCGAGACAAGCTCAACGCTCTCATCCGCAAAGTAGTCAAGAGGGCTCTCGGGCTACCCATCAGGACCCATACCGATTATCTCCTCAAGCTGGGGGTACATAACACCGCCGAGGAGATTACCGAAGCCCAAGAACGCGCGCAACTCACTCACCTAACCACCACAGCGACAGGTAAACACATCCTCGAAGAGCTGGCTTACCACCCTTCGGGTTTCTCGGTGGTCAGTACTCCGATCCCTAGGTGCATTCCAGACAAGTTCGAAGCGGCCCCTGTTCCCGGAAACGTCCACCCCATCCACAATGGGGGCAGGCGTCAGGCCAGAGCAGCAGCAATCCTCAAACAGATCATGCAACAAGACATTAGAGCAAGCTTCGTCGACGCCGCGGAGTTCAACGATGGGAAGACCTTTGCCGTCGTTGTCGTCGACTCCAGCGGCAAGAATAGGTAGAAAGAATTTTGAATAGCGCCTCGATCCGCACTTCAGACCCCGACGTCACCGAGCAAACCGCCATCGCTCTCGCCCTGCTAGATGGTCGTGGGTCCGAGATCTATAGCGATTCCAAAACGGCAGTTGGGGCTTTTTAGAAGAGGTGCATCGCCAAGCAAGCTGCTAGTCTTCTTAGCGGCTTGAGTCCATATGCTCTCACGCATCATTCGACTCACTGGTTTCCCGCTCACCTAGGGCCGCTCGAGATTGCTCCCCCGAGCCTCAATGAATCTGCTCACGAGGCTACGCGTGACGTCACCCGCTCTGTAATGAGCGCCGTATTTCCTCCTCCCTACGGCCACAGGAACGCTCCCAATATACTCACAATGAGGTTATTAAATTTTTGTACACGTCTAGAAGGGTCTTTCCACACCTTCACCCCAAGTTGAATAGGGCGCAAGCCGTTTCGCTTAGACTTCTACAGACCAGCACATATGCGTGTTTGTCCGTTCTACGCGAGGCTTACTCAGACGTATATCGCGACGACGCCTGCCCGTCCTGCGGGCAGACCTACACTCTAGCACACATGCTCTGGGAGTGCGGGTCGACATACCCCAAGTTCATTAAGGAGGAGTGGGACTCGCTTCTGCGTAGCCCTGCTCTAGACAAGCAAATCCTGACTGTCCGGCGCGCCCGCGACCGGGACGTTGGGCTAGACCTGCTGGTCCCGACGTGGGATTAGTCGGGTGTGCGACGAGTTCGCGTTGTCGCCGCACCTGCAATAAAGTTTTTTCAGTCACTCACTCATACTGCCCTGATACAGCTACCCTTCGGAATGCATTACTGCACTGAAAACTGATAATCACCCGTTTGGCACTCTTTGGGCAGACTTGGCTCTTGCGCTATTAAGACACATACATCATCATCATGCAAAGAACTTTCGTAAATAATCCATGCTAGATCATCAGATATTTATGAACTACCCATTATTTTCTTGATGAATGAACTGTTTCAGCTGTTGCTTCCCCTCTGAAAATAATGGCATGAAACTCTACGGTATGAAATGTGCTGACCGAATGTGTTATTCATGTGGTTTCCAGTCATGTGATCCAGCTATTTGCCAAATCTAGGTTTGAGGTTGGGTCAGGTTTTTATGCTCCATCATCAAAGAAATAATTGAGTAATTTTGAGGCTTTCTCGCACTGCAGTGATGAATGAACTGGAAACCATAACGTAAAATGTATTTTCCTATCGTGTTGGTTTTAAATTATTTCCGTAAAGTGGTTAGTCTGCAAAACCGCTTTACATTTTCCTTTCTCCCGGTGGCAGTAGGTGAACTGTTAAGTAGCGTTAATGACTTTTTGAGACGGCTTCTCAGGGACCATTTCGTAAAAGAACTACCTCTCCATGTAACCCACTAGTTCTGTTTTTGTTCTGTGATGTATATGTCATGCCAATTATGTAAGTTTGTATTTCTTGCTCTATTGACTATGTACGCTGTTTTCTTGTACATATTGCTGCGATGTTTGACAATAAGCCGGCAGTACTTATATCTGTTTCCGGGACAAGGGAATCGTGAAAAGGGTAAATGTATACTTGGTTATACTTGGACGCAACTGCTCCCTACGTCTGGCAACGCGAATTGTGAACGTATACCGGCGGCGCAAGCACATCAAAGCATAAATTGCAGCCAGCCGCCAGTACAGTCGGGCCCGGCACCGCTGTAACCATGCGCTGCTCACAACTGCTCTTGTTCCAAGTCAGTTACTTGAACCGTGCCGCATGTGCCAAAACTAGCAATTGCTGTCTTATTGCGGTGTCGTGCTCATTGGAACTGCCTAGCGTTAAAAAGCTGATATTGACTTGTTTGCAGTGTGTATCTTCTTCCCTCGTTAACTTGCTTCACACGTTATCAGGAGATGTTGAGTCGAACCCTGGCCCAATGAGCAAAACAGAGTCCGCTGCTTTCGAAACCGCCCTGGAGGCAATTGAAAAACTGGAATCCGGGCTGAAGTCAGCTTTGCTTGAATTTAAGGGTATCAAGGACGAACAAGCAGCTACTAACAATGAAATCAAAGAACTTTTAGCGAGACTCACTGCAGTTGAAGCTAGTGCAACCGTAACTGCTCCCACTGAAGCGGTTCCCCCTCAGAATACCCTGCAAGATATTTCAAGCCAGATTCAGCGAATAACATACAGATGTGACGATGCAGAAAACAGATTAGGACGATCAAACTTATTATTTTTCGGGATAGAGGATGACGAAAAAGAGGATTGGACCACGTCTGAGGCAAATATTATGAAGTTTTGCGAAGGAAAACTCGAACTTCCCACAACCAGTATGCATTACGAACGGGTTCATCGCCTGGGAAAATATTCTACTGAAAGAAACCGGCCCGTAATCGCAAAATTGTCTTCATTCAAGGACAAGCAACGTACCCTTTCCGCAGCACGTAAACTTAAAGGGACAACATTTTCAATTGGCGAAGACTTCGCGCCAACGACACATTTGGCTAGAAGAACGCTGGTAGCTTTTGCCAGGCCACTTGAAAAGCCATTTAAGTTGGTACTCGACAAGCTCTACATAAACAAACAAGTACATGTCTACGACACCGCTAGCGATTCAGTAATACAATCTACCAGATAGCTAGATAAAAGCCCAAGCTCGCAAAATAATCAGCTTCCTTTCTTGCCGCAAGCATCTCTCTCGCTCCCTACACTAACATACGAAGTTTTCTACCTAAACGCGATTCACTTTATACTTCTCTGGATGATAGTGACTCAGACATAATAGTACTAACGGAGACATGGTTGAATCCAGATATCGACGACAATGAGATTCTGCCAGGAAATAATCTTTACAAAATTTATAGAAATGACCGCATCGATAAGCGCGGTGGGGGTGTACTTATTGCCATTAAAAAAAACCTTTATTCATATTTTATTGATTCTGAGTCATCTCTCGAAATTGTTTGGGTTACTTTTCATGGGTGCTCTGGCGCTGTACTCAATGGGGCCTGTTACAGGGCACCAGATTTTAACCATTCCTTTTTGAATGACTTGCGGGACAGTGTTACTAAAGCGCTCCAGCTGTGTCCATCCAACCACGTTTATCTTCTTGGTGATTTCAATTTTCCGCTTATCGACAGGGAACATACGTCATCTTCATGCCATGCGTCTCTGGAAATAATCAATCTAACGTTAGATTTTAACCTCTTCCAAATAGTGAAGGTGCCTACACGCGCTTCCAATAACTTGGGCTTGGTTTTCACAAACGCTCCTGACACAATAACTTCCATTTCAAATATGAACCGCTTTAGTGATCATCACCTCATCCAACTAGCTGTCAGCATCCCGAAGCCCGTGTCTGGCACAATAAAAAAGCAAATTCGGGATTATGACAGAGCAAATTACGATTAAATTAACTCTCAACTAGAAGAATTTGTTTGCCAAGTGCTACTTTATTCATTTAATTGTCGATCCGTAAACGACAACTGGGTACTCTAGAGGGAAAAGTTGACTGCATTAACTGACTATAACTCAATTAACTAAATTAACTGACCGGTACGTCCCGACAGTCTCCATAGCTAACGAGAAATCTATCCCTTGGTTCAACAAATCTCGTCCCAAACTAAGGGATAGAAAGAAGCGTTAGTATAACAGGGCTAAACTTGTGCGCACTGCTGAGGTTTGGCAGATATACAAAGACGGCTCAAAGAATTGCTGCTCACCGATATCTTCCGCTATAGGTAAATACTACTCGCAAGACCTACCATCGCTGCTAACTTCCAATCCCAAAAAATTTTGGCAAACCTTATCTCCGACAAGGAATACTAACACCTTAACTTTACACGGAACAGAAAACATACCTATTTCTAGCGCGGATTGCCCCACCGTATCCAACACGTTTTTTTTTTCATCTGTTATCACTCAGGAGGACTTTTCCAATGTCCCAACTTTTCCCGAGCTTGACGCCGCATACATGGAACCAATTGTTATCTCTGTTGAAGGCGTTAAATTACTCATTAGTAACCTCAAAATATCCACTTCAGCCGGTAGTGACAGCATTAATTCCAAGATATTAATGAACACCGTCGCTGCCTCAAGCAAGATGTTATGTCATATTTTTCAACAATCCCTAGCATCTGTAAACTTACCCACCGATTGTTTAATAGGAAAAATAATACCAATTCACAAATCTGCATGGAGATGTTCACTCGCCTGACAACTATCGGCCCATATCTTTAACCGGCATATGTTGCAAAATGCTTGAGCACATAATCACTTCGCACGTGTACAGCCACCTTGAAGCTCACAATTTTTTTTTCTAATCAGCATGGTTTTAGGAAGAGATTTTCCTGTGATACAGAATTATTTGAACTAACCACTGACTTGCACTTTAACATGGACTGCAACCTTGAAACTGACTATCTTTCTTGACTTTTTTAAAGCTTTTGACCGCGTGTCCCACTGCCACCTAATTTCTAAATATTCTGCCCTACGACTTGACTCTAAGATTATCCTGGATTTGTAACTTTCTTTTCAAGAAAAGCTTACTGTTCTAAACAATTTCTCTTCCTCGCCTTCTTCTGTTAGCTCTGCTGTACCACAAGGCAGTGTGCTCGGCCCTTCCTCTTCTTAATCTACATTAACGACTTACCCACCCACATTAGTTCCTGCATGCGCCTTTCTGCCGATGAATGCGTAATCTACCATCCTATTCACTCGACTGATGATCACTTGTACTTCAAGCAGACCTTAACCTTATCGCTAACTGGTGTAACAAATGGCTCATGAAAATAAACTTTACAAAGTGCGAGGTGATGTGCTTCAGCCGAAAATGCAGAAATTATAAATTTTCCTATCACCTTAATACCACTATGCTTTACCACACTTCATCATACAAGTACCTTGGTGTTCTTCTTGCAAACAATCTTTCATGGGTCCCACACATCGCTTCTACATTCGCCAAAGCATCACGTTCTCTTGGCTATCTACGACGCAACTTGCGAAACGCCCCTAGAAACATTCGAAAACTCGCTTTCCAAGCATTCATTCTGCCACAGTTAGAATTCACCCCCAGAATTTGGTCCCCTCATCAAAATTACCTAATAAATATGACGGAGGGGATACAAAATAGAGAAGCCCGGTTCATATCATGTAACTACGGTATAAACTCAAGCATTACACAAATAAAACTACACCTTCTACTGCCGCCATTAGATATCAGCCGCAACATCGCTTTTCTGTGCTTATGCGACAAATATATTTACACTAATAAACGAACCCGGTTACAACTGCAAATACCCCACTCTTTCACTCAGATTACATAATCAGTTCTGTTTCATGCGGATCTACGGTAAAACATATGCATTTACTTCATCTGCTCTACCTCGTGCCATTCGTCTCTGGAATGACCTGCCTGATAACATAGCCTCCATATCTGAGCCCGACACGTTCCGCTGTCAGTTACTTACGCTTTACCCATTTAATACCGTTCACGAATGCCCAGCCTAGTGTATTTCGTCGTGCATTTTGCAATGTTGTATATTATTTTCACAAACAGTATTCCTTTTGCTCTGTTAATGGTAACAAGTATTCGTGTGCCTTCAGATATTGCTTTCTATTCCCTGTGCATTAAATACTGTATAACGCAGCAAATTTTTATAGCACTGCTCCTGCTGGAAATTTGTACTTTTTATATCTTTACTATTTAAAATTCCCCCTTACTTTATGCTCTGCCATAGGGCCTGTAAGGTTCTTTTGAATAAAAATTAATAAATATCAGTATCTTTCAAGAGTGGAATGTGGTGGTCACGTCGGTTAGTACGCAGTGAATCTTTATTTCAGGGGTCACGTACTTTCGCTACCAACTAACTTTCACGGATACAGGAATACATAAGCTTGCATCCTTCGATGAAAATTTTTGGCCCGTTGTAGCAAATAGAGAACTAGTGAGATGCTTACAAAGTTCACTGAACATATACAGGATGTCCAGCTAACTTTAGCCAGAGTTGAAAAATATGCGAATGCCACGTAGCTGGACATGTGCCTAAAAATTCGGCCTATGTAATCACACCCCAGATCACCCCAAGAACAATTGAAGCCGACTCCAATAACACTTACTAATAACCAAATAAGGGGTTTCACCTTGTGGGGATTCTTTTCCAAGGATTTCTTTCGTTATGTATCATGTGTCGGCCCAAGTGGGCGAATTCATTGCAGGGACACGTCTTCGTGCGAGCCAATGACGAAAACAAAAATAAAATAATTTTTATTGCGGGGTAAGGCCCGGGATTCTGGAAATGGCAGTAGCACATTAACGCCCGCCGTTCCTTGGTAAAAAATAGATGTGTTTCGACTACGCGCTGAATATGCCAACACTTGCACAATATATTCTTTGCTCCATTTTTCATACTGCTTTACATGTTGCCAGTGGTTAACAGCACCGTAAATGCAATCTTAAAACAGCCTCTACGCCACTGCGCATCAGCGCATTCAAGTCGAACGCACATTCTCATTAGCGCATCAAATTTGACCCTGCAACACAACATGTTAAATTCAGGCGTGGAAAGCCACGTGATACGTGCCTTTTTACGGCCTGCCTTAAGGGATCGCCGTATACCGCTTGTTGCTGGCGCCTGTAGAGCGTGCTCATTATTCATGTGTTGACATTTTGCGATAGTCTGTGCTCGAGCAGCAAAACACAAGTAATAGCTAAATGTAACTGCGAAGGGTGGTCGACTAAGGCCGGCGACTCCGTGTCGAATAGCCGAGAGTTAGGAGTTTATAGATCGAAATTTTACAGCTTCCTCAATATTTACCTAGTGCCTGCACTTGGGGCTAGTGATACCTGTGCGTAGTGACGCTTTATGTTGGTCCATGAAAATTTGTTGACAGGTAGGTGTTTACGATGCACCGCCCAAGTTGTCACCACAGCGCTCGGCACAATACTTAAATATGCTTTAGTATACGAGAATGGAGTAAAAATATTATACGGACACAAGAAATGAAACTATAAATGGGCGCTTTCGTGTAGTCGTGTAATTTGTGAGGCGTGTATTTCACGGAGCGACTGGCCAACTGCGCTCTTACGTGCCGCACCCAAAAAATTGGGACTTCTGCGTACCGTATCCGTGAGCGACGAGCATTGCTTGTAAAATACTTATTAACAACCCCAGCGAAGGCTCGAACTGGCATCAGAGATGGTGCCCAAACGGGAGCGAGCTCTCACGAGAACACTCTTGGAGGGCTTAAATTATGAAGGCGAAAGCCCTCAGTATCTCATGGGTCGAAAAATTTGTTGTCCGGCATTATCGAAAAAATATACCGTCCGGCTTTATGGCAACAAAATTTATTGTTCCATCTACGACCATTTATGGGATTAGAACCCACGAACTTTGGTGGGAGTCGAACCCTCGGCCTTTGATGGGAACAAAATTCAATGGCACTGAAATTGATGGTGCCACCATTGATGGTCGTACCAACCACCATTCACAGGAGTCGAACCCACGACTTTTGTGGTAATTAAAATGAAGCTAATAAAGGCACCGTTAGTTAAGGCACTCGATCTCACGACCTTTGAACCTTGAAAATTCCAGCAAAGAGAGTACATTAAACTCATTAGAGATAAACGCCAACAAAACTAAAACCATTATTTTAATTCCAAGACAATCAACCACCATACTAACAGGAAATCTTATTCTTAACCATTCTGCTGTAGAGGTGGTTGACTTAGTTAAAACAAACGGAGTATACATTCATAAAAATATGTCCTGGGATACCCACATCCATTACATAATTACACGGATATCGAACGCTATCGGCATATTGGCAAAATTCCATTTCTTTCTACCGTCTGTTATTAAATTGTTTATCTACTATGCGCTGTTTGCCTCTCTCTTGAATTATTTCTTGCTTGTTTGGGGTAAAACAACTTTAGCAGACATAAGCAGTCTGCATACGCTTCAAAAGAAAGCACTTCGACACACAGCTGGTGAACCTTTCCACGCCCATACTAAACTCCTTTTCAAGCGCGTTAACCTTATCTACGTGCCCGGTCTTTACGCCTATAACTGGCAATAAAGTACAAACAAAATATTATCACCGCTTAGAAGATGATATTCTATTGCTCATTTAACATTGAAGACACGCATTTACCCTACACGTCATACAGCTCTTTGGAGCGTGCCTTGCTCCCGTACATATTATGGCAAGCAGATGATTCGACACTCTCCCTGTTCTCCTGAATTATCTGCATGAGAACGAGATTGAAATGGAAAATGTAACTGAAGCTTCACGCGCATCTATTATTATACAACTGTAGGGCAATTTCTAATTATATTGTGTATGTTTTGTATAATTCTCTCAAATTACATTGACTCACATTGCCATATGCTTTTTATTCTCTTTTGTATCCCATTATGTTACTCATATCTGTGTTTGTATCATACTTGTATAATATTTCCGACTGAATTGTACTACTAAGCGAATTTCCCCCTGGTCACCACTGCTACTTGTCATGTAAACGCGGGCTTGAACCATTCTCAAATGCTCAAGTGTCAAGCGAACTTTTGTTCATGCCTCCTTCCATATCTTAATGGAAAAATAAACTTGATTTGGTTTGGTGGGAGAAAGCAAGTAATAGGAAGTAACAGCGCACTCGAATGAGAACGTAAAGTAATTTAATGAATGTCTCTTGAGCGCGCAGGCTTTCGCCATCATCATCTTTAGCGTAGGCTAAAGGATAATCGAAGTTATAACGTAAGAAACACTGAGGAAACAGTAAAAAATGGATGCAGAATGAAATCAGTGAGAAGAAAGCTTGGCATAGGACAAGCCAAGATGTATTCACTGAAACATAAGCAGGGTAATATCATCAGCAATTTCGAAAATATTGTAAAAGCAACGGAAGAATTCTATACTGACCTGTAAGATACCCAGAGAAGCCAGCATACCTCCATTGCAAGTAGTAATGAACAGGTTACGGAGGCCCCTTCTATAACTTGAGATGAAGCTAGATGGGCCTTAGATGAAGGATACATCATGCTTGAAAAGCTTGTGGCCATTTATACGAATTTTCTCACAACTTCAAGAGTCCCAGAGCACTGGAACAATGACATCATTGTACTTATCCACAAAAAGGGAGACGTTAAAGAATTGAAAAATGATAGGCCCATTATCTTGCTTCCAGTATTGTATAAAATATTCACCAAAATAATTTCCAATAAAATAAGGGCGACGCTTGACTTCAGTCAACCAAGGGAACAGGCTGGCTTCAAGAAGGGCTACTGTACAACGGATCACATCAATGTAATTAATCGGGTAATCGACAAATCTGCAGACTATAATCAACCCCTCTACATGGCTTTCGTAGATAACGAAAAGGCATTTGATTCAGTAGAGATGCCAGCAGTCATAGAGGCATACGCAATCAAGGAGTACAAGAAGCTTACGTAAATATCTTGGAAAATATTTACAATGGTTCCAAAGCTACCCTAATTCTCCACAAGAAAAGTAGGAGGATACCTACAAAGAAAGGGGTCTGGCATGGAGTCACAATCTCTCCAGTGCTATCCGCTGCGTCCTTGGAAGAAGTATTCAAGCTATTAAATTGGGATAGCTTAGGAGTAAGGATCAACGGCCAATATCTCAGCAAGCTTCGGTTTGCAGATGACGTTGTACTCTTCAGCAACTCTGGGTACGAGTTACAACAAACGATTGACGACCTTAACAGAGAGAGTGTCAGAGTGTGGTTGAACATTCATATGTCGAAAACAAAGGTAATGATCAATAGCCTGGCACGGATACAAGAGTTCAGGATCGCTATTCAGCCTCTAGAGTGTGCGAAGGAATACGTTTATCTAGGACAATGACTCACAGGGGACCCTGATCATGAGAAGGTAATTTACAGAAGAATAAAATTGGGTTGGAGTGCGTACGGCAGAGATACTCAGGCCCTTACTGGAAGCATACCATTATCACTAAAAGTAAAGGAGTACACTTAGTGCATTCAACACGGTGCTAACCAACGGGACAGAAACTTGGAGACTGACGAAAAAACTTGAAAACAAGTAAATAACCGCACAAACTGCGATGGAACGAAGAATGAGAGGCGTAACGTTGAGACAAGGGTGCAGTGTAGATCAGAAAGCAAACGGGCATAGCTGATATTCTAATTGACATTAAAAGAAAGAAATGGAGCTGGGCAGGTCATGTAATGCTTAGGTTAGATAACCGGTGGACCATTAGGAATACAGAATAGGTGCCAAGAGAAGGGAAACCCAGTCGAGGACGCCAAAAGACTAGGCGGGCTGATGAAATTAAAAAAATTGGAGGCGCAAGTTGGAATCGGTTGGCGCAGGGTGAGTCCTTCGTCCTGCAGTACACCTAAAATAGGTTCTTGTTGATGATGATGATGATGATAATGAAAGTGGCTCAACTTTTTTTATGTTTGTCGCTGAGATTCTACTATTATCAAAAGTATGTACAGCGGCTAACCGATGCTTTCTGAATACGGAAGCCAAATTATGCACGAAAACAAAAAGAGCAGAACTACATTTCCTCATGCACTCTGCGCTCACTTTCAATTTAAACGGTGACCCACTTTTCAAGAACACACGCCTACTGCACAGCGTCGCAAGTTCGAGGTAGTATTCTGAGGCTGTTGAGAAACAGCAGCTTGTACTTGGCTTCTCGCTTCCAAAAATTTCTCCTAGCGATTGCCCATGCGGCCGCTAACACGATAGTTCGCGTAAGCCCATAGGAATAGCATCTCGGGATCTGGGGAACGGCGTCTGTAACGAACTTGTCCTTCGCAACTTACAAAAGTTGGTCACTTCAAGAAAAATTCTGGTGCTTTATTTTTACTGTCGTACATTATAGGCTTCCCCAGTGACGCTGAGGTCATTGATTTTGGAGGTCTTCTTTAAGCTTCGTAACTAGGCTTTACACCCGCCTGAATCTGTTAGAATGTCGAAATGACACTTCATCTTACAGTTGAAACCTCTCTAAAGGCTTTATTTCTACCATCGTCGAGGGCTTCATTTCGCATGCCCGAATTTCTGCATTACGTGCGTTTGCATAGGGTTTCCCCGACTGCACCGGATACGTTGCGCGTGTAAACGCAGTACGGGCACGGAATCCGCGATGGAATGCCGTTATTTCTACAACGCAGGGGAAAGAATGCAAGTTTGCACTCACCTGTCGAATGTGTGCTGTTTTGCTTGTCGCTTCATTCTGTGAGCAGTAACTTCAATTTGTGTGGCTGAAAAGCTCCAAAGGGCTATTTTTGTGTATTTTCCCCAATGTACACAGAAAAAATTACTCAAATAGACTGCGTAGGGATCAAATACATGAAGAGAAGCGAAAAAACATGGCTGAAGTCGATAAGTAGGACGAGGGCAAAGCATAACGGGTCAAGTTCTTTAGAAGAAGCTGCTTGATTTTAAATTACAGGTAATCACAAAAGAAAACCTTTCGTGTATAAGTGGGCGCAAAAGTACAGTCCCCAACACAATATCATGAAGTGCAGGAGCACAGTAGCGCGGAAGCACTGTCGAGAGGAAGTCGCTGAGTATAGACCATTTCCTTCTCCGCAAGCAATTACCGGAACAGGGCAGGGGTTGATGCCCTCTGTGCAGCGTAGATAACAGGGCCCGTTTCAGAAAAAGTTCTTACGCTCAAAGCGTTCGTGCCAGCCAGTAGTGATGTAGGACATTATTAGTAACGGCGGTCAACCAATGAAAAACAGCACTTACGAATGAAAAGCTTTGTGAATTTGGTCCCAGATGTATATAGTGAGCGTTTGGTTCGGCGAGGTGATGAAGTACGCCTCCTTTTTTTAAATCTTGGCGTCCGCTAAAGCTCGCCTAGCGCGTCATCTATGATAAGCGCAGTGAAATTATCAAACCGCATAACAAAAACACCAGCAGCGGGGGCCCGCCCATCTGACGACGCATCCTCAAAGCTCAAGCGGCTGCGTCCATTACGTGGTCGAAAGTCATCTGTGAGCTCACTGCTAATGTGCACTACTGAAATGTGTGTCAAGGACTGTGCTTGTGCATAAGTATACAAGGTGTCTTGGAAATTCTTTTGACATTCCTGATAGCTATGGATGATGCAATAATTAAGCTACTTCCATGACATTACTTTTGTAACAGAGGTTCGCATTTCCATAGGACGTGAGACAGCAATTATAATCAAGTAATTGTGCAAGCCATACTAACATTTTAAACGAAATGGCTAGGCATTGATCGCAATGCAAGGCTTGTTAATTATGCACTCGCTGACATTCATCATCATCATCAGCAGCAGCAGCAGCAGCAGCAGTGGCAGCCTGTTTATATTTATTGCAGGACTTCGGCCTCTCCCAGCAATCTCCAATTGCCCTCATCTTGTGCCAGCTGGCACCATCTTATGCTTGCAAAGTTTTTAAACTTCATCACAAGACCAAGTTCTCTGCCATCTCGTACTCCGCTTCCTCTCTCTTGGCGCTCATTTTGTAAACTTAATACAGCACAGGTTATCTGTCCTACGCATTACATGGCGTGCCCGAATCCATTTATTTCTCTTAATGTCAATTAGAGTATTGGCTACCGCCGTTTGCTTTCTAATTCACACCGATATCGTCTGTATCCATAAACGTTTGCCTCTAATTTTTCTTTTCATTGCTCATTGCGCAGTCCTTCAACTTTTTGTCAAGTTTCATTGTTAACCTGCAAGTTTCTGCCCTATATTTTAGTACCGGTAGAACGTAACGATTGTACTCTTTTAGAGGCTAGCGGTAAGCTGCCGGTCATGACTCGGTAAAGCCAACGCTTCTTATGTAATGCTTACCGTATGAGCTCCAATCCTTTTTATTCTTCTGTACATATTCTTCTCATGATTAGGGTTCCCCGTGACCTATTTCATTGTGTGATGTTTCCCCATGTAATTTCCGCCAAAATTTAAATATATGGTAGTGCCGTAGCTGAACAGAACCAAGGTAACGTCTGCCGCCGCTTGGAGAAAATGAGACTATGTTGTTGTATTTCGCGTAATTACATGTTAGTTACTATTAAATAATGAACTTCAATAAACATTATGATAAGAACAAAAGCGTCAATAAAAACATTATCGACCATTCTTAAAAACTCCGGATCCAGTTTTCTGTTGCTCACTACGTTCTACATAAGTTTTTCGCAAGCTTCAAAGAGAGCCCCTCAAACACAAAAAGAAAAGTCCCATGGGCGCGCGACACTTTTTCGTATTTCGCAAGTTTTCTGTAGGACAATTAGTACAGTGTGCTTCATAATCAAATATACGGCGTGCCTCATCTTGAGACCATGGTTATCGCACGCAAAACTCGATAATTACTTTTTTTGGCAATGGCAGAGAAACGCAGTCGAGGACAAAAAAGAACTAGGTGGCACCATGAAATGAGGAAACTTGCAGGCATACAAGTGAGCCAGCTGACGAAAGACAGCGGCAACTGGAGATCGATGTGTGGGGTCTTCGTTCTGCAGTGTACATAAAAATAGGCTGATGGTGACGACGATTACATCGTATGGTCGCGATTCTTTTGAGTGGGACGCGACACCCTTACCTGTATTTTCTCAACTCACGAATTATAGGGAAGTAATATTACGAATTAGCTGCTGTTGATGTAGGCGGAGCTCGTGGTACACCTCGGGATGACACCAAGATCACAATACCGAATCAAGGTTGAGGGACTCGTTGGAAAAAAACAAACTGAGAAAGTTGGCTGCTGTCTCCAGGTTTCCCGCAATTTATAAATGGTCTCATGGTAGAAAAATGGATGCATGGAATGAAACGAACCGAACACAGCAACGAGGCAGTTTTACTAACATTTCAGGGCATTCAATCGCATAAAAAAGCAAACAGAGAAGTAACAGGATTGTGTCCTTTGAAGCTTGCGTGAGAGGACACCGAAGGTCACCAAAAGAGTCTCCGAGGGATGTTAAAACAAATGCAAGACGCGTAGACGTGAATGTGAAATGAAACAGAAGGGGTCGTGTTCAACTAAAATGAAGATAGTTAAATAAACAATGAAAATAGATACTTACTTTGAATCAATGCACTAGCTGATGCCACATTTGTTTTATTTAAGAACATTGCTTCCGAGGTTTAGGTGCAACCACGCTGGTGGCAACGTCTCCCGTGAGTGTCGATTAGCCATCATCAAATCGTCACTGAAGATCGATGTTCTTTACAAGAATCTGCCATTAAAAAAAAAAATCCTTTAGAAACCCAGTAGTGTATCAACAAAGCCTTCTCTCTCTTTTACTCTTTCTCTCACGTTTGGCCTCGTTGTTCATCGTACCTTTAGATGTTCTTTTCTTTTCCTTTTTTTGTTAAAATGGGCAGCTTTGTTGCGCGGCTTTACTGCAGCCGTGTGACAAAAAAAATAGCACCCTTTCAACATTTTATTTTATTTTTTTGCACCCATCCTGGTCCTCCCATCCCAGCTTTTCACTTCTATATTTTTCACCCCCCTCCGATGGTTCCACGCATACCCGCATAAGCGTTCCTCGTAAACATGAAAAATATATGAGGGAGATTCGCATTGTCACGTTTTCCATTCTGAAACAGCCACCAAATGGCTGTGAACCGCTCGCAAGACGAAAATGCTGCCTGCTCTGTTCCGCGTATAAACCGCATACTTACGTGAATCACCGTATGTAGAGTCCTCCGTGTTTATACTCGGCCTCTTCATTCCCTCGTACAGTAGCAATATTTTCGCTTTACTAACTCATTTACTTCCAGTAGAATTTTGTACTGGAATTACCTTCCGCACAATGTTGCCACTATTAGAGACACGAATGCTTTTCGAAGTGCTGCTACTGTCGTGTCTTGTATATGACTACATAACTGTTGGATCATTCCTTTTATGGTTGTGAACTGTAATTTTAAACGTTGTAACCCACTCGATCCCTTCTCTGATGCCTTGAGACACCTGAGGCTAACTAACTAACTAAATAAATAAACAGGTCTGTTCTCATTCTAATATAATTTTTTGCAAAAAATTCTAATTTTACTTTCATTGCTGCATGTTTGATTCTTTAGTTTACGTAGTCTACGCGAAACACCAAATGTCATATCTGAATGGCCAGATGCTTCGCCTTTCCGGCGAAACTGCAGCCCCTCGCTCCCTCCCTCTCTCCCTCCCCCCCCCCCTCTCTCTCTCTCTCTCTCTCTCTCTCTCTCTCTCTCTCTCTCTCATTTTCTGCGAGTCCCAGTATAAGCGCTGCTCCGCATGACTTCTGTTGATTCTGATTTCGAGTGAATCCGGCTTCGCCCGATTTCCGTGACTGAGTGAATTATACAGGGTGCTCCAACTATCTAGCACCAAATCTTAAGAAAACAGTAGCGTTACTCTAGCGGCCAGTAATTTTTTGTTAGCGATATTAATTTCGGTAATTGCAATTATTTATCTAACTCTAGAAGTACTGTCATAATTATCAAAGTGTCAATGGAGGGAATTTAACTCGGGGAATACGGGAGATGGAAATTCAAGGCGATGAGCAAAACAAGAACAAGGTGAAAGCAGGAGCCAATGTTTCGACAAGTGGACTTGTCGAAACGTTGAAGTAGACAAGTCCACTTGTAGAAACAATGGCTCCTGCTTTCACCTTGTTCTCGCTTTGCTCATTGCCCCACAGTGTCAATGGGACATTTATAGGCACACCCAAATAACATATTATTGCGGTGTTTTCACCGGCTTACTAATCGCGTACAATTTTTTCCGACTGGCAAAGAAACATCACGAAATATGAAAACTACCAGGTGACTGCGCTCCCAAAAGTATCATAAAGCAGCACCCTCAAATAAGTTGATTGAAAAAAAATTAAATTATGGGGTTTTACGTGCCAAAACCACTTTCTGATTATGAGGCACGCCGCAGTGGGAGACGCCGGAAATTTCGACCACCTGGGGTTCCTTAACATGCACCTAAATCTAAGTACACGGCTGATTTCGCATTTCGCCCCCATCGAAATGCGGCCGCCGTGGCTGGGATTCAATCCCGTGACCGCGTACTCAGCCACCTAACACCATAGCCACTCAGAAACCACAGCGGCTAAGTTGATTGAAAGCAACTGCATGCCTGTCGCAAACCAGAAGAGAAAGCGCATCACCTTGGTAATTGTACGAAAGAGCACTAACGGCAGGTTTTGCGTGTCACAGCTATTCCTTCCTCTCAATTCTACAACACACAACCCGCCGTGGTTGCTCAGTGGCTATGGTGTTGGGCTGCTGAGCACGAGGTCGCGGGATCGAATCCCGGCCACGACGGCCGCATTTCGATGGGGGCGAAATGCGAAAACATCCGTGTACTTAGCTTTAGGTGCACGTTAAAGAACCCCAGGTGGTCAAAATTTCTGGAGTCCTCCACTACGGCGTGCCTCATAATCAGAAAGTAGTTTTGGCACGTAAAACCCCGTAATTTAATGTTTAGTTCTATGACACATTATCCGTCTCTCAAGGGTATCTTATCACATTGATAACAAAAGCGCCTTGATAACGCGGCCGAAACGCCGCTCTGACTACGCACGAAATGCGAGAACCAATGACACAGGCATGGAATGTTTTAAAATCCCGGCTCTGCTCGCACAGCATCGAAAAGTGAGCGCGCAGCTGAATTTCGCGCCAGAAACATGCTTCGGACCAAAACCAAATTAAGCTGACTTATTTTTCATGAAAGTCTACACATGCTGCAAAAACAGGTTCGTGGCAAAAAATAAAAGCGAGACAAACAGACCGAGAAGTGACCCAAATGTAGAGAAAATGATAAACTGATGCGTTCAAGAAAGAAAATACATAACTTCGAAATGAGCCGAATTGGTAATCGGTATTCCTGCACAAAAAAAATAAATAAAAAGAAACATCGCATTTCAGTTTTCCCTTATTAGCTATGAATTCGTAAGGCCCGTTCAACATGAGCTGCTGGCTGGAGGATGTGTTCGAATAGGTCTCCTTCTGCAGCTACGCAGTACTGAGTCCGCTTTATCACATCTTCAGTGGCGTTCTTGATGACGGACGCTGGAACTTTATGGCTGCAGGCATCCGTTATCCTTGCCTTGAGCTAATCTGACATCCGTCTTGATCATGTAAGCACGATCTTTCACATAAGCCCAAAGAAAGACATTGAGCGTAGAGAGGTCAGGTGAGCTATTGCCGGCCAGTTAGGCCCGTACCTTCCAATTTATTGCGCATAAAAAGCCGCATCTATGCAGTTTCGTGCTTGTCTGCTGCTGTGTGCTGGTGCCCCATCTTTACGATACCACAGTAGGGGAAGACGTGACCGTGGGACTTCGCTGAAAAACTCATCAACCACTCCTTCAAGGATATAGTCAACATAACGCTATCCAGTCAGTGTGTGATCGAAGATGGGACTCCTTATAGCACCGGCGTAAATTCTGCACCACACATTGAAAGAATACTGGTACTTGTGGCGATTGCGCTTTACCCAGTGTGGATTGGAGTCACTTGAATACTGTGCATTATGCAAATTTGTCTGGGCGTTTCTGCGAAAATGGGCTTCATCTGTGCGCATAATGTTGCTCAAAACGTCTGGTGACGCACCAGCATTTCTGAGGACCCATTCGAGAAATCTAGGCGATTCTACAGGCCCCTATCTTCCAAGTACTGGTGTTGATTAAGGTGGTGCGGGTTAAAGGGTGTCATTTAGAATCCTCCAAACTGATGACTAGGAAATTGGTACTTGGTGTTATGTCTCAACACCACCAAGGCTGTTGATTGAACGTTTGCCACGTGTCAAACCACCGCACCACTTCACGAGAGGTCAGCGTGGCGTGGACAACGACTAAAGGCGCTCACCCCACCATTACCGAGAAACCGGAGAAAAGGATGAACGGGAGGGAACTACGACAACGAATGGATGGGCGCAGTTAATTATACGAGTCAAATCACCACCCATCCCTCGGCACTTATCCAGCCGTCAAGACAGCGTGTAAACAGGCTGTCACAGGATTCCACGAAAGGCCCTCAGCCCGCCATTCGCCTTGCAGACTGAGCGAAGAACGGGGTGGGCCACGACGAACGAACCAGGTGTCGCCGAATGATTTCTTTCTTGCACAAATTCCAAACCACTTTCTTCGAGGCGGAGTTACTGCGGTGCGGGTTATGAATAGTATAAGCGTGCTATAGTAACGGAGCTGCTGGACAGTCTTCAGATTCCCTAGTCGAGTCGCCTAGGGAAAACGACGTGATTAAAAGCAGATACTTTTCAAGAGTGAGGACAGAGGGTCCTGATGTGAACTGAGACGTTTAACTTGATCCTCCACGGAGTGGGCTCTCGTACTAGAGCCGCGTAATTAAGCTTAATAAACCCTTTTTCCTTCATTTTTCTACAACTTCGGCATCGCCCGGAGGGGGCTCCGCCCCCTGCCCTCGCAAACTCTGGGGGCGGCTCGGGCACCGGAGCCGCCCTCCCCCCCCCCTCCCCTAGTCGGCGCCTATAGCCTGTTGCCAATGCACAGGAGCAATGTCCATTTATTCTCATTAGAAATCGCCCCGGCATCCTGAAATCTTCACTTTCAGAGGAAACTCAGGATCGTTTCGAGACACGCTGATATGAGAAGCTGGGACGTGAGTATTTTTGAGTATATGAGAAGCTGGGACGTCATTTTTGGCGATATAATTTTTAACCTAACTGCCTGTCCTCTTGTTATCAGTTCTCTACCCACCCCTACTGGCTCCGTTCCTTGCGCCCGCAAAGGAAATAAAAAGCGGTACACAAATTAAATCATCATTCCATGCGGTCGTTCTTCAGCTGCCCTGTATAGAGCCACGTAATTGATCACGTATGAGGGAAACGGACAGCCTTGATAAAACTGCAGTCTGGAGAACAGATATCGCCACCGTGAAATACAGCAAAATACAGCAATATCTCACAGTGAAATACAGCAAAATCAAGCAGCCAGTGTCAGCCGGTCTGTCACCGCTAATCAGAACTGAGATCCATTGGCCGTGCAGCCGACCCAATAATCAAAGCAAGCAGCTCAATGGTGGTCACATTGAGAAGTCCACATTCACTGTGACAGCAAGCATTCGAGCGATACCATGACGTCTTGCGCGGGTGCAGTCCGAGAATGTGATCGTTCGCTCAAAAGAAAATTAATGATATTGTCCCTTGCCACGGGACAAGGTTTCAGTCCTACTACTGCCTTATTTTGCACATAGAGCCAGGAAATCAAGCCCAAAGCAACACAAACCTGAGCGAGTGCTAGAAAAGGGAACGAACTGACTTACCGCGCTGACACTTTTTTTTTTGCGTGCACATCGTCTATCTCGGCTGGCTCCATACCTGTGCCACTCACTCAGGACTTATGTCTTTAATGGGCTTCATTCTGAAAGACGTAGCCTTTGATGTGAGGGGTACTCACGGTGGAGGCCATTGATCTCTGCACTCCGCGGTCTCCTTTTTATTTCTCTATTCTTGGTGGTTAAGTGGCCTCCTTTTTATGCTTCCTTCTATATATTGGCTTCGGCTGTGTATTTTCTTTAGGACGTGCGCCTTGGTTGTAAGTGATGCTACGCGCAAGTTAGGCAACGTGCAGGCACATTTCAGGAATAAAGGCAATAAGGGGCATTATAGTCGACATCTTACAACAGTAAGATTGGATCTGAACCAAGTGAGATAGTACATTGTATCAAAGTAGTAGATAGCTAAAAACACATTCTCCTTAATGGTACACAATACATACATAGTTTCAAGATCACAAATCAGTCTGAGAATAATGCAGAATATGTTACACATAGCCACACTTAGTGTAACATAAAAATAAGCAGAATCCAAATATCTTGAAAGACGAATTAATTCGAATAAATAACCTACTATGACAGTAACTGCAAACGGCGGTTCAGCTCATCAAGGAAATCCGAGTCGCGTGAAGTTCGCTATCGAGGAGCTTACAGCATTGCGTTATGGTGCGCCAAAAAAAAATTTAATTTTGGTCCCCGCTGAGGTCGGGTTCCATTGGGCTGAGCATCGTAGAAATTTAACGGGTCATTTTTATCATTGTAGAGCGGCACATACTCAGTGGCACGTACGCAGTTGCCCAAGTTAATGTTGAAGAGATTCATTGAAGAGCAGCAGAAACCGAGTGACACATACTCAGTACTCCAAGTCGGCGTGGAAGAGGTTCATTGAAGAGCTGTGCATATCCAGTGCCACTGTAACACTTCATTCTCAGTTGCCCATGTGGGCGTCTAGAAGGTTCGTTGAAGAGCCGAACATGCCCAGTGACCCAAGTAGTTCCGACGGTTAGTGCGGAGCCCTGTTTCCTTAGCAGCGCAACCCGATGCGCTACCCATTCAACCAAGAACTATCCAGTGACAAAGGATGACGCGAAAACAGACACATTGATAGACGGGCAGTCCCTGGAAAGCGTGTGAAGTACCCTAGGAGTGCTAATAGCATTAATAGTGACCATTTAAAGCGCCCGGTCATCGATGGCTCGGGATGTAAGGTTAAATGTGTCATGTTAGCGTGAAAACTTTACTACTTTTACGATATTAGCATTGTTAGGGTACTTCACGCACTTCCCGGTGCCTATCTATGCCCGGACCTAACCGTTTCTCTTTCATGCCAACTTGGGCCACCAGGCACGCGCCATTCTTTAATGAAAGGATGCCCGATAGAGGAGCCCTGCTACAGTACACGCGACGTACATGACGCGCTTCGGCGGTAACGATACGGTGTGTAGCGACATGGCTTCAATGTGAATCGCGTTAACGTAAACTTATTCTGAAATTAGATTTGATCGCACTGGTTGCTCCCAGACAACTCCACTTTCTATCTAGCAGTGAAGCGGAAACCTTTCCATTTCACTCAACTTATAAAGAAGAGGTCCTTACCATTTTAATTAACATAATATCAACGCCTTCTCTCTATAGACTACAACGGCTTCCGAACAAGACCAATAAAGTCTGTAGCGGACATTACCATGCCACACTTAGTAGAAATCTTTAATTTATCAATATCATCTCGAGTATTACTGACGAATATGACAAACACGAGAGCTCCTGTAATTTACAAGGGAGGAGATAAGTAAAACTTAGGCAACTATAGCCCTTCTGTTCTCGCAATTTTTTTCAAGGCACTTGAAAAAAACGTTTGTTCAAAATGGTTCAAAGGTTTTTGACACAACACTCTTCAATAACAGTCTCTCAATTCGGTTTTCGTAAATTTAAACCAACGGAATGCGCTTTAGTTGTTTAGGAATAACTAATATTACACAAGGTTGAAGCCAGAAAAGTAATACTTAGAATTTTTGTTGATTTCCGCAAGGTCTGTGAGCTCATTAAACGCCTTATCTTACTCCATAAACTGAAACATTGAGGTATCCAGGGTCTATCTCTTTATCTTTGGCGTTCGTATTTGAGTAACCGCGAGCAAGCAGTCCTTATTGGTAACTTTACATCTAGTTTGCAGCTGATTCGTTGTGGCGTTCTTTAGGGCAGTTTCCTTGGTCCTATTCTGTTTCATGTCTATGTAAATTACCTTGTGAATATCGCGGACGACGTGTCCTATATTTTGTACGCAGATAATAATGACGTCTTCCAGGGTGGCTCTTGTACTGATGAAATAGTTACTAAAAGGAGTACAGTGCTCACTGCCTTGCACAACTGGCCCCGAGCGAATGAACGTACGCGTAATACTAAGGACACTAAAGATGTCATCCTCTCTGCACTTAACAAAAAATTTGTGTAGATAATGAACTTCTCAATCACAGGCACCAAATGAAATAGTGGACAGTTTTGAATATTCAGGGGTAGTCTTCGATTCGAACACGAGACTCGCACAGAAATGGAATGAACGTGTGTCCTATCTAACACCAAACGTATGTTGTTCAATTGGTTTCCAGTCCAAATTCGACTCAGAACTTGCATCAAAGCATAAGCTTACAATTTATCACGCCATATTTCAAACTTACGTTAATTATTGCCACCTTGTCTGCGGCACCACATGTAAGGGTGCCATCTTATGTCTAATACCTTTGCAAAAGAAAGGGATACACTCTTAGACAAATGTACACCCTTTGGGTCGCATCTTGCCAAACAACAATAATCGTCATCTGCCTTACTTGCGTTTCCTTTCTTGAAAACGCTGCGCTCGCTACTTTCCTGTCGAGAATGTTCTGTCATGCTGATAATGCGCATGCCGTTCGGGACTTGGAAGTACTGGTATCGCAACGTTAAAGGAAAGAAATGCGCAAGAGAGAGATGAGAATTGTTGTTGTGAGGCAAGATACGACCCCAAGGGTGATTTTGCTTAAGGGTGTACGATTTATTGATGGCACTACCTATGCATCACACCACTAATTTTTACACGATAGCTTAGGCCCCCGTGTCGCAATAACTCCGGCGTTCGCGTCCCTCGTCCGCGTCCCCCGTCAACTATCAATCACTTTGGCGAAACTCATTCTGAACCATTCAAACACAACCACGCATACCCAAACATGCAAACCCTCCGTGTCGCGTAAAGAAGTGTCAGTTTCAGTTTCAATTTATTATTCTTTAAATACAATGAATTGGTAAGGGACAATATACAGACGAGGGTCCCAAAGTCGAAGACTGCAACGGGACTCTCGGTTAATAATAACAATGAAGAGATGTATTAAAGAAGAGCAAGCTAACTCAAAGAAACACAATTGCGAAAAAACAGAGAAAAAATAAAGATAACGAAAACAAATTGTCTGTATACAAGCCTATGGTGCATAAAAAAAAACTCAATACATACAAATGCCAAATATAGTGTAATGAATGACGTAAACTTAGTTATACATATAAAGCGGCTTAAGGGCATGACTAAATGTACGAAAGGATGAAGATTTAATGCTGATGTGTAAACAATTCCACAGTTTTATAGCAGCGAATGATGTCATTTTTCCATAGTTAGAATGAAGCATAAGTAGTAGAAAATTGGAGTTTGGTGCAAACCTGGTATTATTGTTATTGATGAGGTGCCTGGAATCAATGAATTTGTATGAGAGCTGTGTAGTAAGGTATTTATAAAACATCATTATTAGATTATAGGTGAACAAGTTCGTTACAACAAGGATGTTATTCTGACAAAGTAATAGAGCAGCTCTCATGAAAAACCCACTGTTAGTGATAATGCGTATTGCTTGGTTTTCTAAGTGCTGAATAGACGAGATATGACAGTTTTATATGTTTCCCTAGGAAACAATGCGATAATTAGTGTGACTGAATTCAGGCAAATTATAATGGGTCTTTGCGGAAATATGCTCTCGATTTGGTTAATGCTGTAATACCAAAGGTACACTTTTGCTTACTGAAGGCAATGTGCTGAGGAAACTTTAGGTTAGAATCTGATTTGATGACCAAGAATGATACACAGTCGGAGACGGGAACGTGATGACCATCTAGAGTTATCTCAGGCAAGCCAGGTAGTGTTCTTTGGCTAGGACGGAAAATCAGGAATTGAGTTTTTTAGGATTGATAATTAAATGATTGGACGAACACCATGCAACAATATGGTCAAGCTATTTGTTTAGTTTCAGGATTAGGGTTGTTAAAGAATTGTCACGCAACGAGATAGTAGTACCGTCTGCGCACTGTACAGAATGTGTCGATTTAAGACACGTGGGTAAAACATTAGTTTCAGTTTCAGTTTCAGTTTATTATTCGTTCATAATTTGTTACAAAATATGGTATACAGACAAGGGTCCCAATATCAGAGACTGCACCGGGACCCTTGGATTAGAAGTTATACAAAAAAATAAAGCGGAATACAGAACAGAGAAACAAATCATGAAATAAGCAAAATATAACCAAGAAACTGAGTGACGACACACATAAAAGATAAAAGAAAGAGGAAAGATGCACAATCAATGGTAATTCCACAGCTTCTAAATAGCAAAATAACATTGTAGGAAATTAATCAGACAGCAAATAATTCTTGAGCTCATATTTGAAAATGTACAAGGTAGTTGACAACTTAATGGAATATGGAAGACTGTTCCAAAGTTTAAGCGCGCAAAAAGAGGAAGCCATCTTTCCGTAATTAGTATGACATAAATGCAACAAGAAATTTCCTTGTGCTGCAAACCTTGTGTTATTGGGATTAAAAAGGAGATCAGAACTAACGAAGTTGTAAGAAACTTGTTGAGTTCGTAATTTGAAAAATAATATCGCTAAATGATAGTTAAACAAATCAGTAACTTGAAGAATGCGATTTGTACGCAGTTGTGAAGAGGCGTTAGAGAAAAAATGCCTTCGCGTTATAATGCGGATAGCCTGATTTTGAATGTGCTGAATAGAGGAAAGATGACAATGATAAGTATTACCCCAAGAAGCGATACCTTAAATGATATGACTATGAATGAAAGCGAAGTATAACGATAATAATGCTTCTTTGGGAAAAAATGCACGTCATTTGAGTAGTGCTCTGATGCCAAATGTTGTTTTTTGTTTGATGTGTGCAATGTGGTTAGTAAACTTAAGGTGGGGATCTAATTTGATGCCGAGGATAGAAACACAATTGGAGGCAGGAGTGTCATGCCCATTCAGAGTTATGGTCGGAGAGCAAGGTAAATGTCTCTGTGATGACTTAAATAACATGAATTGCGTTTTCGTAGGGTTTATAACTGGGCTGTCCAGCGAGCCCACGATGCGTCCAGGGAGTTACAACTCCCGGTCCCAACGTGGGAGTAGCCCGCTCTATGGGACCTTGCGCCCCGTAGCTCGCAGGACCTTTCAATAAAGTTACTCCATAACTAGAAAATTGGCGTTACACCATTCAGTAATTTTTGACAGATCACTGTTTAGTTTAAATGTTAGCGAAAGTAATGATTTATCCGAGAGGGCAACAGTGGTATCGTCGGCGTATAATATAGGTAGGGTATAATTAAGGCAGTCAGGTAAATCATTTGTATAAATGGAAAATAATAGTGGACCTAAAATCGAGCCCTGGTGCACTCCTTGGTTAATAATTTTACTTTCAGCGAAAGCCCCGCCTGCGTACACTGTTAATTCACGATTAAACAGATAACTTTTTAATAAATTAAGAGGTGGACCAGAAATGGCATTAATATAAAGAGAGATCGTAAAGGGCCTAGTATGGAGCCTTGTGGTACATCTTGGTTAATAACTTTAGTATCAGAATAAAAACCTCCAAACAAATTGTTCTCTATCATGCAGGTAACTTTTTAGGAGTTTTAGTATTGGACTGGTAATTCCCAGGGCTTCTAGCTTAGTAAAAAGTATGTTATGATTAAGTGTATAAAAAGCTTTAGTGAAGTCCAAGAATACCGAACCAACGAAGTTACCCGTATCACTCGAGTGACGAATGTAGTCGGTTAGGGATATTAAAGCTAAGTTCGTCGAACTGCCAACGCGAAAACCAAATTCAGAAGATTGCAACAAATAAAAGTTTTTAAAGTGAATATTTAGGCGCTTGCAAAATAACTTCTCAACAACTTTACTAATCGACAATAGAACAGAAATAGGACGATTGTTAAACACCTCCGTTTTATCACCTTTCTTATGTACGGGAATAATCTTAGCCCTTTAAAGCAAATTGGGAGAAATGCAACATTTAAAAATATTGTTAGTTAAATACAAAGTGTATCAGATATAGGTGGCGCAACAAGTTTTAGATGAAATACAGAAATATTATCTCAGCGAGGGCTAATATTCTTTAGAGCTAATACCATGGAACGTACCTCATCTGCAGTTACGGAAAAGAGAGAAAAAAAAGAATGATTGCAGCGATAAATGCGATAAGTAGTAGATGTATCACGACTGATGTATATGTTATAGAAGTAGTCACTGAAACTATTCGCTATGCTAGAAGAATGAATATGAGTTTTATTGATGTAGTTCATTTTATCAGCAGTATGCAATTTTGCAAATTCATGGTCGTAATACTGTCGTTTAGACTTTTTAGCAAGTAATTCAGAATGTTCCAATAATTTTTATAGCGTGCCGCTAAGCGTACTATGAAAGGTTTCTTTTTAGTCTTTTTGTATAGGTTTTCTTTTTTTCATACTACTCAGAAAACCTTTCGTTACCGAAGGGTTACCGGGAAATTTAAAATGTTTCCTGCATCTGACGGCAGTTGTGTTAGCGCGAACGGTTTCTAGAAAGATGAAACACAAATTTTCAAGAACTTGATCGGGATCATGGAGGGAGTTGATTACAGACGAATCAGTATTTGTTATAGCGTTAACATACCTATCTCAGTCAAAATTGGAGGAAAAGTAGCAAGGCTCAGACTGAGGTATTTCGTCGTGAAGGGAGACGAATATTGGGAAATGGTCTGTGATCCGAGTATCTATGACACCATAGTTTGGAGTTGGCGCGATGTTAGTTGGAGCATGGTCAAGAAGCGTGTTGGTATCATGAGTACCTAGTAGGAGAGATGATTATTGATTACAGTCTGTAACCAGCAAAACAGTCTGTGGAAGCTGTTACACTTACGTTGTCGACCTCATGTAAGTTGATGGTAATATCACCGACAATTAGGACGTGCTTATTTTCAAGATAAATATTTCTTCAATATAATGGAGAGTTCGCCCAGAAAATCAGGGATACATGAAGAAGGGGAGCGGTATACAAAACCAAGAATAAAACTGTTACGATTATGAGAATTCAGATGAAGGTGAGTTTCAATCCATACCGATTCGCAGTGATTTACATTATGAAAAAGATCAAGCCTACGCTTATATTTAATATGAAGTGAAACAAATATAGCGGAACCACCGTATCTATCCGAAATACGATCGGAGTATTCTGCTCGGTATGGACAAAACCGTATAAATTGCTATTCGCATTATCAAGCCATGTTTTCGAAACACAAATAAATGAAAACGAGTGACTAAGTAAGTGAGTAAATGCAGAAATGGTATCATGGTTCTTGCGCAAACTTCGTGCATTGATGTGAAGCATGAAGGTATGAGAAGATGTCAGCAATGGTTTGACTTCAGCTTGTGATAGCTAAGACATGATGAAAAGTATTCGGGGACCAGTGTGCAATCCGTCCGCAGGACAGGAAATGTAGCAATAAGCTACGCCTACGCAATGATACGGAAATCAGCATTCGGGTTTACTCGGAAGATCCTGCTATGGGTTGATCTACGGGCTCTAATCTAGCAATTTTCAGTCCATAAAAACTGCCAACTGTTCTCTTTTTTCAGTGCAAGGGCCTTGCTGAATAAGCGTTTATTGTCGACTGGGAGGTGTTCGTTAATGTAATTGGGACTATCTGTGCTACCAGAAAAGCCAACCTGGCAGACGAGATTTGCGACTCTTGCGAAGAAATTCATTCTTCTTGTTACGTGAATAAAAACGAACAATGTTGTTCCTGTCCGACATCTTGCTGGCCACAAAATGAACTATATGAATGTCTCCGGAAGAAATTAAAAATTAAATTATGGGGTTTAAGTGCCAAAAACCACATTCTGATGATGAGGCACGCCGTAGTGGGAGACGCCGGAAATTTCGACCACCTGGGGTTCTTCAACGTGCACCTAAATCTAACTACAGGGGCGTTTTCGCATTTCGTCCGCATCGAAATGCGGCCGCCGTGGCCGGGATTAGATCCCGCGACCTCGTGCTCAGCAGCCCAGCAGCATAGCCACTACGCAACCACGGCGGGTCCAGAAGAAATCGGGCATTCAATTACATCGGCAACCTTCTTCAAGATCGCAGAGTATTCCTCTCCTTGCGATGATGGACTGCGTTTCATTTCGTTAGTATTCATCCTGCTGTACTGTTCCATATGTACGACTCTCTTTGTTAATGTTTGATTCTGAGAAGTTAACGATGTGTTAGTAGTTATAGTTCATTTATTGTCGCTTTGAAGGTGTCATTTTGTTCGCTCATGAAACGCACGCTTTAAGCTAGAGAAGCAAGGTTGCCCCTTGTCTGATCATCAAACCTTTTCCCAATCTTGGCAGCTAGACTGTCGACAAGTGAATCAAGCTTATCGTTAAGCAGGGATTCGAGATGCTCAATTCTTTTAGCGAGTTCAGTGCTGGTGGGCATCGCAGAAGACACACCAAAACTAGAGACACACTTGTGAGCAGCAGCCGCAAGAATAGCATAGGACTCAGTGAAAAGTATTAAAGCTTACCTGCGGTAGAAACAGCAGATGGTTAGACTGCGTTCTGTGCAGTTGCAGCTGCCGCTCAGAAGTGAAGCCGGTGCCGGAATGGCCCCCTTTATATGCCTCTCCAGCCCAGCAAGCGCAGGCGCCATAGGTCCGAGTCCAGGAAAGCCGCAGAGTCAGCCTGCGGTATGTGCGCAATATACCCGTTGTGCGCGCCGATGGACGCGCCATTGGTGGCGGCCGTGCGCGGAACACACGGGAGAGGAGCCAGTAGCGCGCCATAGTTTGTTGTGTCGTTGATAGTGCTTAATTCTCTCTCTTATTCGCGTTTTCAGAGCAAAATAGGCAACACCCTTCGCATGTGTGGGGTGGCCAAAGCTTCAAGGAATGTTCAAGAAGAATTGTTGCAGGGTGGGGGGCTCAAATACCGTCGAAAACATGCCGGCGATACGGTTCTAATCATTTCCTGCAAAGCTTCATCAGCGGGACCAACGGTAGCAATGCATCGTCGCTTCGGCGGGAAATTTCTTGTTCTCATCCTTTCCTTTGTTGCGTCGGTGTTTTTTTTCCCACTCGATCATAGACGCGTAAGCGACGAAGTTCGTCTGCAGTACAGCATGCGGTTTAAAGGCATTTCTATACAGTTCGGAATGTCGCTTGCCGCCTATATTATTTTCCGCTTCTTTACCGCGTTGTGCGAGCTAGGCAGCACGACTGCACGAGTGCATTGTGTTGTATGTTAAAGCTACTGAAGTTTTCAAGAACTGAAATTGTTGGTTTTATGTGGCCCGGTAAATCTTCGCACCAGCTGTCGCGCACACGCGTGTGTTTGCATCTATTTGATGAGTGACTTTCGCACATGTTTAACTGTTCCTAGTTGGTTCATGCGTAACTCTTGTTGATTCTTATGAGCTGCGACGCTTTCACCATGCCTCGTTTGTAAAGGGTCTAAATCACGCTGTGTCTTATCGGAATTATATATCAAGCAAGTGCTTCTTTAACACCTTTATTCTTTGCGCCCGACGGCATCTTAGATATTGTGGTTTTGGGGGGAAATGTGTTTAGAAAATAGGTAGTTCAGGGCGAGAATTGCTAATAGTTGCTGCATATGGTAGTAATGTTCCATTTCCCACTGAAAAGTTCGCGTAAGGTTGGGAAGTCATCACACCTCGATGCTGCTTGAGCAGACTTAACACGTCGAGCGATTTGTTTATTTCACAACGTAGTCCCTCTCGCATGTGAATTTTGTACTCAACTGAATTCTTTCTTATAATGCTTACGCCGCAGAGGACTAAACCCAGCCTTGCTGCCAGCGCTCATCTACTTTGACTGGTACTGCTCTGCCTTTAAATGTATCATGTGGCACCTCTCTCTATAGTAACATTAAAAATAAAGTACTGAAAAGTTAGTCAGACTTTCGCTTTGTACGTTTCCAATCAGCTCCCTTGGGGAATTTAAAATTGCAAAAACTGCAGCGGGAACGGCTGTTCATCGGCGTATGCAGCAGAATTGCATCGGTGGTACAGCGCTAACACACGCTTTTACTAACCCGTGCGTTTGGTGACTTCATTGACTAGTGTACGCGTTTCCATAAACAAATTCGCAATAACTCTTCTTGAGCGACTTTGACAGCACTTATTCGGCGCTGTCGCATGTATTCGTCGGCAGAAAAATCACAACGGCATATGCAGACATCGCACCGTGTGGATTTGTTTGATATAAGTCTGCACAATACGTCGGGTGCTTATTATTGAGGTACAGAAGCAGCATTACAGCAAGGGTAGAATATTAAAAAATACGACCGAGATATCGCATTACTCCACAAAATTTATTGGCTAGTTAACATGAGCTCCACTTCGTGTAAATGGGGTTCATGGCGTTTGTCTATGGGACGCACCTGGCACGTATGTGGGCCATGTTGCCCCAAACACCTGTAACATCGTGTTCATACCCGCTCCCACAGAGGTCAGCGTCTTCCCTACAGCTTTCACCGTAGAAGAAGCAGTCTGGCGTCCGAACAAAGGAGAAATCGCAGCCGCGAACTTCAGCCATCCTTGCTGCAAAGGGTTGTCGTCTGCTACTGCTCCCGCGCGTACTGTTGCAAGCGCCCGCCAGGTGGCCATCAGTGGCGCCTCTATAGGCGGTGCACAAGGCGTATACCCTGCTAGGCAGCACACAGGACGAATACGTACGCAGGCGTCAGAGGGGAGGCACGGTGATATGGTCTGCCGTAGATGACAGCAGGAAACATGAGCTGCTGTAGAAATAGGAGATGGTTAGACTGCGTTCTGTTTAGTTGCAGCTGCCGCTCAGAAGTGAAGCCGGTGATGGGATGGTCCCCTATATATGCCTCTCCAGCCCAGCAAGCGAAGGCGCCGTAGGTCCGAGTCCAGGAAAGCCGCAGAGTCAGCCTGCGGTATGTGCGCAGTATACCCTGCTAGGCAGCACGCAGGATGAAGTCGTCTGCAGGCGTCAGAGGGGAGGCACCGAGATATGGTCTGCCGTAGATGATAGCTGACAGCTGACGGAAACACGAGCTGCAGTAGAAATAGCACCTGGTTAGACTGCGTTCTGTTTAGTTTCAGCTGCCGCTCAGAAGTGACCGCGATGCCTCAATTATTTACTGAACTAATTGAATTTCTGAAAGTAAAATACGCAAGAAAAATCGTAAAGCACAACTTACACACAACCTACAGACATGATAGCGCCGAATCGTAATGTGAATAATACAGGAAAACATCATTTCGTTAGGCGGAAACTCAAACCCAGCCCTTTTGCAGCGTTTCTACAACAAATAGACCGGCCACGGCGTCCGCGATTTACGCGCGCCGGCGTGCGCAAACCTTAGAGACCACAGAGCGGCACCCATGGTTCCTTGCAACACCTCCAAATGGCGCTCGCCTCCAGCGCATCGCGGTCCACACAAGAGGCCGCGTTTATGCAAGAAAGGTCGCCTTCTTGCATAGCGTTCGCAGTCAGCGTTTCTCGGTAAACATTACTGTTACGTAAGCTGCAGTTGCCGGGAATCTTGAGAAGCAGTCAGGGATCATTGAATGCCATCGCGCTCCACTATTAAAGGAAAAGTTTAAGCGTCCTCCAAATTTTTCCGATATAACGTTCTACGTAAAGATGTTACTTATTAATACCCTTTACTTTTATACCTCACATTTTTTCTACGACAACTTTGGGATGTTATTACAACATTCGCAAGACTGAAACCTAAAGAGAAACACATCACAATACGCACTACTGAAAAATGCACAGTTGTCCCAAAATCACATTAAACTGCACTTTCTTCACAGGGTAGTATCATTTGTGATATACAATGCGATTTTCTATACTAATGTTTCCTTAGTACTACCAATGTGACTTGGTAGTTTTGTTCTTTTCGTTAAGAACAAAGCCCAAAGGATTAATGTCGAAATGCAAAAGCCTTCCTCGCCTGTACCAGCTGTCTGATGTTGCTCACTTATTTTGTACGTAAGATGCCGATTGTGACCATATTTGTGTGATGCATGCAGAGCTGACCCTTAAATTTTTTTTTGAGTGCTTGTGCACATGAACTCTGTGGTCCTTTGCTGTGCCTGTTGTTGGGCATCGAATACTTTCAAGCCTTCTTATAATCCTTTTCGTTCTGAGGTCCCTGTCGATGTATTGCCATGGGAATAAATAAACTTCAAACTTCATCTACAGTGGGTGGTCATGGCGTAGTTAAACGCATATCGGAGGGGGAAGTTGATCGTATCTGCGAACGACACTGACAGTTTAAAAGTATGTCTTGCAATATAGTAACCCAAACAAAAGTGTGTCGTGACAATAGATCAGGTGAGTTTTACTCGGTCTTTATTTCAGGCGCGCTGCTTGGGGTCCGCACCCTGTAGTTGTTGATCGGGCTGCACGGTTCTGTATTGCATGCTTCAAGCCTTTTTTTTTTCACGGATTGCGTATGCAGGTTCCAAATTACCGGTGCATGGTATTGGTAGAACGTTAGTTTTGTAAATATCGTTTACAGTATGAGGCATGTGTTTTAAACTTATTTTAACAGTTATTCCACATGAATACGTGCTTGCGTTTTCCGTCTTTCTTTTTCATTGTGCTATCGCCTGATTTTTTGCCCTTGCACCTTATAAAAACTCCCCCGAGGATATGGCCAACTCTCTGCACATATAAGGAGTTATTCCTCTAGTTTGGTGGTCACATTTTGGTGTTTAGAACTTCGGGGTGGAGGAATTGCGCTCATCAAACAAAATTGATTGTAATGTCAAATAAATATTAAAAATTTACCATCCGGATATGTGGCTCAAAATACAGCTGGGAAACCTTTTTTTTTGACGATGAAATATATTTACCATTGTTACCAAGACACGAAACATAAATGCAAAGTAAAAAGCCGAAAAGAGCAGATAGTGAGTTACATCCGGAAGGGGCTCAATTTATACCTACTCACTGAGTAGGTCAGATCAAATAGTTCTGATAACTAAGCGATAAATTATTCATTTACTCATATTTATGTTGTGTACGAAAAAATTAATAGACATGCCTAAAAACGGTGTTGTGATATCAAGCCTGGCTAGCTCATTGGCCCCTTGCAGGCTTCTTTTTGGCACTAGAGTTCCACAGCGAGTTGCCACATTTTCTTATATTTTCAACATTTCTTTTTTTATGTTATCACCTGCTTTCATCAAATTTTATGACCTCACTTGTGTACAAAGGAGCTTCAGTAAGAATTAAAAGGAAGCGGAGTTACTGCAGCGTTACGGTCACCTTTCGTTAAGTGCCCTAACGCAAGCGCCACAGCCTGGACCGCGTATCGCGCTCAAGCTCTGTCAGCAATGGTCTTTTCTTTTTGACAGCATGGTGTTATGGAAACAGGGTGCACCTCGTTATCTCGCATGACCACCACGACGGGCTTGGAACGACGGCTCGTCGGTGCTCGCTGCCTTGTTAACGGTAAGAAAGTTGCTGGCTTGCGAAATAGCTCAAACGTTTCGAAAGACGCAGCGCAGACAGACGGGGCAAGTATGTGTGGCTGCACACCAATTCCACGAAGACGCCGACGCGCGCTATGCAGTACATATCATACAAGAGGACTTCGTAGGATTATGGACGAAGGAAAAATTTGGAAGAAGTTAACGAGGTGCTCCAGGGGACAGTAGGCTTTGTTTCTTTCTCCTACAATTGCGCACTCGACGTTAAACACAGCGTCACGCGCTGAATGATGTTCCTGACGCTCTGTCACGAAATTCTACAAGCGATGAGATATGCCTTGAAACAACCAGGACTGGGTAGTGTTTAGTGAGCAAGGCGTATCGAAGGCACTGTAAGAGAAAAACAACTATTCCTTTGCCTTGTGGACGCTGGGCCCCAATTCGGAATTCTTCATGAGTGAAGTGATTGGAGTAGTCGAACAAGGAATCTCAGTTTAAGCCAACGTTTCGAAAAGAGGATGTGTCTTCGTCAGGGCAGCAACTGCTTTCCTTAGTAAATTAATCTTTATATCCCACAAACAAACTTCCTGTCTTCCAGACATAGAAAATATAGAGAGTCATATCTCATTCACAAGTTTAATACACTTCAAACAGGTATAAATACTTCAAAGGGAGAAATGGTATCAATTCGCTGTACTGGGCACGCAGCTCCGATTGGAACAAGCATGAAAAGCTCGCGCATTTTTTTCTTTGCTACGCAGCTCTTCGGTGTGGCTGTGGGTGGCCTGCAGAACTGTGCTCCCGCGCCTGATGAACGTGGTTACTCCCTCGGCAATTTTTCTGCCGACAATGGAGACTGCGAAGCGGCACTGACGACATCTGTCATCATGCCAGTGTCAACGGAACGCAAGCGCATCACGTGGTATGCATCATCTGACAGACTTTCACCACTGCGCATCCGCCACATTGTCAAAGTCACCAGGCGCAGAACAAGTAAGCCTCGGCAACGAGCAATTCCTCGTCAGTGGGCACGGAGCCACGATTGGAACAAACATGAAAAGCTTACGCAATTTTTCCATTGCTATGCCTGTTTGTTATTTTTCTAAATCTCCATATCACTGCTACAATGATATGGGAACTAGCGTTATATATGGATATCGCGTTAGGAAAACGACATCCGTACAACGGCATGACCATGACAACTGACGACCATGGAACAACCACAACGGCATCACCACCTCGAGGACATGCGTAGTGGCTGAAAATAGTAGTTAACTTGGGTCACTGCATAAGAGAATAGATAGATAGATAGATAGATAGATAGATAGATAGATAGATAGATAGATAGATAGATAGATAGATAGATAGATAGATAGATAGATAGATAGATAGATAGATAGATAGATAGATAGATAGATAGATAGATAGATAGATAGATGACGGAAGTTTGCGAAAATTGCTAATCGCACTGAAAAGCGTGCGTATAGCGGATGTTGGTGATAACTGGTACCATTTTCTCAGTGACAGAACAGCGTTGGTAAAGTATGTACACTAATATGTGCAAGCGTATCGCTGCTGTGCCATGGCCTGCCTGCCTCGACTTTCCCATAAAACGACAGACACCATTGACCTAGAATTTGCATAAAGCTGCAGTTTATAAAGTCTCTTGTTTTGTGAAAGTGCAAATAGCATGCCCGGGCCTACGCCGGGCCCGACTGAGGCCCCATCTGAGCACGGGCCCGAGCCCTGCCCGCTGTTGGATACGGACCCTTTTCCTGGCATCAGTCGAGTTCACCGACCACATTTAATCTCCGTCGCAAACCAATTAGGGTGGGCAGGAGCGCGTCTAAAACGTTCCCGGACCTGTCAGACAAGTTGGCGACCCCCGCCTCGTGCGCCGCACGTCGAGCTATTGCCTCAACCCCTGCTTGACTATTCCCGAAAGTGCCACGGGAGGCTGGCACGGTTCCAGGTGGTTGATCTTGCTCCCGAGCAAAGCTGTTTTGCAGCTTTGAAAGGTTGTTCGAAAACAACCCGTCTACTCCAGCTGAGCGCTTTCAGGCGGCGAGGCAACACCAAGGCAACGACGGTTGTAAGTCACCCGTAAGTAAGTCACAGTGGCGCACTTGGAGCAACTCCATCTGCCGAATGTGACGGCACTTGCAAAGGCGCCTACCATTGGAGGAAAATGACGACACCTGAGCGAGCTCGACGATTGGCCGAAAATGACATGACCCTTAGAGACCTAAGAGTTTAAAAGCCAGAGACAGGGAGAAGAGATATCCATTCCTTCATTCATTCATTTTGTCATTCTACTTGCCCCGGGCCGCAATTTTCTGACGGCCGTCGATGACATTATGACTGTTCATTACTTTCTGTTATTACTGTAAATAGTGTAAATAAACCTTCAGTTTCATTTCAAAATGCTGCTGAACATCAGCCAACTCCCGCACTCAACGGCAAGATCCAATATCGCGCATGGAGCCGGGCGCGTGCTCTGCCAGCTGTAGTTTAACAGTGGATGTGAAGAGGTGGGATACCAGGCCTGTAGAAGCCCGCTACACCACTCGAAGGCAGCTACAAGACCTACTGATGTCGGTCACTTTGGCTAGGTGAGTGTCTGATGTTTGATTTTCATGTTGCCATACCTTTCTAGGGCAGAAACATGTGATTTATTTATTTATTTTTATTTATTTTATTCATTTATTATTACCCTTAGGGCCAAAGTCTATGAAGAGGGCAGTGGGTTACAGCAAATGAGAAAAGAAACAAATATAGGCAGTGTGAACGTTTATGTACAAAGGCTTCTGATTATAGTTTGAGCCAGGTTAACAACGTCATGATCAATTGTTAGAAAACTAAGGTTGTAAAGCGGTAAATGCAAAAGCACTTAGGTTACAACCATACAGTAAACAACAACAAAAGAATGCTTCAATTAGACAATGTTAGCGAAATCTTTGCTTATCGTAAATGGATACGACTTCACCAGGGAGGTGGTTCTATTCCGCAGATGTCCGCAGAAAAAATGACCGCAAGTATGTTTTAGTGTGGGATATTTCAAGAACAACTTTATAACGATGGTTAACTCGAGGCGATACGTATTCTGACTGAAAAATGAAATCGTTGCGGAGTGTTGAGTGATGGTATAATTAATGAAACAGGACTAAACGTGCGATTTTAGGACTAAAAGAAAGTGGGGTAAGTGCAAGGTTGGTTTTCATGGCAGACACACTTGGAGTTCCGTCGTGATTACGTAAGATGAAACAAACTGAATTATTTTCCACGGGTTCTAATGAATTGATTAGTTTCTCGATGGCAGGATCCCAAACAACACATCCATATTCAATTTTCAGACGTATAAGGATAGAATAACCAAGTATTTTAGGGATGAAGGGGCAGTTGAAAAGTTACGGCGTAGGTAGCCAACCATACGGTTAGCACTGTGGATTACGTAGCCGGTATGAACATTCCCAAGATGAACTACCAGAGATATGCACACCTAGATATCTATAAGAGTGAACTAATTCCAAGGGAACATTATTTAGGTGATATGTGTGCATGCTGTTAGTTATTCCGGATAAACGCAGCACTTTACATTTGCCAGCGTTTAATTCCATTAGGCAATGTTTGCACCAGTTAGCTACTCTAATTATATCAGACTGAAGGTGGTTAGTATCCTCTGCATTAGTTATTTCACGAAAGAAAGCACAATCATCAGCAACCACCCCGTATGTAACACCCCGAGTGGGATCCTTAAGGAAATAAAAATGAAATGAAATGAAATGAGTGAATGTTAAAGGATAGTGAGCAAGGGAGGTTGTTAATATAAATGAGGAACAAAAGAGGCCCAAGTACTGAACCTTGAGGTACACCGGAAGTTACGCTTCGAAGTGAGGAGTTATGGCTGTTTGTAGTTACAAATCGAGAGCAATTAGATAGGAATGATTCAATACACTTCAGGATGTTAGTGTAAAGGTTCAGCTGACTTAGTTTATAAAGTAAATGTTTATGAGAGATTTTATCAAATGCTTTATCGAAGTCTAGAAAAATGCAATCTCCAAATCAAGAACGATCGAGAATACGATGCAATTAGTGCGTAAAGATTGCAAGCTGAATTTCACATGCAAATACTTTTTCTAAATTCATGCTGAGCTGGTGTGAAAAATGCATTGGTTTCCAGGCATTTAACAAGGTGGGTGAAAATTATATGTTGGAGCAATATACAGCTAGTGCGTGAGGGAGATGGGGCGATAATTATCTATACAATTTTCGTTATCTGATTTATGCAGTGGAACCACCTTGAAGATTTTCCATTGGCTAGGTTAAGTATATGTATCCAGTGATTGCTGAAAAAGATTTCTTAGTATAACTGAACTAACGGCGTTGGTATTTTTAAGAAATATTGAGTTAATAGAGTCGTAACCAGCCTGTGAGTGTTGGTTCAGGGAATGAATTAGTTTCGCAACGCCAGCCGTATCCACGATCACAAGAGACATAACTACATAATCGTACTGGCGAGTAGGAGGTAGGCGGCCATAGTAGGGGAGAGAAACCTTTTTTCACAAATGCGTCATTAAGGGCGGCAGCGCACTGTTCTATAGGTATAAGGATGCCCAATGGGTCTTCCAGGGTTAGGTGCTCATCATGCAAGGGGTTGATTACACCCAAAAACTTTTCAACGTTAGTCTTTAACATTGATGGAAGTACGTTAGACAGAAAGTTAGATTTAGCATTCTTTAGTGCTGTTACGTAGGTGTCGAATGCGGACTTTTAAGCAGACCAGCGTGTGGTAGTTGGTGAGTGTTTTGAGGAGCGATATAGATGTTTTTTTTCGGTTACATAGGCGCTTAAGATGGGTATTGTACCAAGGAACATCAGAATTGAAGGTTGTGATGCGGGATGGAATGTACTTTTCAGTTAGTTCCTGAACTTCATTGGCGAACATCTTCCAATTGGGGTGAAGCAAACAATTTTCAAAACTCGGCAGGTATGTGTCGAGAAATGGAGTTAATTCGATATTTATGGCGGTAAAGTTAGAGTTTTTGTAAATGTGTATAGTTTTTCTGATTTTATTTGGCCTGGGGGTTAAAGCGTTAACTGAATATGCAAGTACGGAGTGATTGCTTATACCAGGTACGTGTGTAATCTCCGAGATTGTATTAGGGTAGAATGTCAAAGCCACGACAGGGGTGCTTGCGGCATTTGGAGCTACACGTGTAGGTTGTATTACTAGTTGTGACAATGAAAAAACTTAGCACGTGTCTAAATACTGCTTAGCTTGGTGCCGAAAAGGGAGCGAGTGAAGAAGGTTGATCGTTCCACGTTATGTTTGGAAGATAAAAATCGCCCAGGAGTAGGATGGGAGATGAAGAAAATCGCATGTGAACAAGGTTTATACTGTCCTGTAGGTCATGGAAAAATGTAGATTCTGCAGAGGGTTGGCGATAGCACACGCCTATAATGATTTTTTGTGACCAAAAGTTACGGAAACCTAGAGAGCCTCTAGATAGTCGCTCGTACAGACAGGAGAAGACGGAATGTCATTTAAGATTGCCGAAAGGACGCCACCTCCTCGGCGCTCAGTACAATCTCAGCGACAAACTAGAAATTGCACAGCACCGTGAAGCACTTGTATGCCAGTGACATGCGCAGGCAACCATGTTTCAGTAAGCGCAATGATTTTCGCAGAACATGTGTCTATCGCAGAAGATAAAGAATCGTATTTGTTGGAGATGCTTCTGACGTTAGAATATAAGACGGAAACTGGAGTAAATGAAGAAAATGAACCACTGCCCCTTGCGCTTTCCTAGATCGGAGGATGTGGCGGAACTGGATATGCACGCGCTACATTTTTCACTTGTTGCTTGAGTTGTTCAAGTTGATCTGAATTGGCGTTGTACACGTATGGCTTTCCGTCGAGGATTAACTTATCATATCACAATTTGAATGGTTCAGAAGAGGCTTGGCTCTTACCGAATGCAATCAGTTTTCTTTGCGCGGTTCGTGTAGCAACGGAAACATCTTCACTTAGATTGATGTTCTGATGCTTGAATTGACTGCACAGAGACAGTAATTCTTCTTCGATTTTGAAGTTTGCGAACTTCCCAATAACAGGATAGGAGTTATTTGGCGCATACGAACTTAGGCGGTGCGCACGTTGGATTGCGTCTGCAGAAGGTGGGTCGGTAATACTACCAATTAATATGGTTATATTCGATTCTGTTTGTTGCCATGTCTCATTATTATCAGACAAACTATGGAAAATTAAATTTTCGCGGCGCGAGCAATCTTTCAATTCATTTAAACGAGACTCAGAAAGATTATTCCGAGTACTAACTTCTTCAATTGTTTTCGTTATGCTGGAAACTATAGGGCTGACATTATCAACGTTTTGCGACTTTTCCTCTAGTGCGTCTAGCATTTTAATAGTACCAGAAACTTTCGATTCAAGTGATTTTGGTCCACTTCTTATGGCCTTAACATCAGCAGTAATCTTGGCCTGGAACTTTGACGTTTGTAAGGAACGCGTATGCATGTCCTCTATTAGCTTGAAGATTATGCTGACCTGCTCAAAGGGGTCAACTCGCAAGGCCTCAATATCAACCGGAGATTAAGAGCGGGTGTTAGGGCCAGGGTTCAATTCAACGTCCCCCAAGCACAACAAAAGAAACACCATAGAAAAACACTCACAGGCGGTTTCACAGACAACTCGGTGGCACGGGAGCAGAAGCAAATATGGGTCATCGCTTTTCTTAGCGTACAAAGAAAAGGAAGCACAAACCTACGAAGTGAAAACATAGTGTTGAGAGTCATGCCAACGGCACTGCTGCCGTGCCCAACGAAGGCACACGGGGCAGGCAGGAATTTTATATAGCTGACAGCAGGCGAAGACACCGATGAGCGTAAGGGGGAGCCAAGGGTGATTTGCGCAGTTACACTCATGTCCATGAAGGGCGCAGCATCAAAGGTGCAAACGGGCAAGACCGGCTGGAGATGCCGCACATCGGAGGCAATGATGCCGTGCGTTAGGGTTGATAACCAAGCAAGCGAGGAGACAAGTAGCGCCTGCGCAGTGAAAACATAGTGGTTGAGAGCCATGCCTACGGTACTGCTCGTACACAGAGTGTTCTGTGTTTTCTGCTGAAGAACTGGTTAAAATTACCATTTTCAGACATTGCACTTTAATTTGAAATAAGGGTTAATAAGACGGCAAACAACAGCTGGAGAGAGGTCGCGATGGTGTACTTCATTGTGGAGGACCTCCTCCAAATTTGCCTGGAGTAGGGTATTTTCACCAGGTCCACAAAATCAAGAAAAGTGATTCTCGATGTGATGCAGAAAGAGGACGTGATGGTCGAGGAAGCTGCCAGACACAAATTGCAACATTGGCGACAGTTATGGGATTCCAAGACCCCAAGTCTCAACATAGGCGGCTGCGGTAGGATGCCGAAACCCAGCTCGCAACATAAGGAACAAAGACGAAGGAAAAAGAGAAAGCGGAATGTGCTGCAGGGCTTAGCGGGGCTTTTATGCAGGGCTTGTATAAATAAATATATAAATATATATATATATATATATATATATATATATATATATATATATATATATATATATATATATATACACGGTTGTTTCAGAGCATATATATGTGTTTGTTTCAGGGCAAATCACTGAAATCATTTTTTACACAGCCACATCGATCATCACTGCAATTAATCGTGAAGATATTTTCTTTACTCGGCCACCTTAGCAATGCAAGCCTTTTCACTCTTCAAGTGCATAATTTTCTCAAAAGTAACATCTTGTCGGAGTGCTTGCTTGACGGTTTTCGTGCTGTCTTTGTGATAAATGATGTATTAATGAAACGGGTTGGTTAGCAGCTATGTGGCAGTTACAGTTCTATTTAATTTTCCCGCATCATTTTGCAACCTAAAGTGTCAGCTATCGCACACGTACCATGCAGCTCATATCGGCAGAGGGAGGAGGTGGGGGCGCTATTGCAGCCGCTATCACATGGCGATGAATGGGATGTATGCTCGTGATTCAAACAGAAAAAGAATAGCCAGGCTATAGATTCCTTTCCGGATGTTACCCCGGAGGACTGGCTGTCCCTCTTCGAAATATGTTTCACTCACTCTCTCTTTCCTGCCTTTTTATCGCCCCATTTTGTATTTTGGACTCCGCCATTATGGTGTCAACAGGTAGAGCCCTCAGTGTCGGTATTGCCGGCGCTATCGCTTCGGCCGCCCTTTCGTGATTTGGCCGCTTCGTCTTCTTGTATTGCTAAGCATGTATTCGGCGCTTGTCTCCTGCACATAGAAAAATTTGCACCACTCGTGGGGTGCAACTCAAAGACTAGACGAAATGACTGAATATATATATAGAAGCTAGTCATTCGTATAGGGGGCGTACAGCGTACAGTGATTCACCAAGAGAGGTGAACCGTCAGGCCGAGTGGCTCCTGAGACCGAACGATGTAATAGACTCTAATTAGCAATTTTTATGACAGTAACTGCATCTCAACTACGTGTAGCTGTTACACGAAGTATCTTTCGCTACTGGCCGCTGTGAAAGCTTGTGAACAATGTGAATAACACTATTTGCAAGAATGTAAAAAAAACGTTTAGTGAAAGAAAACGTTCGTACGTTCACTTAGACTTCAGTAACTTGCGAATGTTCCGTACATTATTACTCCTTGTGAAAAGGGGTAAACACTGCACGCGAAGACATATGCAACATGCATTATACTCAAAGTTGCTGCGCACTTCTTTTTTGGTTATGGAGCTCCAGCTGCACCTTTTCTTGGGATCCTGGAGACAGGAGCCCATGCATTTGGCTCTGTCACAACGTTGGAAGACTTCATATAGTACACGCTGAATTTCCGTCCTCTACGTCAGTGTCACAGAGCACTTCACCAATGCCAGAATGTATGCACTGCCTTTTTCTAGGCTTTCTAGGCATTTTCTCTTTAGATGCATTTCGTTTCTTGAACTGGCTAGTGGATGGTTCTTCAGGTTCATCCCCTTTCATCTAACGGCGCTGAAGTGGAGTCCTCGTCCATCAGGGAAGCTTTTGCCGGGTGACGCTTCCTGTGGATAAGCACTGATACGATATTCAAACGATGCATGCACACTGATGAAATAAACCAAGGCTGCAACTAGCCACCATTGCGCTTCGTTAGGCCCCGGGAAATTGATGTGTACACTGGAGCTCGTGCAGCAATAATCTATTTTGACATGTTTTATTGAATATATTTAGGGTCCTTTGTTTTAGAGTAGAGTAGATGATTCCTGAAGTGTGCATTCCCCCCAAAAAAACTTTTCTCAAAATCGGGCTAAATCCAATTTCTTCTCGCAGTTCAACCTTTCGTCAAGGATAAGAAAAAAATGCAGTTACTATAAAAGAAATGAAAATTGCCCACCTAGTGATAGCAAGTGCCGAAAGACATATATAATGTTATTATTATTTATATATGAATATGGTAAGTTCTTTCCTTTCGCCTAGCACTCAAGGGAAAACCGGGTTATGAGTATATTCAGCGCCTGGTCGCTAGTCAGCCTTGAATGAATGAAATATTCTTGGCCCTTCACTAGCCACATTTGCAAAAACGCCACAATGGCGCATCGCATCGTATTTTTCGCGCGTCGTATACATGTAAGCGTTGGTAATGTGCTAGAAAGCAAACGCAGCACTGATATTGATCTCCATGGTAAACGGTAGCGGTCACGTTGCGAGGATATTATCCCATATGATATTATCCCGACTGGTCTGGGATGGACATCAATGTTCAAAATGCCAATGATGATGTACTTCAAACAGGGATTCTCAGTTAATAAAAAAATAAGACCCCGGCCCTCAGTCCCCAGCAGCTGCGAAACAACTGACCGCGGCGGTGATGAGACCTGCGACGCAGCAGAGGGTGCTAAGAATTCCTGGCTTCGGACAGGCCGCCATTGGAATATGAACCTGGCAACGTTTAACGCTAGAACGTTATCTTGTCAGGCGAGTCTAGCAGTGCTATCGGAGTAATTAGAGGGCAGTAAATGGGATTTAATATTGCTCAGTGAAGTTAGGAGGAAAAAAGAAGCATATACAGTGCTAAAAAGCGGGCACGTCCTGTGCTACCGGGGCTTAGCGGAGAGACGAGAACTAGGAGTCGGATTCCTGATTAATAAGAATATAGTTGGTAACATACAGAAATTCTATAGCATTAACGAGAGGGTGGCAGGTCTTGTTGTGAAACTTAATAAGAGGTACAAAATGAAGGTTGTACAGGTCTATGCCCCTACATCCAGTCATGATGACCAGGAAGTCGAAAGCTTCTATGAAGACGTGGAATCGGCGATGGGTAGAGTGAAAACAAAATACACTACACTGATGGGCGACTTCAATGCCAAGGTAGGCAAGAAGCAGGCTGGAGACAAGGCAGTGGGGGAATATGGCATACGCACTAGGAATATCAGGGGAGAGTTATTAGTAGAGTTTGCGGAACAGAATAATATGCGGATAATGAATACCTTCTTCCGCAAGCGGGATAGCCGAAAGTGGACGTGGAGGAGCCCGAACGGCGAGACTAGAAATGAAATAGACTTCATACTCTGTGTTAACCCTGGCATCATACAAGATGTGGACGTGCTCAGCAAGGTGCTCTGCAGTGACCATAGGATGATAAGAACTCGAATTAGCCTAGACCTGAGGAGGGAACGGAAGACAATGGTACATAAGAAGCCGATCAATGAGTTAGCGGTAAGGGGGGAAAATAGAGGTATTCCAGATCAAGCTACAGAACAGGTATTCGGCTTTAACTCAGGAAGAGGATCTTAGTGTTGAAGCAATGAATGACAATCTTGTGGGCATCATTAAGGAGTGTGCAATAGAAGTCGGTGGTAACTCCGTTAGACAGCATACCAGTAAGCTATCGCAGGAGATGAAAGATCTGATCAAGAAACGCCAATGTATGAAGGCCTCTAACCCTACAGCTAGAACAGAACTGGCAGAACTTTCGAAGTTTATCAGCAAGCGTAAGACAGCTGAGATAAGGAAGTATAATACGGATAGAATTGAACATGCTGTGAAAAGCAGTGAAGAAGAAACTAGGAATTGGCAAGAATCAGATGTATGCGTTAAGAGACAAAGCCGGCAATATCATTACTAATATAGGTGAGATAGTTCAAGTGGCTGAGGAGTTCTATAGAGATTTATAGAGTACCAGTGGCACCCACGACGATAATGGAAGAGAGAATAGTCTAGAGGAATTCGAAATCCCACAGGTAACGCCGGAAGAAGTAAAGAAAGCCTTGGGAGCTATGCAAAGGGGTAAGGCAGCTAGGGAGGATCAGGTAACAGCAGATTTGTTGAAGGATGGTGGGCAGATTGTTCTGGAAAAACTGTCCACCCTCTATACGCAATGCCTCATGACTTCGAGCGTACCGGAATCTTGGAAGAACGCTAACATAGTCGTAATCCATAAGAAAGGGGACGCCATAGACTTGAAAAATTATAGAGCGATCAGCTTACTGTAATTTGCCTACAAACTATTTATTAAGGTAATCGCAAATAGAATCAGGAACACCTTACTCTTCTGTCAAGCAAAAGACCAGGCACGATTCCGTAAAGGCTATACTCAACAATAGACCATATTCACACTATCAATCAGGTGATAGAGAAATTTGCGGAATATAACCAACCCTTATATATTGCTTCCATTGATTACGAGAAAGCGTTTGATTCTGTCGAAACCTCACCAGTCATGGAGGCATTACGGAATCAGGGTGTAGACGAGCCGTATGTAAAAATACTGAAAGATATGTATAGCGGCTCCACAGCCACCGTAATCCACCATAAAGAAAGCAACAAAATCCCAATAAAGAAAGGCGTCAGGCAGGGAGACACGATCTCTCCAATGCTATTCACAGCGTGTTTACACGAGGTATTCAGAGACCTTAATTGGGAAGAATTAGGGATAAAAGTTAATGGAGAATACCTTAGTAACTTGCGATTCGCTGATGATATTGCCTTGCCTAGTAAGTCAGGGGACCAATTGCAATGCATGCTCACTGACCTGGAGAGGCAAAGCAGAAGAGTGGGGCTATAAATTAATCTGCAGAAAACTAAAGTAATGTTTAACAGTCTCGGAAGAGAACAGCAATTTACAAAAGGTAGCGAGGCACTTTAAGTGGTAAGGGAATACACCTACTTAGGACAGGTAGTGAGCGCAGATCCTGATTATGAGACTGAAATAATCAGAAGAATAAGAATGGGCTGGAATGCGTTTGGCAGGCATTCTCAGATCATGAACAGCAGGTTGCCATTATCCCTCAAGAGAAAAGTGTATAACAGCTGTGTCTTACCAGTACTCACGTACTGGGCAGAAACCTGGAGCCTTACGAAAAGGGTTCTACTTAAGTTGAGGACGACGCAACGAGCTATGGAAAGAAGAATGATACGTGTAACGTTAAGGGATAAGAAAAGAGCAGATTGGGTGAGGTAACAAACGCGAGTTAATGACATCTTAGTTGAAATCAAGAAAAAGAAATTGGCGTGGGCAGGACATCTAATGAGGAGGGAAGATAACCGGTGGTCATTAAGGGTTACGGACTGGATTCCAAGGGAAGGGAAGCGTAGCAGGGGGCGGCAGAAAGTTAGGTGGGCGGATGAGATTAAGAAGTTTGCAGGGACGACATGGCCACAATTAGTACATGACCGGGGTTGTTGGAGAAATATGGGAGAGGCCTTTGCCCTGCAGTGGGTGTAACCAGGCTGATGATGATGATGATGATGATTACACTTCTCGCAAACCAGGCTCGTATTATGCACTGTATAGGCGGAAAGGTTTCAGTCGGCTGGTGCGGGGGCGGGGGGGCGAGAAGCTTTCCGAACTCGACGAATATATATATGACAAGAAAGGTACAGAGGGGCCCGATATTTATTATTTATATCACAAGAACCCAGTAGAGACACCAACGACTTATTCATTGAATTAAAGAGGTGATAAATTAATCGAAATGACAATGGATGAAATAGAACCAACCGCAGGCGGGACACGAACACACGTTTGCGCATTACTCGTGCGATGCTCTTGCCAACTAAGACACCGCCGTGGCGTTTTTGCATCCACTCATTGCGGTATTTATGTTTGTCTACTAGAACAAACCTTGGGAGTGTGAGCCAGCGTCGCCAATCACAAGACTTGGCCGCGGATTTGGAACATCCTTTCTGCCACAGGCGTCACGCGTACTTGAACTTTTTGGGTGAAGGCAACGGGTCAATAAACCCACACAACCTACCTGAAGGCATCAATGCTGGCGGATTGGAGATCGTCGCTATGTATTTAACGAGGGAAAATGAAACAGGGGCCCGATGTTTATTATTCATATCATAAGAAGCCAACAAAGGCACCAAAGACAGCATAGGGGAAGTTACTCGTACCTATTAATTGAATTAAAGTGATGACGAATTAATCGAAATGAATATAGATGAGAAAAAACAACTGGCCGCAAGTGGGCCACGAACCCACGTCTTCGCATTACGCGTGTGATGCTCTTACCAATTCATCTAAGGCGACGTCGTCTTACCGTTCATTTTCAGGGGTATTTGTGTTTAGGTGCTAGAACTAACCTCGGGACTGTTAGCCTGTGCTACTACTGTTTAATTAAATTAATAAGTACAAGTAATTTCCCCTATGCTGTCCTTTTTGTCTTTGTTTGTGGGCTTCTTATGATATGGCTAATAAACATCGGCCCCTCTGTTTCCTTTCTTGTCATTCATTACATAGCGACGGTCTAGAATCTCGCCGCACCGATGCATTCAGGTAGCATGTGTGGGTGTATTGAACAGTTGACATCGCCAAAAAAAAGTTCACGTACATGTGACGCCTGCGCCAGGAAGGATGTCCCACATTCGCCGTCAAGGTTTGTAAGCTGGCTAACGCTCCCAGGGTTAGTAGTCGATAAACATAAGTATCCCATGAAATGGATGAGAAAACGGCATCTTGGTAGCTCACTTGGTAAGATCACTGCACGCTTAATGCCAAGACGTTGTTTCAGGGCCACCCTGCGGCCAGTTGTTTTTTCGTCAATTTTAATTTAAATAATCTACCTGTGATCTCTTTAATTCAATTAAGAAGTACAATTTCCCCTATGCTGTCCAACCTTGATTCCGATCCCGCCCAACAGCGCGATTGGAACCAGCCCACCACACGCGATTGCATCTAGGTTGGATTTCTTTAAATATTGGCTGTCAAGTTAGGGTTTAGACCGTTGCACGGCTGTGGCTCTTCCACGGATTTATACGGTAAGACTCTTTCTTCATGTAATTGTCTTATACTTCGTTATCACTAATACTGATTCGCCTTTCCAGCGAAACTGCGGGCTTTCTTTTTTTTTTTTTTTATTGTGAGTTCGAGGAGCGCTGCTGCGTATTCTGATTTCGATTTAATCTGGCTTAGCCTTATTTCGGTTACTGTGGGAATTATATACCCGGTGTCCAAAATTAACGTTTGCGGTTTTCTTAAAGTTAGGCACTGGGTGGCACGCGAAGACCACCTGTGCAAATACGTCATGTGGCCAGGGGGACACAAAGTGAGATGGTAAGTATGTCTGGATGTCTGGAAGCAAGACATCCAACGCTTCCTGGGCTGCCTGAACGCCAAAAATGCGCACTTACAATTCACCGTTGAACACGAGAGGGACAATTTGTTGCCTTTCTTGTATGTAGTGGTTCGTCTGGATTGGGGCACTCTCGCCTTCTCAGTATACAGGAAGCCTACGCACACAGGTCGTGACCTCTGGTTTAATTCTTGTCATCCTGTCGGCCACAAGACGTCCGTAGTGTCGTCCTTGATAACACGTGTCGTACGCGTCTGCTCAGGCGACGATGCACTGAAAAAGGAATTACGTTCGATTTACCGTGAACTAACCCGCAGCGGCTATCCTGGTCGTTTCATATGACGGACCGAGAAGCGGATATTAGAGCCAAGCTCGGAGAACAACACGACAATCTGTGCACGGGCAGCCATCCCTTACGTCCAAGGAATCAACGAGGCACTGTCGCGCGTATTTTGAAAATACGACTTGCGTATTGCCCACATCCCGACCAGCAAGCTCCGGAACCAGCTAATGAATCTGAAAGACAGGTTACCTGTTGAATCATTCCTAGGAGTTGTGTATAAGATACCATGCGCTGATTGCCACAAAGTACATATTGGTGAAACAGGGAAGTTCTCCAGACGCCTCAAGGAACATAAACGTGACGTAAGAAATAATAGCCACACGACGAACGCCATTGCCGAGCATGTGCAGGAATATAATAACAAGATTGACTGGGACAATGCTAAAGACAATGACAATGTTGCCAAAGAAAAGAACATGTCATCCCGACGCCTGCTAGAATCTCTAATCATTCAATCGACGCCAGCTACGATGAACCGGACACCAGGGACTATGTCTGCCATTTACGCACGTTCGTTACGTCAAGTGCTGGTTATATAAGTCACGGCGATTCCCTGTCCAACTCAGTGAACAAGGAAACCGTACGCGTTTCCGAAACGTCGGATTATTCATCAGATTCGGTCAATGACCGTGATCCCCTTCACACTTTGCTTTATAAGCGTAATACGTTTGTTGTAAAGTTTATAGTTAGCACAACTCTTGCAGTGATCGACACATTAGTTAGCACTCGGAAAGAAATCGGCTGCACTCAGAAGGCGCCGTATGGCGTCGGAGCCCGTAGCCCCTTGCGATCTCTCTTGCGCTCGGAAAACTAACAGCTGCACACGGTAAAGAAAAAGTGTCCTTTGCGGCCATAGGTCGCATTCTACAGAGTTCAGCGTCTAAGCTTGAGAAGCGTCTTATTGTTATGCCTGTCATTATTTGAACATTGTGAAAACCTTGGCGGAAGCCCATGCGAAAACCCAGAAGCTACCTTTCAGTGTTCTTGGGCTTCTCGCTTTGCTATCCTGCTTAGTTATGTGACGAGTCTCGTAGGTCAGAGCCTTTATTATTGTCATGTAAGCTAGCTTTACTCGCACAGCAATCAGCACTGCAACACTCTTTAAAATTGAAAACGTAATTCTCTTGGATCAACCTTCAAGAAAAGTAAGAAAAATATTCCTCAAGAGCTTATACAGAGGCAAGCGTAGGAGCCACGTTCTGTTGGCTTTTGGCTACTGAATTTAGAGGTGTTGAGTCATTGGACAAGTCGTCACAGCCTGATTGTGATCAGATGTTAAGGGTGCCACTCCTGCAACCGCCACAAATGACCTCTATAGCTGAAAAGTCATTCATGCGTCTCCATCAGAGGCGCTGTTATTGTAAAGTGTGGCGAAAGGACGTCTTTGTGAATATTTATCAATTCCTTATTTTCCAGCAGTTACTTCAAGTAAACAAATTGCCGTGACACATTTTGCCCTGTAGTATACGCACAGTACATGCAATCGCACTTCTACTTCTAAGTACTGCAGGGTACGCGGAGATCACATTGATTTGGATAATGCTTTTTACGGTGTACAATGCCACATTTAGCCTCATGTTCTTCATATGACCATCCATGTAAAATAAGTTACATGTGTGCTTACCAAAGAGGCCACTGGAAGTTTGCACTGTGCAGTGGCGACTGCTGAACGGCATAAAATTTCGACCAATTTCCCGTTCAGTTGTTGGTCAATGGATGGATAGGGATGCCGAGCGTTCCTTCAGACCAACACTGTGGTGATGACTCTGCTGAGATAGAATTGGCATTGGCAAATATTGGCATTTGCACGCTCTTTTCAGCTTCATTATTCGTTTTGCCCTTCTCATGAAACATATTTAGAAACATATTTTGAACCCATATATTAAAGTGACGCTTGCAAAATTTGCGCGCACCGTGAACGTTAGAGTGCCTTGCAGGCCCACCATCTAAGTGAATATGCCCGCGCGACAATGAAAGCAAATCCAGGCATTATCTGCATGCGTTGAAGTGAAATGAAATGCGTGTATTCCGTAGGTCACAGCAGCACTGTGGCAGGATGCGTTGATGATGGTGTCACCGGCAAAGGAACGAGGGGCAAGTGACAAAAAATTGTGAACTAACGAAGAACCGGCCAGCCTCACTCTGTGCTAGTTCGTCGTCTCTGTAGGTAGCGGTGCGGTGTTTTTTATTCCCACCAGGAATTTTCGCCGAACTGTCTTTTCCCGTTCAATGACATCTCCCCCGGACCCGAAGAAAAGAGTGGCCAGTTACATCCGCCCGCCTTATTGCAACCAATCCTTCAAGCCTTCACTCTTCTTTTTATTTTCTCTTGCTATTTCACCCTGAAACGCATTCGTTCCGCTGTGTACATTAGATAAGGGAGCGGCGGAAATGCTTTCGGCTACCGGAGGTCCCTGTTGAAATCTAAACGCAAGTAGCAGATATCAAAGAAGGGATTTCAGAAATTAGGATTAATCAAACATCGTTTTTATCTTGCCAACTAAAAACGAAGCTTCACGCTTACACATCTCTCACCAGGTCTTTGTTAGAATATGCATCGATCATATGGCATCCGAGCAGTGTTGCTTTACAGAATTGCATCGAGTCAGTACAGAATAAGGCGGTAAGATTCTTATTTTCCTCATATTCACGCTTTGTGAGCACATCATTGTTAAAAAGCAGCATCAACATATCCGCCCTGAACATCCGACACAAACTTTTGCTTTTAACATTCCTTCATTCTTTATATTACGGCGATACAACATTTGAAACCAATCCCATTAAGCCATCACATAACATTTCGTCCAGGCGGGATCATGAAACGTATATCATGTTCAACCATGTCCAACCTATATCATGTCCAACCTATATTTGCTTGTACATTAAATAACAATGTTCATTGTTAGTGAAATCGATAAACTAGTGGAACGGATTACCAAAAATATTGTCACTTGCACTGAAGCAGCTATTTTACAAAGGGAACTTCTGGAGCATCTTCTCCATGAATGACGGCTGTTTTTATGTTTGTGCGTTTCTTAGACTCATATAACGTTTCCTTTTTTTTGCCTGGTGTTTTAAGTTGCGTAAATTTATGTCTCTCAACCTTGATATTGTAATACTGTCGTTACCATTTCTGGGATTCATATCAGTGTTCTTTTCTGTTGTGTTCTTATTTGTGTGCATTTTGAACTGTGCAATATTTCTCTCGTTGCCGCTGACTTAATTATGAAATACATCCTGACTGTATCGTTTAACTTCCTTCATACCACGGTGTTTACCTTCTACCCAATTCAAATCTATTTTTCTTTCTTTTCTTCCTTTTTTCTTTTTTTCAGGTGCTTCTGCATTTGGCAGAATTATGCTATATTGACCCCCCCCCCCACGTAATGCCCTCTAAGGCCTTTAGGGCACCTAAGTAAATAAATAAATAAATAAATAAATAAATATTGCTAACTAGTGAGACGGGAGAAGGGTAAGGGAAAGTGTCAATTACTTGAGGGCTGGTGATCTCTTGCAGAAGCAAGAACGTCCTCCCTCTTTGGCCATTCCGCTGCCAATTTAAGGCCGTGTTCTGACCACATATAGAACAAATAACAACGATTTTACCTGGCAGTGTACGACCATAGATTCGATTATATTGCAAATGAGGCAAAGAGAACGATAGCAACCTTCTTACGCATATAGCAATTTACTTGACGACGCAAGCATATTTCAAACGAAAGAACCAGCGATAACAAGAACAAATAAGACGTTAAGTAAGACAGAATATTGTTGACCTTTTTTCTCGCTTAACATCATTCTCGTCGCGACTCATAATCAAGATTCCGACCACTGCGAAGGCAGAGATAGCTCATTCACTGGGCACGCAATAAAAAAAAAGAGACAAAACATGTGAAGTATCTCCGCTCCGCATACAGCCCTTAGTTCCTAAAAAGCGTTCGTGTAGTTGCGTAGTTTCGTGTAGTTTCTTCGTACGCGTTCTCCCATATAACTCACGAAGTCAAAATTACTGTTCTGCCATGTTGAGCATTTGGCCAGTTGGTACTGCATTACCGTGGTTTTCCAGCGCATCCCACACATACATCAAGATCTTCCTTGTGGGAAGCGTACTGATACTCTCTCGAAAATGAGCTTTCAGTCGGCAGTTCACTACTTTAAGTGGCTAGACGTGTTGTCCGTGTCTGGTGCATTGAATAACTTTGGTTCTATAGATTCTGTTTGTCCAGTTTTTATAATCTATCGTTCTTTTTTTCTTATTAGAGGAACATTACCAGCTTGATCTCTGCGACTCCTCGTCAGACATCCGGAACTGCGGAAGTTTCCATAAGTGTCACATCTCATTCGTCATCGCCGATATGCGCGTAGTATCACGCTACCAAGTTCGACAAAAACAAATAATCTACTTTGATACTCCATTCATACATTTCCGTACACAAACAGTACACAGACTACTCCAACAGATGCACAAGATATCCAAATTTTTCTCCTCTCTATACGCCATCACACGTTTTGGAAGGGTCAACCGCGCTGGAAGTGGATACACCCTTAATTAAACAGAAAGAACTAAAAATAAAAATGGAGAAGGCCCAACGAGTTGCAATCCATATTCATCGAAGCTTTGTGTGAGGGCATGAAGAGTCGAAACACGAGTTTGCGTTTATTGAACGTCTGCACTAAGTGACACGGAATTAAGACTTTATACAGGCATTGTAGAGAGGCTAATGCAATGCTGCCGCCGCTACCGCGGATACGCCAAGGCGAGCTTTCTAGTTCTTTTTTTTTCTTTCCCCCACACGGCCGGCGCTGCCAAGGTACTAATGATCGATGATGATGATGATACTTAGTGGCATTCCCTCTGAAACGGCGCTATGGCCAATAGTCACCTAGCCTGCTTGATTCAATCAGGTATACAAATAGCAAGCCATTTCCCTTTCTGTTATCATACAGATTTTCCTGTGTAATTTATTTCTTTGCAAGCTTATAAATCTCCATAGTGTTTTTTTTTTCATTCCTTGCACACAATTCGCTGTCTCTGCTTCTCTCACTTTCTGATGACTCTTGGTTGTCTACACTTTTGCCCTGTACTTGGTTGCCAACATTCTTGACCTCTTTCTCTACTCTGTGTTCACGCTTTTCAGGTAGAGACATTTGTGCACTTTAGTCGCCCATTTATTTCGGACCATGTTCTTGAGTCTATCTTTAAAACTAATTTTGCTCTGCGCTTCTCTCACTTCAAACGACGGCGAACGCATGTCACACTGCACTGCCTCATTTGTGGCTTTACCGTGTGCCCTCAAATCCAACCAGCCTACCAATCATTGGTTAAGTTCCAACCCTGACAAGATATTCGATTTGAACGTTAGCACTGGTGCCATTACTGTCTTCAAGATTCCACTCACCACCTCATATTTATCGCCGTCCTGAAGTGATCTTTGCTTCATTAGTGCTGCATTCCGCTTCTCCTTTATTCTCAGATTATCTCGGTGGGTGCTTGAGTAAGTCTTGCCTTCGTTCATGTGTACGCCGCGGTACTTATATTGCTTGACTATACGTATGACTTGCTGTTGAATTGGTACCACGTAATTACTCCTCTCTTCATTAAAGAACATAATTCCCGATTTCTCTGGGCTAAACTTAAGGTATTGCTGTCGCTGAGTTGCCACATATATTCGCAACTGTCTGTAGATCTCTTGCATTGTCCACTAGTAGCGCTATGTCGTTCGCATACCTCAGTCCGGGGACCTTCTCTTGTACCATTTGCCCATTGCGCATGTAGGAAAAATCAAACCCTAATTCACTGTTTTCCAGTCGTCTTTCCGTGCCCGTGACATAAAGCGTGAACAACAATAAAGATAGAGGACATCCTTGCTTCCGACCTTGGCGAATTTCCCCCACTCCGTTACCTTTTCGGCCTTCCCATAGCCACTCAGCGGTTGCGCGGAGGCGAGCGCCATCTGGTGGAGGTGCAAGGAACCCACAAATCCAGAAGCTGGAGCTCATACTTGTGTCATCAGAACTCAAACTTGGCAGTTTCTTGTTATGTACAGAAGTTATACGACGGCCAATTTTTACTCCGCATATGTCAAAACCCGCGGCAGTTACCGTGTGCGCTGGTCGCTGTTGGGCAGTATCAATTAAAAACGTAATCCGTATAGTCGGTGAAATAAACTCAACTGTGGATTTTGACGCGCCAAATTCACGAACTGATTATGACGCAGGCCGTAGTGACGGACTCTCCATTAATTATGACTTCCTACGGTTTTTAACGTGTGCAAAATGCACCGCTACACGAGCATTCTTGCATTCTGACCACATTGGAATGAAGCCGCCGCGGCTGCGATCGAACCCTTCACCTGGTGCTCACCATAGTGATTGAGCTAGTGCGGCGGGCCAAAGTCAGTGAGATAAAGGAAATCTCGAACTTGTGCTACAGTGTGGTTTTCATAGAAATGTATACCTAGAATTAACGTTCACCTTGGTAATAGACACTAAGGATCAAGTGTATTTTCCGCAGCTGCTGAAATTTTCTTAAAAGATTTTTTTTTTAATTATAAAAAAAATTAACTGGAAAGTGCCCGCGCTCTACAGTATATAGTTTAAAGCCACTATTTCCTCTATAGTTTTCTAGTTTTCCACGTTTCTACTGTAGTCGTGGTTATTCGTATAAATAGCATTAATAATGGTGAGCTCCCAACAGCTGTTACTTCTTCGAATGTCTTCGCAGTCATGCTTGAAATGAGTTCCTGCCGCGTGTTTATTATCGCTAGAGTGGTATACATAAACTCAGTGAGGCGCAAGCCGCTATCTTTCCATTAGCGTGCTCAAGAAGTAAGGCCACCTCGGCAGGTCTTTGGGGGCAGCCATTCCAGTGTCAGCGAACTAGGTCGTTCAGGTTGATTAAAGAGACCGCCATGCCACGCCGGATACGTCAAAGGAAGGGTGAAACACAGCCGTCTTGGCCTCGGCCCACAAGACTCTTCCCTCATTCAGGCTCCAGTAAGTACGTTATAGCAAGGCGGGAAGATAAGGTAACCCCTCGACAGAGACCGATGATGGGGACTGCATCAGAGATGCAGCGCCTGCACCACATTGGATTGCATATCAACAAGCTTCACGGGTGACCATCGAGGTTTTCTTCCCTCGATATTATACCACCAGTCGACTGCACTCCAAAGAACTGAATGCGAGAACAAAAATTTTTGAACAGCAATGCGTCCAGCGATCCCGGATTGAAGGCGAATCTCCTAAGTCTCTAAATCTAAATCTCTAAATCCTTTTAATGTTTTGTTGAAGTGCCTGTAATCTTGACTTAGTTACAACTTGTGGTGTAAGCTTGTATAATATTGTATGGTATACTGCGCTCCCTCGAAATACAAGTGAATTTCAAGTGACTGTTCTATACTCTTCAATGGCATGACTTCCTGAGAAAATTCTGTGTTGTGACGTACCACGCTCCAATTTGACAATTACGTGAACTTTGCGTAGCGCTTTCACACCTACGTTTATTTGCCCTCTGTTGTTGATATTGCATTTATTTATTGTGTCTGTTATAGCCGAATTATTTTTTTTACGTACTGTCGCTATCATTTTGTATTTCGCTTGTTTCCTTTAGCCGGCCAGTTCTTTATAAGTGCTGTTTGCCTAAGAGAGAAGGAGTAGCGCGGTCATCACACATGATACCAACCTCCTGTGCGCACACTATTAAACTGAAAAAGGAGGGTTGATTTAAGGCTCGGTTGAAGTGCAAGCGACAATCTTTAGGATGAGTTTTTTCTTTGCGTTCTAGCTTTTGTCCAACCAAAGCCGCCCAAGGCAACGCGCAGATTTCTTGATCGCCTATCGTTATTTGTACAGAATTGCACAAAGAACTCGATTGTCATTAGAGGTGAAGGGCACGAATTAGTTGTTGCAGCGCTTCTTTCTGAAGACCTAAGGTGAGAATTACCTGAGAAAAAAATTAAGAGAAAGAAAACACTTGTTTGGTAAATAAAGTTTTGGTGTGCCAAAACCACAATATTATTATAAAGCACGCCGTAGTGGGGCACGCCGATCAATTCTGACCACCCAGTGTTCTTTAACGTAACACCACCGGTGTTTTTGCATTTCGCCCCTATCGAATTGTGGCCGCTGTGGCCGGGATTTGATCCCTCGACCTCGAGCTTAGGAGCGCTACACCAAAGCCACTTAGCCACCACAGCGGCTGCTGCGTGGCAAAATACATATCTGGACCAGGGTGGCCGTTATAACGTGAGAGCTCGTTAAGACGGTTTGGCGACAGTAGCCATGAATATGCTATGATCCTTTTACTTTTTCTCTACTGCTGCTGCTGTGGCTGTCTTCCACACCGCACCGAGGGGTGGTTCAGAACGTGTATATACGTGGCAGGAGCGTAGCCAGGCGACGCGAGAAACTCGTTAGCAACCAGGCGCACGCGACGCGTCGAAAGTACACGCTTGCTATTTCCGACCAGTGCCGGTGCAACGGAGAGAGATTGACTGACAAAGACGGGAAAAGCCTGCTGGCCACACCGTGACTGTCTAACGCGCGGCTGATACATGAACATTGGTCATCAGCGCGGGTAAGAAGGAGGAAGAATACTATATCGATAGAAGCGCACTTCGAGGACTCGGGAGAGCGCGAAACACACAACTGTTTTAAGAAAAGTGCAACTTTATTTTCATTGTAGAATTCTCGAGATTAAAAAATTAATAGGCGAATCGCGGCGTCGGGCTTCGCGGAGATGGAGGTCACGGGGGAGTCGAAAGTTCAGAAAGTGACGATGGCGTGACCGCCGCTCGGTGGCAAGGCTTTGGGTACATTCAATACTTTACATTTAGCCACAAGCCAGACCTCGGTCGCTATAACGATTTTTTCGTTCATTCATTTGTTTAAAATTTGTTCGCATGGCTCAATAATAGAGCACACGAAGTAAATCGTAATTTATGGAAAGTCATTATGTGGCACACGCAGTGAATATGAAGTACAGTATTACAGGCACTCGCACATAAAATCTAATAGAGACTATTCTAAAACATGTCCGATTAAGAGGCAAAGAACGAATCACAACCTTTCAGTACGAAAGAAAGTCATATTAGTTGCTACACAGTTCTGTCCCGTCATAATACCACAAGAATTACGTATTCATGTACTCTAAAAACGTGTCGCGCACATACACAACACGCTCTCCAGCATGCTCTCCAAGTTCAGAGGACGTTTTTCATTGCGTTCAAAACAGATTGCCAAGCGGGAATTATAAACGTACCTTCAAAGGCAGCACAGGCCTGTAGGGCGCATTATCAGCAGATCGAGAGAAACTAATGCCAAATCAAGTTCACTGCATCCTCTCCTGGAGCTTGGCAGAAAGTAGCAAGTTGCGAGCGAGTCCAGCGCAAACGTGGCACCCTTGGTGTACATATCCCGCAAAAAGTTCGGTTTCTAGGCCTAATTGTCGGTCACCGCAGCAACCGCTTCACAGAAGCTTTCTTGCATATCAGTCCACAATTGTGTCCACAAAACTCGTATGGGTCTCCTTTGTAGCAATTGTTGCGATTGGGTGGATGTCTCATTTTCCCTTAAATATTTGCTTCGCTCCACCTTGCGGGGTTCCGCAGAACTATTAGGTCAAATTCAAGTATACGTGCAGCATAGCAGCTTATTCAGAGCTGCCGTCATCGTTTCGGTGAACCACGACCCTCAAGGAAATTCACAATAAACGTCACAGCCAAGGGCAATTATCAGTGCGTGTGACGCAGTGCCTCGATTCCTGCCGCCGAATAACGGGAGCGATGTGGATTGGTATAAAATAGGTGCTAGAAAGCCTGTCATAACTTTCACAAATTTCATTGACAGCAGATTTGGTAAAACTTACTGATTACCCATGTTTGAAGCTTTCATCAGCGCTTATTAAAAATTAAAAACTCATAAAATTAAATTTTTTCCGAGTTGTTTTTGTTCCTTTTTTCGCAACACAGGATGGCGCATCGGCAGTGCCGATGCTCTTTAGTGCGAGGGGAATATGGGGCACACGGTGTACGTTCGTAGTCACCAAAGAGAGACAGTATGAACAAAACGGTCTCACTTTCACTCGAAAGGCAAATCATTGAAAGCGCTAGCAAAGTACTAGACAATTACACCAAACATGGTGCTCTTAGTTTTCTCAGCCGTAACCATTGGAGTAAACATTCACTTACTAATTAAATTAAGCATGGTGTCACGCGTGCTCAGATGAATGTGAACCGATCTCACTCAATGACTGCGAGCCCTCGCTGTCGAAACACTGTGGTAATGAGGAGCACCGCGAGCAGGGAGCGAACGCATCCTGCTGCCGCTCACTTAATTGCGTTTCCGAAACTTAGACTATGTGAGCTTTAATAATAGCCGCGCCGGAAGACAGATCACATGAAGTCACTTGCGATCTCGGCTGACACCTATGGTATCTTCGACTGGTCACCTCCACCCCGCAAAGCAGAGACGGGCAGATCCGGCATTCCACGAACTCAGAGGTAGAGGACAAGCGCGCAAGCCGAACATGTGACTCGCTCTCGGAAGAGGAAATGGCAGATGAATAAACGCGGGACTACTGCCAACGCCCGACGTTTGACCGATCGAAAGCTCCTGGTGCTGCCAGGAAAACCAGCGGACGCGCCGGTAGGGCGAGCGTTCGTCGAGACGCCAGCATGCAGTGGCCTAGGTTGCCTAGGTTACGATGGAAAGTCGCCGACAGCGGCAACGCTGTGTTGTGTTGACGTTGCGGGAAATGCTTCAATCTCGACGACTGCTCCGACGGCAGGGCTCAGAACGCCTCAGAGTGCTCGAACATGAAGGAGAGCGATCGAAAAGAATCAGCCTAAGGCAAGGCGTGCACCCTCTTTCAACCAGCCGAAAACAACGCCGCTCGATCCGAGTGCTCTGAAACGGCCAGCCGAAGGTGCCATTAGTTTTTGCATGTAACGCAAATTGCCTGCAAGGTATGGCGCACGAGTCGCGTATGCTCTCAGGCCCGCAGACAGACCTGCGCTTCCAAGGCCGGGCTAGATGATCCCGGAGACGCGCGTTCTGCCCTACCGTGTGCTTAATCGCGCGATCTCCAAGGGCCATATAACGCAAAACTATTCCAATATGTTTTTATTCCAATCTCCTGACGTCAAACCTGCGTAATTGCCGAGCACGTATCGGGCGGTCACCTGCATGGTTATCTGAACAGACCATTCAAACGCTCTCCTCGTTCATAGGAGGTCACTTTTGTTTGCTTGTAAAACGAATAACATTGCCTACACTGAGTGACTTGTCTTATCTAATTGGCTAACGAGAGGTGACGAGCACGCTCAAGTGGAGAGTGATTCGATGGGGCCGAGCCAGTGCACTGAAAATTGGTAACCGAAGAGGGTGCTGCCGACGTCTGTGATTGGCCCGCTTTTCCTTAGCTTGCGGTGGCTGGTCGAAAATCTCGGCGGCATGCAACGGAAGGTTAAGAATGACGCTAAACCGGATCCTCAGCAAAGAAGAGTTGGCAGAACGATGTCGTAAACGTGCCGAAAGTGCTCGAAAACGTTACACGGCCACGCAAAAAGATTTATTATACACAAATCGGCGGCAGCCAACTTTTATTCCTTTCCGAACGGGGCAGCCTACAGCTATTCAGAAGAAAATTCAGTTTTGTTCGGCATTTTCAACGCGGTCACGTCACTTTGACACAGTGAGTTTTTGTGGTTTTGTGACGTCGCGTGACACGCACGTGAAGTGGGTGCCGCCCGAAAACTTTGGACCAATAGCTGAAGGCTTATGGCGAAGAGGCGTCGAATCAGAAATAACCATTTTTCTTCTTTTCGGTCAAATCATCCATAATCAGTGTGTAGGCATCATATCAGATGGGGAGCTATCGCGCTTTTCGTGACGTCGCGTGACAGATAGGTGAAGGGGGGGGTGCTCCAAAAAAGATTTTGATCAATCGCGGAATGCTGATTGCAGAATTGGAATAGAAAAGTTTGGAATAGTTTTACGTTATAGCGCCCCAACACTGGGCGCGTGGGAAGGCTGCTTGCATGAAACTACAGTCATCCTTCTCGGCTCACTCTTGCATGCTTGCCCCTGAACAAGCAGCATACAGCATGTGGGCCGCTCATTGCTACCGCGCACTTGGACTTAATATCGAACATCACCGCGACGGTGACAGCAAAAATTGGTTAAAAAAAATCGCCAAGGCGTAACAGTAAAACTGGCCTGTTCTCGCGCAACCTTCGTCTGCGGGGAATGCACTGCGGACGAAGGAATAAGCTACCTCAGGTCGGCTAACCTTGGAACCCACTGCAGATTACTAACCTGCAAGACGCGCTCAGCCGCGCCAGGCGCAGCTGCGGAAGGCGAGAAGCGGGAAGCGGGGGCGCACCATTCTGTTACCCTTCCCGCCATGCTTCCCGCCCATAGCGTGCGCACCAATGACCTTAGTTCGCACGCCTCCCAGCTCCCCCCCTCCCTCCCGCACGAGCTGGAATTGTCCGCGCACAACCTCCCGCCCTTCCCGCCTTCCTCCTTTGTGGACGCGGAAACCTGCTGTCGCACCAAGCCACAATCCTTCGTCGTTCTCCCTCACATGCTTTTCCGCGTACTCATAGGAAACCGCGCGCGGCCGCGATTTTTGATTTTTCTACGGAACCTCACTACGACGCCTAGAGTGCCCATGCAATTCTTATCGCAATATAATCGACAGCCATTCTTATAAGAGCCATTTCTTACCCGACATCCCCATTACAATCCAATGGTCAAATGCGGTAAGTGCAGACATGGCGATCAAAGCTAATTCCGTTAGCGAAATTTGAGGTTCAAAAAAATGGTATTGAAAAAAATCAGTACCATTCCATTTTGTGAAGAGGGAAGTCCAGGGAAGCTTTTTTGGTGAAATAAAAAAAAATTAAGAAATAAAGAAATTTGCTTTGTGACCATTGTAATCATTGCCTTGTGAGTACTGTGGTACACGGCAAGTGGTTGCACAGATGTTGCATCTTTCTTAGCACAGGGTTGTGCGTATCGTCGACGAAATGCTTGCGCAGAGAACGTATGTTAAGCGCAGTTATTGTAAATCTGTGCGGTTGGCCCAGTTGGTCAGTGCAGGCTTTGTCGATGGCGTCGAGATGGTGTGAGTCCAGTCGCCTGAACTCGTTGAGCCGGTCATGATCAACGGTGTCCTTACCGTGATAGAGTGTAAAGTCAACCTTGGCATTGGTGAGGTACAAACAAGTGATGTCCATGCTTCTGCTCAAGGCGACGTACACAATCTTCCTTTCGCCTCCCTGGCCCGATCACTGTCGATAGCGTTCGCTCGACGGCGCCGCTCGCACCGACGCTTTTGCTCACGTTGGCGCTCAAAGCGTGCGAGTTGCTCTTCTTCGGGAAGAGTTTCGCCGGCACTCGATGTTGTCGGACTAGCTGCAGCGGCAAGGGCGGCCTCAGAAGCGCGAATGGGCGCGCCGACGCTCACTGAATTGCCGCTGTTTTTCCGATCGAACAACACGCCTCCTGCCCATGCCGAATCCAAAGTGGAACCGCAGATTAAAGAACCAGCTTTAGAGAAGGGAAACTGTACCTTCCACAGTGGTACGAAAATGAGCAGCGGAAGCGCATGGAACTTACGTAGGTAACACGACAGATGGCGCTACTCAAACAGAAAGCGGAAATTATGTTTTTTTTTAGAGAAAAGTCCAATATGGCCGTTTTTTACCGGCCGCGTACGCTGGTACGCACCATGCTCGCCCTGCTGGCTATGCGACATGCCTCATTGCATTGGCTGCCACGTAGCTGGTGCTTTGTAATTGCCAGAAGACCAAAGAGCCTCTACAAACGCCCACACAAACAAGATACACTCTAAGAAGTAAAGGAGGAAATTGGGTATTGAGGTTACTTCTTTAGGGGAGGAACTGATCTGCCACAACCGCTCCTCCCTTTAGGGGGGAAGTGCGAGGGGATGAACTGTTACTCCCCATACGGTTACTCCTTCGAGGACTAACAGTTGCCCTTTTCTGATGCTCTTCAAGGGAGTAACGGTCATTATTTCCGATTCTCCGCAAAGGTGGAATTGATGAATTTAGGCATTTATATCCTGATAAAAAATTACTGAGCTGAAAAAAAAAAAAAAAGTGCCCGAAAGCAGGATTAGAGCTCACGGCCTCACATGTCAGGTACTCTAACCACTTCACCACGGCGGGTTCTTTTTGTTCTTTATTGCCTCACTTGGCAGAGTTTACGAGCTCAGAAGAACAGAATAACAAAATCATAGTGCCGAGAACCGTCAGCTGCTTGCTGACTACAAGTCATCAGTATTTCGGCATGTGCAACAAGATTTCCAATCTTGGAACCCACTCCGGTCCATACGTCTGCACCTTCTGCACTTCGACAAAATGGGACACAGATTCGCAAAAATATTCGCGAACAGGTTTAACGTCGATATCCGCATTGTGTACAGCAGTCCGAGTTAGCCATATACTGTGCAGGCACAGGAGCATAACCAGATCAAAAGGCACACCATCGTCGTTTTCGACCGTGAGATTTGTTTTTCTCAGAGATGTAAAAGATACCTTTCTCAGAACTATGATTCAACTGTGGCTGGGTAAAGTGCTACCAGAGTTTGTTGTGTCTTCAGTGTATCAGCACGGACCAGTACGGGGAAGTCTGGTGAGAGGTGTCATCTTTCTGCTTCTTATCGGTGCGTTTTTCTTTGCAATATTTTACTGAGGTGTCACGTAAGAAACTGTACAGAACCTTGGGCTGCTCTGTCACTTAGCGACAGAGAAAAACAATTTCTCGGTCGCTTAGCGTGTCCCGTTTGCGCTTCGGTTAAGTTTGTAATCTCCTTAGAACAGAAGGAATGACACTATTGATCAAGAAAATCTAGCAGTTTATCAATGACTTGCGCATTTAATGTGTATCGCTCCCTTATAGTGTGCGCACGAAGGGCATGACTCTTCACATTCCATCTTTTAAATTTCACGCAATTTTCTCAGGAAGAGGCAAAGTGCTGCTTTGCAAGCTATTCACGATTTATAGGCAATACAGTTTTCGCCGTATCACTCCACGACACGGACGAAAACAATGGAGTACGTCTGGAGTAACTGTTGTCGTTCGTCCTCCCGTTGCTCTCTTACCGACCAGGGACTAAACACTTACTCTACGAATTTTGCACACGGCAGGCACATTCATGCAGTTAGTCCCTTGAGGGACGAAAGCGCGCTTTTTAGGACTAACTGCCCAGTTACTCCCGTTTTCCCCGGGATTTTTCTTAGAGTGTACAAGTGAATGAACAGAACGTGAGACTTTATTGGCAGAAGAGAAGCAGTGTGTATACTCGTGCAGGAGCAGAAATCAAATTTGACTGTAGAGATAAGCTGGAATCATTGACGTGCGCTCGTGAACGGCTCACCATCGTCGTTGCTCATGCATGGCGGTCTTCTGGTAACGAGCGACCACCAGCCGCGCAAGCAGATTGGACAGGGTGTCCCACCTGTTTGCAACGACAGTCTCCGTTAAGGATGAGCAACTTGCATTGGGGAAGGAATCTAGCGACGCAGGCATCTGCTGCTGCAGCCATCACAGTAACATGGACTACCCGGCGTTTTAGCGTTAACTCCTTTCCAACCTGCATGTTTTTTTTTTCTTTCGGGGGCCGCTAATGTGTGTCTCGCACTTGGTGCCCACTTTGTCTCAATATGGACAAATCGGTTTCTTGGGCATCACCTTCGGCAGCCACTTTCGCGAGCTTTTCCACCCATGTGCCTATCAACTTCATACAAATCAGGCCATGTAAGCACGTATCCTTGTCTCCGTTCTCACCATATCGCGGCCGAGTAAGGCCACAAGCGCAATTTGCCTATGGCTACAGCAGGAAAGAACGAACGGGGAGCCAGTTATGGTGCGTGTATACTGGGAGTCTGTGTCGCTATGCGGACTGCAGGAGCAGGTGCTTACCTCGAGAGACTGCTTCCCAGTACAACTGACCAGGCCTCCACATTCTAGAAACGTAACACGGCGACCACGACCAAGTGGGACAGCAGTGAAACCAGATTCTGCAATCACTCACTTCAGTGTAGCTTGCACAAAAACCCACGTTACAGAGCAAGAAGAGCAATCGTCAGCGAGAGAAGGAATTAAATATGGGAATGACAAAACTTGCATTCAAGAAAGAAGCCACTCTGCTCTGCAAGCACTGAAGTTCAAAAACGTTAGGACAAGCCAAATGCTACATAGCACACGGTACATAGATTAGTGCAAGACACATGCCGATGCTGCATCCGCTCATTCAGGAGAGGCATTGTACTTGTCGTCAAAAACTAGAAAATACTGCAACAGATATAGTATGCTGCTAGACAGAGACAGGTATTACGTATGATCTAAGAATCGGTTCATCTTTATGTTTGGATGAGGAAGAATGATCTCTAACAAGAATGGGCAAAGAAAAAGCTTGCATTCATAGAAAAAAATATTATACTTGGCGCAAATGGAATTTGACATGGCCAGAAAGCTGACTAAGGAAGAGTAACCTGACTGAACTCTTTTAGCCAGCGTCGTGCGTGCTTGTTTAGCGGTTGCAGGGTATCTGAACACGAAGAATTTTTAGAAACTCTTGTTGAGGTACCTGGATGACTCGGCCAACATCCGCGCTGGTGGAATGATGGCTGAAGCACTTTTCAGCGTTGACACTTCCCTCCGTAGAGTTGATATCTCATATAAATAGTTCTGCATCCGCTTCTTTGTTCGTACTGTAAAATGCTCGGAAATTCGCTTCCAGCCCCTTCCTGTTGGTGTAGATGGGGGCTCCTGTAATGACCAAGATGTCATTTGCGCAGAGTCTGTTGGGGCAGAACAGTGACACATGAGACACAGCACAGTTTATCCAATCTCATGTAGTGTTTTGTTTTATGTTCGAACCAATTATGCTGAACCGTAAATATGAACAAACATTGATATCATCTGCTACAAGCAAATTACATCTGTCTCAAGACTATAGAAAGCTAATAATGTATATATTGTTACGCGAAGGATGAGTAAGGCGAGCAACCATTTACAGGTTATATTTACAACAGCGGTTGCACTGCTGACCGGTTAGATTCACAGCACCAGCCCCATTCGTTCTTCCTCCTCTTTTCTCGAGTGATGGCGCCCATGCACCTGCTTCAAACAATCAAATACTACGCGCGTGTAGCATAATCCGCCGCCGGCAGAAACTACATCCAGGAGCGTCTAAATGTCATCACTGGGAGGATGGTACTGGTTCAGTCGTGTAATGTGCGTGATATCACTGGACTGGGAAGGAGATGGGGTGTAAGCGGCGATCTCGTAGGTGACGGGAGTCACGGCATGAAGCACTCAGTATGGGCCTCTGTAACGAGACAGCAGTTTTTCTGACAAGCCGGCCTGACGCGACGGAGACCATCGAAGCACCAAAGAACCAGGCGGGAAGTGCACGTCTAGGTATCGCCGGTCGTACAAGCGCCTTTGACTTTCTTGGGATTTCAGAACGTGGTCACGGGCAATTTTCCTTGCTTGGGCACAGCGGGCGATGGCGTCAAGTGCATATTCACTGGTTGGTGCCGCGTGAACAGGGAGGGTTGTGTCGAGAGGTAGTGCTGGTTCTCGGCCGAACAGAAGGAAAATGGGGAATAACCGGCTGTGTCGTGGCGCGAGGAATTATAAGCAAATGTGACAAACGGTAGAGCGAGGTCCCAGTCAGTGTGGTCTGAAGAGACATATTTCGGGAGCATGTCAGTGAGAGTGCGATTGAGACGCTCCGTGAGGCCATTTGTTTGCGGATGGTATGACGTGGACAGCTTGCACTCTAAGAACAGTTTACACCCTTTGGCCTGCCCCTTCTGCCACACAACAATAATCGTCATCTGCCTTGATGCGTTTCCTTTCTTTAACGCTGCGAGCCCGGAACTTTCCAGTAACAAACGGCACGCGCGCTATTAGAAGGGGCACTCCAAAGGGTGTATACTGTTCTATGCTGATAACGCGCGTGCCGCCATCGCCGTGAGGTTCCGTATGAGTGAAAGCGTGTGAGGGTGAGCCGACGAACGCGGTTCAATCTAGCGTGCGCGAGCGAGGAACGCGGCCCAGATGCGTGCCCTCTGCTGTGGCGCGCGAGGCAGGGCGTGAGGCGAAGGAGTGGGGGACGTTCTTCTCCGACGGCTGCTACGGCGCCTTGATGTCCTCCTCGTCCGCCACTCCATACAAAGGGCAGACAACCGCCGCGTCTACAACTGCGTTGACCACGCGAGTCGCGGACGCCGTAATAGACGCCTTTGGCGGGCGCCGTAGGGACTCGTTGGCGGGGCTCGTTCATCCTGAATGCAGTCTGCGACGTGGCTAAAGTGCGCGCCCGCGCGGGACTCATCTTCAAAGCGATCTGCGACGTTTGCGGAGTGCGCGTCGTGCCGGTAGTTTCGTATGCGCTGTGCTTTCGACGTTTCTTTCCTCCCATCGAATAGGCTACATTGCTGAGTGTCTGCGGAGCCTTGTCCAAAGCACTCAAACCCTGTCGCACTTATCCTTGCAAGACGCGCGCATTCCGCAAACGCCGTGAAGTGTTTGCCTAGCTTCGTCTGCGGCATGCAAGTAGCCGAAAGTCCCTATACTCTGCATTGAGGCGGCTTCTATTGGCACCGAGACAGCGCTGCGCTATACACTCCCGCTGGTGGCTTTCCGTGGAGCTCGAAAGGGCCGCACTAGCCTGGAAAAAGTAAAAAAAAAATCACTACCTTTGCTATTCTCTAGAGGACAAAGCTCGATGCTATACAAACTTTTACGCCATACTACGGTGGTGAAACTGGAGTTCTGACGCTAGGCACCCTCCTGTCATTCTTGCGTCATGGTGAAAAACAGCTGCCACGCAGTTACCGCTGATTGACGACATCATGTAAGCCGTTAAATTCCGTCGCACTGCTTGACAACTTTTTGAGTGACAAAATAAACACAGCCCGCTGACATATCCAAAAGTCGCTTTAGGAAGCAGCAATGAAGGCGAAAAGGAAGAAAAGTACTAGGAACAGCTGACTGGCTCAAATGCCAATGAAGCTGCTTGAAATTTAGTGCATACGTTATTTGCCCCTACGTAAGCGATTATATCATTTGTACATATTCGGCTTCTTTGACGTCATATGCATGATAAATAAGATTCTTGCACTTAGACGGCTGACGCTGACAACGACCGCCTATACACTTTGTAACTCTATTCTCTGCGCACAACACTATTGTGTCTTAGAGGTATTCTCTCTCCGCTAAGTCCGTTTGTCTCGTTCGTTTATTTGCCCAATTTCTTCCTGTGTCCCATTCACACCTTCAACTGCATGCTTCGATTTGTAAATACTAGAAATCTTACGGGTCGAAGTAACTCATTAAGCCATCGAGTATGTAGCTAGGCGGTGTGCCGCGAAACTTATCTGCGCCTGGCTAGGAATCTAAAAAAAAGGAACATTATGCTCTCGCAAGCTCGGTGGCGGTGGGCTACTTTAGTCCAGCGCTCCAGGCCCTGGTCAAAGCACGGCAGGTAGGACTTACAGGGACGCTGCTGCTTGCCAAGCTAACGGCTCTTGCCTCCATCGGAATGACTGTAAATTTCCATTGGCTGCCCTCGAACAACGGGATAGCCGGTACGAGGAGGTGGACACCTACGTCAAAGCTGCCCACCATGATGGAGTCTCGGTTACCAGAGTGGTAACGGCCCCAGACTACATGAAACATCGGCTAAATCCTTGTTCAACTTCATCCACCCGGACACCGGAGTGGCTACACTCTAACTAGGGAGAGTATCGCAGGAGTAAAGGGGACGACTTCAAAGCATTCTTTTACTCCCGCAAAATGTCGAGTGCAACGAAATGCATTGCTCACTCCATCAGCAGGAAGACAGTGAAATGCCTTCTTCCCTTCTGAAAGAGCGTAGAATGCCCGTTCCACCCTTGCGGTAATAGAGAACAAAACGTAGCGTAAGCTCCTGCTTCAAGCGGGAGACGGGCCTCGAACATGGCGATGTATCACTTAAGGACGCTGAGCAAAGAGAACGCCGTTTTACTTCTAAGAGAACAAGCAGCCACAGTGCAAAGGGAAGCGGAGCCAGCCCCACTACTTTTTCACGCGGAGTTGCCCCACCGCGCGCGCGCACAACATCGCGGAACAGCATGGCACCGGACGATCCATCCAGCGGGCAGGAACAGCGAGACGGTCATTTGAGGGATCACCCGAAGTTTTGATGCAGGCACGAGTACGAGAGGGTGCGAGAGAAAAAATCTGGGGGCTTTTGCTCCTTCAATATCTGTCTGTGCCTAGGAACTACGGCGGAGAACTTTCTTTGCTCGTTTTGTACGCATTTGTACTCTAGGCATGCGGCATTGCGGAGTGGGGTCGAGTCTGTTTACACTCCGACGCTCGCTGGCCGCGCGGTGAGACAATGTGCACGGATGCCCCATTTGGTGATCGCTGTGTCTGCAGGTGCATCGGAAAGACTTTGTCGCGCCAGCGGCGCTGGTGCTGAGTCAATCATGCCGGATTAAACCTGTCTTGCCCCTTATGGCAATGTACCTTCAAAATAACATCACACATTTTTACGCGGGAGCAGTAGGGGCCGTAGGAAAGGCTCGGCCTGCTCTCCTGGTGCAGCATCTTTGCTCTTGACAGGCTTTTCGTATGCTGCTGTCCGCTACTTTTCAGGAGCATTTTTTAGTGGTCCCCTTTGAGTGAAATGAACGCACAGCGCATTAGCAACCGCGGTTGAACGCCACTGCCTAATGTTACGCCATGAGGATTATTGGCTTTGCTTCCACAATTGAAAAAGACAACAGGAATTCCTGTCACAACTACAGAAATTTCTGTTGTACGACAGAAGTTCCTGACGTTTCTGTACTTGCGACAGACATTTCTGGCGTTACAACAGAAATTCTGATGTCTCAACAGAAACATTCTGTCGCGATGACCAAGAGTTCTGAAGTCGAAAAACAGAAACGTTCCGTCGCGACAACAAGAGTTCTGAAGTCGTGACCACAGCTTTTTGTCGTGACGGCTATTCTGACATTACGACAGAAATTCTGTCGTCGCAAGAGAAATATTCTGTCGCGACGACGAAGAGTTCTGAAGTCGCAACAGAAACGTTCTGTCGCGACAAGAGTTTATGAAGTCGCAACAACAACTTTCTATCGCAACAGCGATTCTGACGTCGCAACCGGAATTCTCTGTCGGGACTACACATTTTCTGTCGTGGCGCTAGAAATTGGCCACTTTCTGTCGCAGCGACATAAGTTCTGACGCCGCGACAGAAGCACTTTCCATCGCGACGCTTTAAAATTGTATGTCAGATTCGCATCGCTGGTTTACACTGTACTTTTCTCTTGCGCGGTATTCAATCGTGCTTCTCTGAAGCCGGCAATGCTGATAGCACCGACACCGGTATTAAAGTCGACGTGACCAATTGTTATAATTGTGCCGTGACGACAAGGCACCAGCAGCGCCCTACCGGCCTCCTCAAAATCGGCCGCTGATAAAAATCATACCGTCTGCGGGAATGGCTGCGTATCCATTTTGTTTTATTTGGTAAGATGTGGCACACAGGCCTGTGGACTTACTTGTGCGGTTACACTGACACATTAGTTAATTTCCCAGAAATATTGCATAAGATATTGCGAAGCGAAAAAGAAGTTTTGGATTGTTCCACAAAGTTGCGTGAAAAGCCGTCTCGCTCGGGTCTCATTATTCTGGTACAGCGCTGCCGTGAGAAGCCAGTATCGTCAGAATGAACACTCATCCACGAATGTTTATTTAGCTTTTTTGCATTGAACACACGAATTGTATGCGCGCTCAAAAGTGTAAAGAGCGAGAGACGACTGTCTAAATAAGCAGTAACAACCCTAACAGTGTCCCCGGTCACCATGGTCTATTTCTGAATCTCTTATTTAATATGGATATCGTACAGCAAAATCGATGTTCGAGCAATATACGATGTACCCGTCGATAGTAACAACACCTTTGCTCTTCTAGAGGTGAGGCAGTTGACGCGGTGGAGTGAAAGCGCGTCTTGGATCTTAAAATGCAAATGTAAACATCAGCTAAGACAGAGATTCTTCCTGTTGACATAGCCGAATCCTACTCCTAGAGACATGTTCGTGTCACCCTGTAGATGCATGCGTCGGAACCTACGCTGACAAGCTTCGCGGAAATAGACCAGCTGAGGATGATACCATCACGGATCATCTAATGGACGTGAGCAAAGTTGTGGATGCCACTGGTGAAACACTTCCTGAGACTAGTCGACAAGAACAGATTCAGCCGTCATCGGCCGACATTAGCCTCAGCCAGGAGCCTGCGAGCGAGGATTAGACTAAGGCGCCTCACGACGAACCAACTGCGACGGTGAGTTTGTTCCCACTGGCTACAGTTCGTATCGAAAAGACCATGATGGTAGAGGTGGGGGTGTTAGCATACTTTTTCAATCATCCTTGTGAATTTTTTTAATGCCTGAAACACCCAATGTAGAGTGTATTTTCTGTACAGCTTACTATGCAAATGTTAAATATGTTATTGCAGCAATATACCGACCCCCTATTTCTACCATTGCCGTATTTGACGAGCTTAGGCAATTTTTGTATGCGAATGTAAAACCCGGTAATCGTATTATATTATCAGGAGATCTTAATTTTCCTAATGTCGACTGGCAAACATTCTCATTTAAAAAAACATGACCCTCTAGGGGAAGCTAGGCTGGACATCGCTTTTGCTTTTGACTTATTGTAAATTGTGGAACAAAACACACGAATTCAAGGCAGTTCTCAGTCAAAGCTTGACCTCTTTTTGTCAGCGGATCAATTAGTGCCAAAACGAATTGCGAGATAGTACCTGGTATATCGGATCACAAGGCTGTACTACTCACCGTTAAAGACACTGTGTTAGATAAGAAATCTGAATGTTCATCTTATCGAAATTTCTCTCGAGCCGATGATGTATCAATTATTGATATACTTTCGCTTAATTTCGACGACTTTTCAAGTAGCACGGAAGACGTAGTGTCGCTGTGGTGCAGGTTTAAACGACTAGTTAAAGAGTGCATTGATCGATTTGTCCCGTTGTCGACTAAAAAGAAAAATCGCAATAATCCCTGGATCTCCCGCGAGACATTGCGGCTCCAAAGGAAACTGAAACGTGTAAAGAACAAATTTAAAATCGAAACTGTGCAGTCGGTAAAACAAAAGATCGACGATATTTCTTCTCAGCTAAAAAGTCAAGTGCATGCCGATAAACAACGCTACTATGGTGAATCGCTACCAAGTTTCATAACCACGGCTCCAGAGAAATTTTGGCGTTCTATTTCTCCGACCTCCATAGAATGTGATTTATTTCATGCTGATGGTAAGGCAGTTCACGAAAGCAAAGAAATAGCAAATGCGTTTAACAAACACTTTACGTCCGTGTATACAAATGATAATGATGTAATTCTACCTTTCGAAATGTCTGTGCTGGTAAAACCCGATGTTCAAATAAGCGAAACAGGTATACTAAACATGCTTTTACAACTGAACACTAAAAAATCTTCTGGCCCGGAGAACATTCCAAACACATTTTTAAAACGGTATGCAAAATGGACATCAAAGTACTTGCACGTTCTGTTCACAAGGTCATTCTGCGAGGAACAAGTACCGAGTGACTGGAGGACAGCCAGAGTGAAGCCACTACATTAAACAGGACAAAAGCACTGCATTCAAAACTACCGTCCAATTTCTTTAACATCTACGGTATGTAAACTTTTGGAACACATAGCCCATAATAATATCTCATAATTCTTGGAAAACAATAATATATTAACAAAGCATCAACACGGATTCAGGAAAGGCTACTCTACAATTACCCAATTAGTTTTAACAGTGCACGACTTTGCGAAAGCAATTAACAATGGGAAACAAATAGATGCTATTTTCAAGGACTTTTCAAAGGCTTTCGACAGGGTCTCTAAAAAAAGCTACTTTACAAATTGAGCAAGATTCTGAAAAACTCCAGACTAATTAATTTGCTCACAGCATACCTTGATGGCAGAGAACAATTTGTTGTTTTTAATAATCATTCTTCTGAACGACTTCCGGTAGACTGGTGTTCCCCAGGGCTCGGTCCTTGGACCTCTCTTGTTCCTTTTATTCATTACTGATATGCTGCATGGTATTCCAGTTATGGTTAAGTTTTATGCTGATGACTGTGTATTGTACTCTGAGATAGACAATATTACTAACCAGGAGTTACTGAACGATGCTTTCCGACAAATTGTCGACAGGTGCGATGCCTGGCAAATGTCAATTAATTCCGAGAAAACAGTTTTTATGTTCATTTCACAAAAGAAGCATAAACTAGTGTTTCCGTACGTTATTAATAACATAATTATTTCCGAAGTAACACATTATAAGTACCTCGGACTCTGCATCACAAATGATCTCACTTGGGCTGAGCACCTTGAATATGTAGTAGCTAATGCTAACCGCAAACTTTATTTCTTTAGGGGGGCTTTGAAGCTTTCTACTCCCACTGTACGCCTACTCGCATATAAAGCTGTGATTCTACCGATGCTAGACTATGTATGTGTAATTTGGGACCCTTTTATTAAACTGGCGCTAACAAGATAGAGCTGGTGCAAAGAAAAGCAGCTCGTTTCATTTATAACAGCTTCGGACGCACTTCAGTGACAGACCTCTTAACAAAAGCAAACTTGCCACCATTAATGCAAAGAAATCGTGTATCACGACTAAAATTCCCTTTTCAACTTATTAACGGTCATTATAAGACAGATCTTACGGGAATAATTACTTTTTTATCTGGTTATGCTACTAGGCAGCGACATAGCCGAACAGTAACCCCATTTAGTACACGTAATAATTGATTTAAGTATTCCTTCTTTCCCCGAACAGTGGTTGAATGGAATCATCTAACCAATGACCAAGTTTTAAAATCATCACTTTTGGCGTTTGTTTGAAGTATTGAGTAACAATTTGTTATCTTGCTGTGCCACTGCTATGTTCAAGCTCTGTTAACCTGAGTTGTATTGTTTTCGTTGCCTATGCTATAGTGTTCTTTACATATGTATTGTTTCCCACCCTGCTGAAATCTCCAATGGGGATTGCAGTATTGATAAATAAAAAATAAAAAAAAACTGCGTCAGGGGCAGAATGGCCACCAGTTCAAGATCGCACACCGTCAGTGGAATCTGCATCGATGTGCGAGGCCGCTAAGAAGCGTCCAGCGCCATCTGACACTCCATCGTCCTCGGGAAAGGAGGCTCGGGTTCCCAAAGTGTCAAAGCTGACAAAACCGTTCCGGGGAACGCCTACTCCTGCAGATGTCCCTTGTGTTAACGTGCACCAAAAGGTCCATAGTGCATCAGTTCATCAAGAAGGGAGTGGCGCACCTCTGGAGCAGCGTTTAGACGCTGCACCTACATAGGTAATCATGGCGGGTGCTCTTCCCTTCCATTTTGGTACTTTAAATGTCCGTGGCTTACGAAGTAAGCAACGGCAAGTACAGCTTCTTCATTTGTTAGGCAATAGAAAATTAGACATTGCTGCTGTACAAGAAACAAAGATGGAATCCGACGAAAACACAGAAGTAGCTCTATCTCCATACCTATCTGACTATAATGTTTGTGTCAGTCATGCATTAGGCGTTTTCGCAGGTTGTATGTTATTTGTTAGAAAACATTTACTATGTGATTTGCTACATTTGTTTACAGATAGGGAAAGGAGCCTAATCTGTTGCGATATTGATATCAGTGGTATGAGCTTTAGATTGTTGTGCGTTTATGCTCTGAAGAAGTTACACGAAGCCGAGTGTTTCTTCTCATCTCTAGAACATCATTTCTGTACTGATCGTGCATTCGTCCTCTTTGGAGACTTTAATTGTGAATGGCACGCGCAAGATCGTACATCACTGAAGCTGAGACATGATCCAAGTAGTGATGCGTTGCAACGCCTGATGTGTGATTATCAGCTTGTGGACATTGGGGAAAAAGAAAAGGCAGGATTTCAATATACGCACTTCCAGGGTACCTTGCATGCAAGGCTTGATGGAATTTAGGTTTCACTTAGCGCGCTACCTTTTATTTATGGTTACACTGTGCAGCCTATATTCTTTAGTGACCATTGCCTAGTCTCAGCATCGTTTGAAAGCCGTCGGTATCAAAGTCGGCGTATGTGCTGGGAGCTTAAGTTTAATAAACAATTCCACCCAGCACCAGCGACGAAAAGCTGGGGTACCTGAGCATGCACAACACCCTGGAAGAAATTGCCGAAGCCCAGCAGCACGCCCAGCTTGCTAAGATTTCGACGACGCCTCCGGGGCGCATGATTCTAGGGAAGCTAGGCTTTGCTCAAGGAGACATAGAAAAAGACTTTGCGGACCTCCCACGGGACATCCGCGCCAAGATCACGGTCCGCCCTATACCCAGAAACGTACACCCCGAAAACAACAGGGGCAGACGACAAGCGAGAGGACAATTCGTTCTTAAACAAGCCTTGGCGAACCGTGAACGCTCAGCTTTTGTGGACGCGGCGCCATACGCGGGAAACAAAGCTTTCGCAGTGGCGGTTGTGGACGGCCGCGGATCCACAAGATATGCACCCATGGTAAGTGCAAGGAAGCCTGAACAGGCCGAACAGGTTGCGATTGCTGTTGCGCCCACCGACGACAATCTTTCCCATATCTACAGCGACTCCATAGCCGCTATCAGAGCTTTCCAAAAGGGGACGGTCTGCGCACAGACTCTCAGAATTGTTTCAAAGAAAGAGATTAAGAACCACGTCATATACTGGTTCCCGGCACACTTAGGACCAAAGATCTGCAACGTCCCCAACCTTAACGAGGCGGCACACGAGGCTGCGCGCGCGCTTACAGACCGCGCGGCTTCACCCGACCACTCGGAGATTAAGGACGCCCCCACTACATACATTGAAATCACTAAACACTACTACCTACAACGTAGACAGTATAGCAGGCCACACCGCACGCTCACACGAGCTCAAGCGGTTACACTCAGAATGCTACAAACAGACACATACCCCACGCAAAACAGATTACACCATTACATGCCTGAGCTCTACGACAGGTCTTATTGCACCAATTGCAATACATCGCTTAACGTATATCATTTACTCTGGCCGTGCTCGCAAGCTCACATAAACTCCGCACCGGACAAGCGCAAGTTTGAGGAAGCAATCCGGAGCGAAGAACTAGCTCCCCAACTCTGGGCCGTCCAGCAGGTACACGACGCCGCCAGGAAACTCAACCTCCCGGTTCCGTCGTGGGAGACGCCCACTCCATGAGAGCCCAAAGCTCTCGTGGCTTGCAGGACCTGAATAAAGTTGATTTCCTTCCTTCCTTCAAAAAAGGAATAATTCCAAAGCATTGTATAGACTTCGCAGGGAATTGCATGAGCTTGAATGCCTACATCCGGGTCAATATATTGATGATATTCATAAGGTCAAGGCACAGTTACAAACTTTGAACGCAGAAAAAAACAGAGGTGCACTAGTGCGTGCGCGAGAGCAGCGTTTCCTGGAAGAGCAGCCTTGCAGTAGGGCCCTTGGTGATGAGCGCCGACACGTGCTGTCTAAACAAATACTAGATATAGAGTATGGCGGAATCGTTGTTAATGAGCCTACTCTAATAACTAAAATGTTTTTCGAGCAATATCAAAAACTATTTCGAGACCATAAGCCATTGGATACAGATGCTGCTAAAAAAATTGTATCGTTGGTGCCCCAGTTAAATCCGGATGATTACGATTATATACAAATGAAAACATTGATATTAATGAGGTAACTGCATGCATCGATTCGGTAGCGAAGAGCCAGACGCTCGGCCCGGATGGCCTTACTGCCGAATTTTATCAGTGTTTTCGTTCCCTCTTATCGCCATTATTACTTCAGGTGTACCGTGAGGCCTTGGAAGTAGCGTACCTAACCGCCACAATGTATGAAGGACGCACCGTCCTAATAGCCAAAAGCGATGATGAGACTAAATTGCAAAAAGTTGACGGATATCGGCCTATCTCCTTATGCAATGTGGATTATAAAATTTTTGCTAAGGTATTAGCTAACAGTTTGCAAGTTGTAATAAGATCTGTGGCCGGTGATCATCAAACATGTGGCATCAGGGGCCGGTCCATACAGACGAACATTCATGTTGCGCGATCGGTGCTAGAGTGTGTAGCCGAGGGGATTGGACAGGTGGCAATGGTACAGCTAGATCTGGCTAAGGCGTTTGACAGGGTGAATCACTCATTCCTGTTTACTGTGCTAGAGCATATAAATATCGGATCCCTGCTCCTTAGAGGTGTCAGGATATGTTATGCTAATGGCTCAACGAGGCTGATAGTAAATGGCTCTCTTTCCGATCCGATTAGGCTTGTATCATCAGTGCGACAAGGATGCGCTTTGTCACCGCTTCTGTTCTGCTTGTATTTAGAGCCACTTTGTAGGAGCATTCTTAAAGAACAAAATTTCAAAGGGTTTAAATTACTGACTAATGATGCTCGGGTTCTTGCGTATGCAGACGACGTGGGCTTTTTTTTGTACCGATAAAAAGAGTGTAAAGACTGCTCTTTCCGTGCAAAATATATGCACGGAAAGTATTGGGTTCAAGGCAGGGGCAACAGGAACACAATGTGAGGTCGAATATGGGGCAGGAGTGAAATCTCTAAAGTTTCTAAACCACGGCAGCAAGCTAACCTTGGGAATGCTAGGGGAGCTGCCGTGCCCTTCATAAGTGCAACAACCACTCTAATGTTGAAGTGTCTTTGTAAAGCCCCGTTAATTTCCACTGTATTCATTCTAAATGGACGAATGCGTCTTCGGTCATTTACCAGACGACGCGCATTTTCGCCGAAAGATAAAGCCCACTAACGCTAGTTCTCTCTAGGTCGCTGAAGCAAAATAATTTGGGTCAATCAGTATTAAAGCAAGCTTCCAATCACTCTCATCATGAAATAGTTCAATTGTTCACCTTGACCAAGGCAGTTATTATCTGCTGTAATGTCACGATTTGTTTATCATTTGCCGCTGATGACCTGCTGATCCTGGTGACAATGTAATAGAATGCTGTTGCGACCACTCACAAAGCTTGAAAATGAAAATAAATATTGCATTATTTCAGGCATCATTTCGTCGGTGTCTGAGTCTTTACTCCAGACATGCATACATAGGTACATGGCTGAGAAGGAGAAAAAAGCTGCTAATTCGCAGCTTGACAGTGCTCCCTTACCCCATGTGTACATTGGTGCAGCGGTACGCACAGGAACAGATAGCACAGGGAAAACCTATTTACAAGGAAGACTCAAAAACAGGGAACACATGGCGCCGCGTAAAATGAACCATATAAGAAATACGATCACATCTTAACGTAGACATTGAATACAAATAAGAGCTAAATAGTGGCAGGGCCCCAATGCACAAAAGATATAATTATAAGAAATTTCACGGATTGGAAGATGTGAGATAAGTCAAACCTGCTTAGTAAAAAAGACAAATTATATTTTAGAGTTTGAAAATCGCAGTTCGCACGTAAGTTAGACACAGACCAGTATTCATGGTGTCGTGTAGGGTAGTAATCAATGCTGGTGTGGAGGTTAGCATCTTCGGATAAAAATAACATGACGTGTTCAATCTGTGATTTGTGTAGCTTTAAAAGATGGTGAGCGTACATGTTGGATAAGCACATGGATGCGATAGCTGGTAAACGGTGGTTCAGAATGTCTTCTCTAAGGCACGGCAGCAAGCGCATTCTTCTGCATGATTGAGATCTTCATGATGTTTGTCTGTGTTTTACTGCCTCACACCAAAATGCAGTATTTGAATTGCAATTTAAATAATGCGTGGTATAATGCAAGCTTTGCTTTTGCAGGTAATAAATACTGAAATTTTCTCATGATTCCAACTACACGGGCAAGTTCACCATGCAGATACTCAGTGTGAGCATTCCGTAAAATAAATTCATTGATATGTACGTTGAATTTATTTATATGCATGTTGACTGTGTTTGTAATTTCTATGGCATTTCCTCCTAAGGTAAGAGTAGCGCTGACAGAAAGAGCTTGATTTTTAGTTATAAAAAATGTGGTTTTAGTTTTACTGAAATTTATAAGGAGATAATTTTTGTAAGCCAAGAGTGCAACTTATCTAAGAGACGTACCCTTAGGCATTGCTGTTCAAACGTCCAAAACAAGAGATCACTGTTGCACTGCATGGCCCACTGCTTTATATAATAGCCACATATATAAAGGAACTATACTGTTGTTACGATCTGCGAAGCAAGGCAAGCTTGCACTCAGTGGAGGGTTCAGCTGTCCCGAACAGAGCTGCACCATACGCTGCCACTCACTAGTTTTATTCAGCCAGCGAAACATGTACCAGTGCAAGTCAATCCAGAGCTAAACTATAAGTACAATGTATGGCCTCACTGACTTAAAATTGGACTCATGACTTATGGCTCGTCCACCATAAAAGCTGTATTGGAAAACAAATTGTGCTAGCTTTTCGAATATGCGTTTTGCAAGGTTAGAAGGAAATTACATGTAGTAGACTGTTAACACATTCACCTCTTTGTAACTAATTTACACACTTGGGAACTACTTTCTTTTTGCTATTTTCCTTCTCTGATGGTACATCTAAACCACAATTTTGGGCCATCCTAGTAAAGTAAACATTTATTTCTCCCATCTTGTGGTTTACGCCATGTGAAAAATAAAAAAAAAAAAAATCATTCATGGCAGCTCATAGAGCCGGCAAATGTAAATAGAAAATTGTGCAGTTTAGTTTTTTGGTAGTGACTACAGCGACGGGGCCCGGCACTTTAACATCTACACTACATTGACGGGGCCCGGCACTTTAACATCTACACTACATTGACGGGGCCCGGCACTTTAACATCTACACTACAGAGGCGGGGTGCGGCTCTTTAACCACAGTGACATATGACAAAAATACGAACATATATATGGACATGTTAATATAAGGACGGTAATCGAGGTCCCATGACCATGATCGTATATGACAAAAGGTGGCGAATAGCGTTTTTGCGATTTCGCGAAGTTCCATGTTTGGGGCCCTCCTGCATACACGATACATTTTTGTTGAACATCAATATTTTCTCAGCGATCAGTGATCAAATCTCGATACATCTTGCGTGAAGGTTAGGCTGAATAGTGGCTTCTTCGTAGCGCGTGGCTCGTGGAGAAATGTTTAGGAATTTTTCCCAGAATAAGAAGACAAAAAAAGAAATAGTGTTTGGAACAAACAAGTTGTTAGGCTTACATGAGAAAATACTCAAGCATGACAGAAAAAATTGTGCATGCAGGAGGGCCCCAGACTTGGAACTTTGCGAAATCGCAAAAATAGCATGCTCCATTTCTTGACATATAAAACGTTTTCCCAAGAAATCTAGAGCATTTCGAGCTAAGGGTTATACCTTTGTGTCAAAATATTCGCCCATCACATATAAAAATTCTATAGAAAACAAAAAAATCGTGATGGGACTTTGATTAGCGTAATCTGAACACGCCCATATTGAGAAAACCTTGCATAATTTCGAAAATTTCACACAATTCCGACAAAACCACACCTTACTTTTTGGTGCAGATGTGACAGACAAACATTTAAAGTGCAGCCACTTCAGGCACACGTCACACCCAACAGCATTATCATGAACCCTTTGCCGACATGCACTACATGCCCACAAACTATGATTACGCTTCTGAGTAAGTGTTGCAGTGAGCGCGGCACACCCATCATCAGTGAAATAGTTCCGAATTTCACCTATCTCAGCTCTGTCGTCCAAAACTGCTGAAGGAACTTTCTCAGGGGCGACTTCAATTCCTTTTTCGCCAATCTTGTGTCCCCTGATAGCCTTTGGAGACATGGAACAAGATACCCTCTAAAAGAAAGCACAAAATTTCGGCAAAGCACTACAATCATATTTATTAGCTATAAACCACTGATTTGGTGCCTGTAATCGTGCTTGGCGTTCTCTTTGCGGTTTATTAATTTATGTAACTGGTGATAATTTTTATGCATGGAGGAGGAACGAACTTTATTGTGTGCCCTGCGAGTTGGTGGGGAGGGCCAAAGATCCCGCCTAGGTGACGGCCTAGATTCGTGGGTCCTGGCAGCATCCTCGGCCCGCTGGACGGCCCATAGTTGATCCTCGAGGGCGGGGTTGAGCAGCGCGGCTTCCCAGCGCGTGCGAAGGCTGCTTCTAGAGGCCGCGTTTTCTTTATTGTTATTTATCTCTAGGCATTCCCATAATATATGCTCCAGAGTGGCTCTGGATTCACATGTTCTGCATTTTTCGGTAGGATATACATCCGGATATACGATGTGCGAGAGCGCAGGATTCGGATACGTCCTAGTTTGTAACTGCCGCCATGCAACAGACTGCTTTTTTGTCAATTTTGCTTGAGGTCGCGGGAATATGCGCCTCTGTAACCTATAATGTTTCGTAATGTCATTATATGTTGTCATTCTGTCCTCCCACTCCCACTCATTTACCGCACCGTCACGTCCGGAGGGTGCCAGGGGGTGACTTGCGACTGCGGCTCGGTCCGTAAGCCCTCGAGCCGCGTCGTGTGCCGCCTCGTTGTTGCCGTCCTCCGCGAGGGTGTGAACGGGTGTCCAGGTGATGTATATCTTTCTTTCATAATTTTGACCTCCTGCAAGAAGAATGCGTAGTGCCTCCGGGGAGATTCTGCCGTTGGCAAAGTTTCTTATTGCCGTCTGAGAGTCGCTGACTATCACGGTTGCGTTAGTTTGAGCTACTGCGAGCGCTATGGCTACTTCTTCAGCTATCTCGTTACTTATGGTGCGTATCGTCGCGCACGTGTTGCACCGTTTCTCCCTATCGATTACGGCTGCCGTAAACCCCCGTCTGCGACTCTATTGGGCCGCGTCTACGGACACTGCGTCCTTGTCGCTGCCAAAATTTCTCTGTATTTGCTTCGTTCTGTTCTCTCTTCTGTCCTTATTGTGTTCTGGGTGCATGTTCCTTGGTATGGGAGGTATTACCAATCTTTCCTTCGTCTCTCTCGCGATGTCCTCCTTCACACCATGCTGTGTATGGTAACCTATGTCTAATCTCTCTAGGATGTGTCTGCCTGCTCTAGTCTTAGAGAGGCGTTCATATTGTGCCGTACATTGCGCTTCAATGAGCTTGTCTATCGTGTTGTGTAGGCCTAATTGCAGCAACTTTTCCGTGCTGGTGCTGATCGGTAGTCCTATGGCTAGTTTGTATATTTTCTGAATGAGGCATTGTAGTTTGATCTTTTCCGCGACCTGCCATTTTAAGTACGGCGCTACGTATACTATTCTACTTATTACGAAGGCCTGTATTAACCTGATCGTGTTTTCCTCATTCCTCCCGCTATGTTTATTTGTTATCCTTCTGATTAGCCTCATGATTTGCACTACAGTTCCCTCCAGTCTTCTGAGGGTTTCTCCGTTGTTGCGCTTGGCTTCAATGAGGAGCCCCAATACCCTGATCCTATCGACCTTGGGTATGGGTTTCCCATCGGCCGTCTTTAACTGTATCTCCTCTCTATGGGTGAGATCTTCCCTGTAGTTGCCTGGTTTGCGACCTCTACGAGTTGGTCTCTACAACAAAAACTCCGATTTCTCTGCCGAACATGTTAACCCTGTCCCCTCTAGATATTTTTCGATTGTTTTGACCGCTGTTTGAAGCGTTTGTTCTATCTGCCCGTCACTTCCGTTTCTCACCCATGGGGTGATATCGTCAGCGTATGATTTAGACCCTCGATTTCTTGTAGCTTGGCTTGCAGCCCGATTAGCGCCAGATTAAATAGCATCGGTGATAAGACCGAGCCCTATGGCGTACCTGCGCTGCCTATCTCGATCTCCTCCGAAACTAGGTCCGCTATCGTGATCTTTGCCTTTCTGCCCGTTAGAAAATTGCGTACACAATCGTACGTGCGTTTTCGCAGTCCTAGTTCACCTACTCCATCTAGTATCGTTGCATGTGTTACGTTATCGAAGGCCTTTTTTAGGTCCAATCTGAGAATTGCCTTTGTCGATCTGCCCGGATCGTCCAAGATCTGATGTTTTAGTTGTAACAGAGCGTCCTGCGCTGAGAGGTTTCTCCTGAGTCCTATCATCGTGGGCGGGAGCACGTCGCAGTCTTCGAGGTAGGTGGTTATCCTCGCCAGGACCACGTGCTCCATGAGTTTCCCCGAGCAAGAAGTGAGAGATATGGGTCTCAAGTTCTCAATTTGCAGTCGCTTGCCCGGTTTAGGTTTTAATACGATTTGTGCCGTCTTCCATTGCTGCGGAATCTGTCGTGCGTCCCAGCATTCGTTAATATATTCGGTTAACTTAGCTATAGACTCATCGTCCAAGTTCCTTACCATTTTATTCGTTACACCGTCGAGTCCGGGTGCCGACTTGGTATTGAGTTTCTGTAGGGCTGCCCTAACCTCTGACTCGCCAATTTTGCTGTCTCATGCGTCATTTACCTTCCCTGTGTAGTCAGGGTGTATGACGGGCAGCGCTTGCGAGATGTATCTTTCCTCGATTTCCTTGAGGAAGTCCTGCTCGGTCCGTCGGTACGTTTGTATTAGCCGATTTATATTTTGCCTATGTGCCGACTTTGTCCCGTCCGGGTCTAACAAATATCGAAGGATGTTCCACGTTTTCGCCATTCCTATCTGACTGTCCATGTTGTTGCATTTTTCCTCCCACTGTTGTTTGCATAGCTGCTGAGCGTACTGTTCTATGTCCTTGTCCAATTTGGCTATCTTTCTACGAAGCGTCCGGTTGGGTTTTTGTTTTTCCCATCTCCGTTGCAACCCTTCCCTAGCTTCCCACATGTATAGAAGCTTACTGTCTGCATTCTCTAAATGCGCCTCCGGCAGGACCATTTTCGTAGCTGCCGCCACATCTTCCTTTAGTTTTTCGTTCCATTTCTCAATACCTTGTGTCGTGTCGTCGACCTCCTCCCTTATTTTCCTGAATTTGTCCCAGTCGACAATCATAAGTGATCTACCCTTTGGCTTGCGCGGTCCTGCCCTTACCGTTATTTCTAGTATATTGTGATCGCTCCCAAAGTCGTGTCGCGTATTTGTCCACTGCGTGTCCCGTATGTTCTTGGTGAATGTTAAATCTGGCGTAGTATCCGCGCAAACGCTGGTACCTATTCTCGTGGGAACCGATAGGTCGGTCACGAGGGTCAGGCCTTCCTGTTGCACGTCTAGCCATAGGTGCCTGCCTTATTGAGTTTCGATTTTGTAACCCCTTGCCACATGTTGGGCGTTAAAATCGCCTCCGATCACTACCGCTTGGTTGTCCGCTATGGCTAGGGTTTTTTTAAAGAGCGATCGAAATTTATGGTGTCTGCACTTTGGACTGCAATAAATATTTAATACAAAGAGACTGTCCTTCGTTTTCCACATGGGCATGAGTTCTAAAAGAGTGTGATCAATTGATTTAACTTCCGTGTCATGTTGAACGAACGAATGATTTCGCTTTACCAACGTCGTTAGCGTCTTCGTCTCCCCTTCGGCAGTACCAAAGGACTTGTAACCCGACAATTTTGCCAGCCCATTTGTTTCCTGCATCATTATAATATCCGAGTTTTCTTTGTCTTTAAGGTGTTGTTGCGAAATGTATCGTTTTCGATCGTATCCTCTACAATTACATTGCCAAATCGTGTATCTGTTTCGTCTGTCTATGGCGGCGTTACAGGTTCTCCAATCCCTCGGTGGGTACCGGGGGCCTAGTGTACGGCTTAATGGCCGTCTTAACCGGTCCCCCACTACTTGTTTGCGGTCCCCATATTGCTATTTTCGCTTCGACGTCAGCTATCATTTGTTGCACTTGCTGTAGTATCGCCTTTCCTAGCACCTATATCTTTGCCTCAAGCCTCACTTCCAGTTGTTCTAGTTTAGTTTCAAATTTGGTTTCGTTCTGTTTGATGCTGGTTTCGATTTTCTGTTCAAATTCGTCCTGTCTTCCATGGAGCGTCGTGGCTGGCTTGGGTTTCTTTACTCCGGTTTCAATCGGAGCGTCTCTGTTTTACGTTTAATGGCGGTGAGGGCTACATCTTCTTCCATTGCTGTCTCTTTTTCCTCCCTTACAAATCGCGAGGTTTCCTCGTTGCGTCACACTTTCCTGCTCCTGAAACGGCCGTTCTCTTCCCTGAGTTTTTTTTAATTTCATCCATAAACGCAACATTGCTCTGCCTGATCGGCGCCGATTCTTTCTCTAGCGTCTTAACTCTATTTTGAAAAGCAGCCTCTGCCTCCGCACGCACCCCGGAAGCCGCGTCCGCCCAGCTCACCTGTAAGGGTCCCGCGGCGCCGTTGACGTTGTTCCTTCCTTTTGGGCTCTGGGATCCTCCTTCCCCCTGTGCTCTGGGAGATTCGGTATTACTGGTCTTGGGTCTGGATCTAGATCTGGACCGCGATCTTGATCTGGTTCTGTTCGACGTCGAGCGGCCCCTTTCCCTTGCCTGGAGCTTGGGGAAATCTTCTAGTCCAGATCCGTCCCTTGTCCGATGTTCCGACCGCTGTCTCCAGTCTTCCCGTCCTGGCCTGTACAGTCTTTCAGCTTCCCTTTCGTGGTACATCGCTTCTTCTTCCTCTCGTCTGACTCGCTCCCAGCGGCGCCTCTTTACTGATGATATGTAGTGTTTATTGGCGCAAGGGCCAGGTGTGGCCAAAGAGCGCCAAGGCAGTGGTGATGAGCACTGAATTGACTAATGGCTGATGTGACGTGGCTGTAGAGAGGCCTAAAACTGAGAGCTATAAATTGCTTAAATACATAACGAATAAAAAATATGAGAATGACTGCAGTAGGGTATGATGTAAGTATGGGATGTACAAGTATGGTGTTATAGCGTTACATGAATATAAATGGACAGGTGATTGTTGACCAGTAGCACAAGAGCCTCAGCGGATACCTTGAGCGCAAGGGCCCGGAGGCATGTGTTATTCCAAAGGTTGACATCGCAACCGTGGCCTCTCGCAAGAGGCCGTGTTACGAATTTCTCGGACAGAAAACGTGGAGCGTGTCAATGTCGCTTAAAAAGGCCAAGGTAGATTGCATGTCAAATAGCGGTTCTCTGCCTAGAAACAGTGCCAGGTGAAGTGGTATACACTGTATATATGCTAAGGGGAAGTCTTTTCCGCTCGACTTGTGTTTCGCGGCATTCTAGGAAGACATGCTGAACACTGAGTGTCTCCCCACATCTACTACATATTGGGCGTTCTCCGCCAGTCAACAAAAAGCTATGTGTACCGTAAGTGTGCCCTATTCTGAGACGACAGAATAGGACATCACTTCGTCTGGACTTGGTCAGTGATGGCCAGTATCCTAAATGTGGCTTAACTATGTGGAGTTTATTAAGGATTTCAGCGTCCCATTTATGCTGCCAGTGGTTTCTTAGTTTTTTTCCGTAAGTATGGCTTTAGGTCTGAGACCGGAACGGCTCCGGGCATGTTGCAAGCTTTCGTGTCTAAGGACGTAGCAATTCGGTCTGCCAGGACGTTACCTTCAATACCTCTGTGTCCAGGCACCCAGCATACCGTTACGTGTTGGCCAGAGGCATAAATAGTGCAGAGGAGAGAGTAAAGATCTGCAATTACTGGATTTCTGTGGTTGAAGCATGACATCAATGTTTTCACAACGCTTTATGAGTCTGTGTATATGACCGCCTTACGTAGTTTTAACTGTATGATGTGTTTTGCTGCCGACCATACTGCATACGCCTCTGCTGTAAATATGCTTGTTTGAGGGTGCAGAAGATCGGACTCAGAAAAGGATGGGCCGACGGCTGCATACGACACACGAGCATGTGATTTAGATGCATCTGTGTAATATTCTGGACACGAGTATTTAAACTGTAATTCTAGAAAATGCATATGAATGTGGGCCTCTGGAGCGTGCTTTGTTACCTCCACAAATGACGTGTCGCAGTCAATGATGCGCCACAACCACGGCGGAAACGGCTTGGCAGAAGCCATTGACGATTTTCATTAATAGGGACATCCATTTCCTCGCTCAGCTTTCTCACACGTATCGAGAATGGCTCTCTGGCTGTAGGTTTGTTATGAAAGAGCGTTGCAGATGTCATATTGCTTATGGTGGGATAACAAGGATGATTTTTGTTAGCATGTACTTTCAGAAAATAATTAAGAGTAAAGTATGACCGCTGCAGATCGAGTGACCATTCATTAGATTCTACATAGAGGCTTTGAATCGGACTCGTCCTAAAGGCACCGGTGGCGAGGCGGATACCAAGATGATGCACTTTGAGAACACTGGGTGTAGCAGAGTGATACACTACGGCACCGTAGTCTAACCGCGATCGTACAAGGCTCCTGTAAAGGTTCATGAGGCATTTCCTGTCGCATCCCCATGTTGTGTGTGACAGTATTTTTAGGATGTTCATTGTTTTAAGGCATTTAGCTTTCAGATACTTGATATGAGGGATGAAAGATAGTCTTGAGTCAAGTATTATGCCTAAAAATTTATGTTCAGTGTTGAGTGTTATGTGTTGTCCATGCAGCGTAATATCTGGAACTTGTATCAAGCCTCTCTTTCTAGAAAAAAGTACACAGGAGCTTTTGAGGGGGTTTAGCTTGAAGCCATTTTCATTTGCCCATCTTGAGACATTGTTCAGTCCGAGTTGAACTTGGCGCTCGCAAACTGCAAGGTTACAAGACTTTAACCCTAATTGCACATCATCCACATATATTGAATAAAACATTGAAGATGGAATGACTTTGGGAAGGGAATTCATTTTCACAATGAAGAGTGTGCAACTAAGCACGCCCCCTCTTGGCACGCCAGTCTCTTGAGTGAAGAGCCTGGACAAGGCATTGCCCACTCTAACACGGAATGTGCGGTTAGTCAGGTGGTTTTCTATCATGTTTAACATATTGCCCCGTACGCCCATTGCAGATAGGTCTCGCAGGATTCCAAATCGCCATGCTGTGTTATAGGCTTTCTCCAAGTCCAGAAATACAGAGAGAGAAAATTGTTTGTGTATATAAGCCTCTCTAATATTTCCCTCAATGCGAACAAGGTGGTCTATTGTTGACCTACCCTCCCTGAAACCACATTGAAGGGGATCAAGTAGACGATTGCTTTCCAGGAAATAGATTAGACGCCGATTTACCATTTTTTCATATAATTTACACATGCAGCTTGTTAGTGCTATTGGCCTATAACTACTGGCTAATGCGGGGTCTTTGCCTTGCTTATGAATTGGGATGACAATCGCTTCTTTCCATGAGGATGGAATATGCCCAGATACCCACATGGTGTTGTAAAGAGACAGAAGTGTCTTCAATGTTTCTGGATGCATATTCTGGATCATTGCATACATTATGCGGCCACCACCTGGTGCTGAGTTGCTGCAGGAACTGAGAGCAGCCTTCAGTTCAGCGAGACTAAACGGACGGTTGTACGGTTCCTCTGCTGCGCATTTTCGTTCAAGGCGCTCTCGCTCTATACGTTCCTTGAACTTTAGGAAAGTTGGCGCATAGTGTGATGCACTAGAAATATTTTCAAAATGCTTGCCCAGGAAATCTGCCTGATCTTTCATGGTGTCGCCTTGAGCGCTTACCAAAGGAAGCGGTTGTGTTTCCCTGCCCTTTAATCTGTTCACTCTGTTCCATACCTTACCCTCATCCTTGTACGAATTGATACTACATATGTACCTTTCCCAGCTTTCTCGCTTAGCACGTCGACGTGTTGTCCTGCCCTGTGATTTTGCCTTCTTGAAATTAATGAGGTTCTCCGCAGTTGGAGAGTCACGAAGCAGGCCCCAAGCTTTATTTTGTTTTTTCCGTGCCTCTTTGCATTCGTCATTCCACCAAGGCAGATGACGCTTATTAGTAAGTCCGTTAGTTTGTTTGATGCAATTTTCAGCGGCGTCAATAATAAAACGTGTGAAGTATGCCACAGCATCATCTATGTCTAAAGAGAGCAAATCATCGCGCTGTAAATACGTCATCTTTTCAAAGAGTTCCCAATTCGACGAGTCGATTTTCCATCGGGGAATCTGTGGAGCGGGATCAGCTCGTTTTGTTAAATTTAAGAGAATAGGGAAGTGGTCACTTCCGTAAGGGTTTTTTAGGACCTTCCAATCAAGGTACGTCATTATAGATGGAGAGGCTATGGTTAGGTCTATTGATGAATATGACTTATGTGTGGTGCTATAAAAAGTGGGTTCTTTTTTATTCAGCAGAACCGCACCGGTACATAAAAGAAAGTCTTCTGCAGTACAGCCTCTTGCATCGCAGCGCGAGTCGACCCAAAGCGTATTATGGGCGTTCAAATCACCATTTAAAATGAATAGCTCGGGGAGTTGATTGACAAGCGTTTCAAGTTCCCTTAGTTGCACACGATGTTCGGGTGGTACGTAAAGTTAACAGACCGTAACCAGCCTATCGAATAGGATTGCCCTAACTGCTACTGCCTCAAAATTAGTTTGAAGGTGAAGGTGTTGGCAAGCAACTGACCTCTGAGCTATAATAGCCACGCCACCAGACGCGGCATGGCCATCATCGCGATCTTTGCGGAATAATGTGTATTGTGTTAAGAAATTTGTACTTGATGTTTTCAAGTGTGTTTCCTGAACGCAGAACAGCCTGGGATTAAACTCATGTATTATTTCCTTGATGTCATCTAAGTTGTTTAGAATGCCACGGGCATTCCAATCAATAATTTGTACAGCCATTTTATTGGGATGAGAAGTGTTCTGGGTTCAGGTGTGTAGTGGTGTATTTTAAGTAACAGGACCGTCGTCTGGCCCTCTTATGGGTTTTTTGGTTGTTTTGGCGAGCTCGAGAGAGCCACGCCGGTGTTTCGGCACCAAACGTGCCGGTGTTGTGTCCATTGCCTCCTGGGAGGCACTGGATTCCCGCGTTTGCGGGCTCCTTGTTTGTTTGTCAGACCTCGCCTGCCGAGGCGTGGTCTTGAGGCCCGACGTACCCGGGGTAGCCGGCCTCTCTGTCTTGGTGGGTGGAGCAGATTTGACTACTGCCACCTCGGGGGCGGGGGATGCCACAGCCAACAACTCGCTGTGTGCGAGTTGGGCAGGTGGCGAAGGTCGGTGCGGCGCCGCCCCCTGACGCGTCGCATCGGCATACGTTGTGGTATGGAACGCTGAGCACCTTTTACGTGCTTCCTTGAAAGAGATGTTCTCGTGTACTTTTAGAGTGATAATTTCCTTTTCTTTTTTCCAGTTGGGACATGATCGGAAGTATGCTGGATGTTCACCATCACAGTTTACACAGTGAGGTGTCGCTTCACACTTGTCTGAGGCGTGACCTTGAACTCCACATTTCGCACATGTGAGTTTACCACCGCAGCTCTGCGATCCGTGGCCATATCTTTGACATTGGAAGTCTCTTCTTTTATTAGGGATGTATGGTCTGACAGCTATCTTTGTGTATCCGGTTTCTATCGTTTGTGGCAGATCGCAAGTGGCAAAAGTGAGGATCAGGTGCTTTGTTGGAATTTCTTTATTTTCTCTTCGGATAATGATTCGTTTGACGTTAGTTACATTTTGCTCTTTCCAGCCCTCTAACAGCTCTGTTTCGGACAAGTCGATGAGATCTGCATCAGATACTACACCGAGTGCTGTGTTCATAGACCGATGAGGGGAGACGGTTACAGGAATATCTCCAAATGCCACAAGTTTGTTTAGTTTGTTGTACTGTTCTTCATTATGGATTTCAAGGAGCAGGTCTCCGCTCGACATTTTGGTGACCTTATAGCCTGGGCCAAGTGCATCAGTCAAGCCTTTTGCAACAAGGAATGGGGATACGGTTCTAGCTGGTTTTTCCCTTTTTTCGCTGTGAACAACTTGGAATCGGGGTAAAATTTCTTTTGGTTTGAAGAGGCTAAGAATTTCATCGGTGCGTCCCCTCTTTTGAGGGTGACGATCAAGTAGACGTGGAAAAGCAGGTGTTCCCATAATATTTCGGTCATTTTCGGCGGCAATGGCGGCCACCCACCACGGAGCCCAACACGGGGACGCTGTAGCACTTAACGTGTAAGGCTGCAGACGCCAGCCGTGCATTGCTGCTATAACCTAATATAACATACCCAAGGGAGGGCACATACACAAGGTTAACCCTAGCCGCCTAGAAAATTAGGAAGTGACGGAAGAGAATAGATGATAGGACAGTAAAAGAAAGAAGATAGGAAAGAAAAAGATTGAAGAGGGGGACAGGAAAAGGCAACTACCAATTTCCCCCGGGTGGGTCAGTCCGGGGGTGCCGTCTATGTGAAGCAGAGGCCAAAGGGGTGTGTTGCCTCCGCCGGGGGCCCTTAAAGGTCCAAACACCCAGCATCAGCTCAACCCCCAGGATCCCCCTTTCCCCAGACACGGCTAAGCCGCACACGGTTACACGCGGGAGGGTCCAACCCTCGTGTGCTCGGGTACGTGGTGTCGCAACACACCAAACGCCTGCTGACGCAGACGCCCCTGCGGGGGCGCCTCTTTACTAAGTACGGTAACTTGTATCTGGCAATACATCGGCGATCCGCCGTAGGGTGGTCTTTGCCGCAGAGCTGGCACTTCGATTCGCACTCGCGGTCCTGTCGCGGGTTCTCCATCCCGCAGCCTCTGCATATCCTGCTGTTTGGGTTCGGGCAGACATCGGCTCTGTGTCCGAGACGTCCGCACTGGTAGCACATGTCATTTGCTTCCGGTATAGTAAGCACTTGACCAGTGCCCTTCCGTATCTCACGTAGTTTGGGACGTGATGCCCGTCGAAAAAGATGATGACTTTCGTCGTGTTTCCCATCCTTTTGGCCATAAGGACCGTCGGATTCCTTGGTCTTACAAGCATCTCCACTATTTCTCTAGGAGACACCTCGTGCGTTACTCCTCTTATCATTCCCTTAGATGTATCTTCCGGAGCCGACTCGTACGCGTTGGCTTCGAACTCCCTGTCTCCAACCCTCAGTCGAGTGATAGTCCTGTATTTTTCGGCGCACTCCTCTGATGGCGTGCTGATCACTAGAATGTTCTGTTTGTAGTTGGCACACACCGTGTCATCTTCCGATTCTTTCCTGGGGATTTCCGCGGCGTTGGCGACGCAGCATTCTAGGCGATTGATCCCATAGTCGCTCACTTTGAAGATGTCACGTGGGCGCACTATTATCTTGTACTCCGCCTTCGGCAAACTGGGCATCCTGCTTGCCGCCATGATTTGTCTTGCTTTTTGTCCCTTGTTCCACCTATTATTGAATGCGTTCTCGCTGGAGAAGCGCGCTGCCTGATCTTTGGTTCCGTGAGGTTTTGTCCGTTCATTGGCACATCCCCCTCTCTTCACAGCACGCCAACCTGCTTCGTCCTCGTACTCTTCCCTCGTTATATCATCCCCTTCGACGCTCACCGCTGCCATCTTGCAGCTCTAACCCGAAAAGAGGCGGGGCTCCAGCCACCAGCTTCGTTGGGTCATGCTTAGCGGCCGTGTCGGCGTGGCGCTATATAAAGTGGTCAATGTGCCGAAAATAAACGGTCCACCTACTTGCGAATAATATCAGGGTGGTCCGTGGAACTTGCACTTCCTTCTCGATAATAAGGCGTCGGTGAATTCTTCAAATGTGCGCCGAGAATCATTCAAAATCTGCGGAGCCGACGCGACACAGATCCGCACCTTGCGTCTTCTTCTCATGCTGTAAAAAATTCATTTTTTTTCTGTTTTTAATGTGCTAATGTCTTGCATTCATCCCCTGCATTGATCCCCCTATGCTTGTACCGAATGTGTATTATATTTCGCATCCGGACCCATCCACTAGCTTGCGCCTATTTAGTCCAACTGGCTTTTGCGTATGCACTGTAAAACCTAGGATGATGATAAAGAAAGAAAGAAAGAAAGAAAGAAAGCTTACTAAAATGGAAAGGGAAGGGTACAAAGCGCATTAAAAAATAAGGCATGGCATATGTTGACGCTTGTGTAGCACCAGACAATGAATACTGTACTGGATTAAGAAAAAGAAGCAACGGGTAATTGCTCGCTTAGAAGACCGATAAGCATTCAGTGCGATGCAACTTGAGAAATAATGATATTGAAGGTTCGGAGACATTAGAGGAAAAGAAAAAGAAAACACTGAATCATCGCGATGGCACAGCACAAGTCGCCGTATAGACGTCGAAGTCCCTAGCTATAACGAAATTACTTTTGAACAGCTCTGATAGTGTACATGCAACAATGGTTGCTTGCGTACGGTCAAATGTTCATATACTGCGACATAAAGCTCATGGCACGGTGCGAAAACGCTCTCGCAGTGAAAGCGAGACATTGTGCGCGGACATGCACGCAGACGCGCAGTCGGTCACCGCTGTTAGGATCGGCCTGCAGGGGTACTGCTCTGCAAAACTATCTCAGCCCACTGCAGGTGCTTCGATCGATCCGCGATGGCGGCGCCCTTCAGAGAACCAGCGAGGACGACAGCGCTAACCGACCATCAACATCCTTAGGGGAAGTGGAGACTACGGCAGTGTTAATCCACCATGCGCCTCGTTCGGGGAATCGGCGACGGCAGCAGGGCTGGCTACTTTTGGCACCCCGTGTATTGTTGGTTGATTTGCCGGGTCTTCATGTTCTCTCTGCAGCAGGAAGAGCTTCCCTAACAATAGGGTGCTTTGCGGGCCCCACGTTACGTGGGCCCCAGGATTCATCGCAGTCTGCTGACATTCGTGGCGACTACAGGAGTAAGGCAGCTCTGGAATTTAGAGGTGCCGGCTGGGGTCAGGCGTGACCACCCGGCTAGGAGGACGCGCTAAACTCGGGTTCTGGGAATCCAAAGTGCGTACGTGTGTGTGGGAGCCCTCCTCCTCCAAAAAGGCGGGTCAACTTCGATGACATTGGACGCTACGAATTGACTGGTCGAACGTTTCCCTCACCTAGGGAACTAGGGACCAATGGAGTGTTTATAAGCGGCTGTTGTCGGCTGCTAGAGCATGCTCGTGTTCGTGCTCGGGTGCTCTGTGGTCTTGCTCGTCATCGTGCTCGTGAGCTGTGCGCTCGTGAGCGTGCTCGTAAGCTGTGTGCTGTATGCTCGTCTTGCTTGCTCCATTTGGGAGACACGCTATACTGTCGAATGTATCTCTTGTTTAAAGTGTAAATACTGTAAATAAACCCTGTACGCCTAGTCCTGTCCTCCCAAGTTCCTCTCTATGACCTTCAACCCTTTCAACTGGTGGCAGCGGCGAGATCGTCCGACAACACCTACACCGCGAACCGTTGCGATCGCTGCATCGAAGCTTCATTCTGTGATGCTCGATTTGGTTACACAGAGGCCCACTATAAGAACTTATTTCAAATAGTTTTCTCTCAGCGATTGCTACCTTTAACACAAAAAACCGGTTCGGGGGAATCGATCGCGCCGACCGCGTGCAGTGTCCCAGCTTACCGTACGTAGTAGGTAAAGAGATAGCGTCTGTAAACCATTCTGTGCCTTCTGTTTGTCTAAGATTATTATTTTAAAGGTAAGATGCTTCTGTCATTTCGAGAGTACTGCAAAAATGTCTAGGAGAGCTCCCGCGTAGTGTGTTTATTTAGCGCCGATAGCCAAACCTAGCTATGCGGAGCGCGCCGCGTTATCCCTCAGACTACGCAAGTGAGGCGCTTCCGACAGATGGCGACTCCGTAAGCACTCGCCCCCCATTAGAGTTTTTGTAGGAAACTCTATGCTCGCCCCCATTACCAACATCGTTATAGTGACGGCCCCGTCGCTACAGTGTCGTTGTTAAAGTGGCGGGCCCCGTCACTGTAGTGCTGTTGGTAAAGTGCCGGGCCCCGTCACTGTAGTGCAAACGTTAAAGTACCAGGCCCCGTCATTGTAGTCATTACCTAGTTTTTTAGCATTGAAAGAGAGCTTTTTGGTGTTTATGTCTGAGAAGAAAGAAAGGCTCTCCCATAATAGATTGCTTGGACTTGCCTGTAGCTTTTTTCCTTCTTATGCAATGTCAGCAATGACACTACAGTAGACGCATAGCCCATAGACACTAGCTATTGAGTGATAGTTGGTGACCATAAATTGTGATCACCTGCGCACCCTTCCAGAAATTCTAGGGAATAGGGAAATGATGGTTGTTAAACAGTCTTAAAGCTAGAAACATCAGCAAGGCTGAGTACTGCTGCCGTACTCCACTTTGTCTGCATGTGTTATGATTGTAAAAAAAGTACTGGTCGAGAAGAGCACCACATACATCTTACTAACACCATCTTGAAGCCCATAGGCTGTTCTAGCCACTAGTGTACCAACAAAGAGACAGCCACTAGCACCAACTCTGGCACTTCAGACATTGCTTACCTTACACCAACCTGCTGTCACCTATTATATCAGTACCAGCGTTCTGTAGGTGTGTTACCACTGACTTCACAAGAGGTGATATCTGCAAATACTATTTCACTCTGACAACCAGACTCATTTCCCGACTGCAACCGACAACCCAACCATACGTGCTCCCGTGACTGTGGCATACAATAACTGGGCATCTTAATCTGGGAATACTTAATAATACGCATTATATTGGCACATGGTGCTCCCGTACCGCACATAGACAAAATTATAATCCTATGGTTGCACCTGCAGGCAAATGGCCATAGCGGAGAGACAGTGCGAAGACTTCGTCGTTCGTTAGATGACACGATCCGACTCTTGCGTCGCATCACGAATAGACGCAATGGTATGCGTGAAGAGTGCGCGATCCGGCTCGTGCAGGCGTACGCGATAAGCTGCCTAACGTATGGTACGCCCTACCTGAAGTAGATAGGGTCCGAAAAAAGCAGTCCAATGCATGATACGAAAGGCTTTCAAGAGGGCGGTCGGCGTTCCACTCAACGCGCGCACCGACAAGTTTCTAGAGCTCGCACTACACAACTCACTTGACGAGTTAATCAAGGCGCATGACGTTGCGCAATACGAACGATTATCGAAGTCAAAGACAGGTTGATGCATCCTCGAGTCACTCGGCATCACGTACCACACTCAGCATGGAGAAAAGACGGCGACTCCGGCCTCGGTCCGCGACCACCTGATCATCCCGCCGCTTCCCAAGAACATGCACCCGACGCACCACGCCGGGAGACGTAACAAACGAGCAAGCGACCTTCAGAAGAAGTTTGGCAGCAGCAAGGAGGTGGTGTACGTAGACGCTGATCGGTATAGAGGAGGGAGAAGCGCACACGCAACCGCGGTTATAGACCGCACGGGTAAGTGCCTCGCGAGCGCCACGGTGACCACGGGTCACACGGAGGCGACCAAAGAAGCCGCGATGACCCTAGCACACGCCGCGGTGCCGAACGCTGCGATCGTGATCAGCGACTCGCAGGCGGCGATCCGCGGCTTCGCGCGCGGTCGCGTCTCGCGGGAAGCGGCCCGCACACTCCAAATTTCTGACGACGGCGACTCGTCATCGCCCTCGCAACCCCAAAATTCTACGGTCTTCTTCCTCTGGACCCCGGCACACAGCGATGTTCCGCTCGCGGGCAACGAGGCGGCCCACGCCGCGGCTCGAGGTCTCACACGCCGAGCCGCCGCTGATTATGTGGCCGCCGCCTCCGCCCCCGAGAGCGGAGCATCGGATCTGCCTGATCGGGACACTACGACAGAAATGCAGCAACAAGAAACAAAGCGGGCGTGAGGCGATCGCCTAAGCACGTTCAGAGACCTCACCCAACACTAAAGACTCGCAAGACACACATTCCCACCACTGCACGATAAATTGAACAGGAACGAGGCCGTAACATTACGCTTGCTCCAGACACACATCTACCCTAGCCCCGCCATCTTACACCCCTGCTACCCGGGTTTATATCCAACAGACGCGTGTAAAACTTGCGGACAGAGAGCAACGCTGCGACACATGCTGTGACAATGTGCCGCCCACAACGGTAATGAAACCACCTCCGTTCGCGACACGTCCATAATCGCGGCCATTGCCAAAGTACGGGAAGGCTCGAGCTCGTTTCTTTCCGACGCCGTCCCGGATGCCGGAACCGCCGAGGAACTTCTCCGTCAGTGTCGCCGCCGCTGGGAGGCGGCTCTCAAAAGTTCAGAGCTGGCAGACCAGCTCTGGACCATCCCGCAAGCCGAAGATGCCACATGAGTCCAAGGACTTCGAGCCGCCACCTGAGGCCACCAGAACAAAAACCACCGGACGATTCTTGTCTTGTCTTGTCTTGTGTCCCAGACAGTGGCGCGTACCCACTATGGGGGATTGGCCAATAAGCAGGCGGTTTTCCGTAAGGTTAGAAGTATAGAGAAACTAGATTTAAATAGTGGAGCGTGGGACGATAGAACTGTAATTTAGACTTGGAATGAAAATATTGTTAAGAATTTTAATAAAATAATTTAACGTAAAGAAATGAAATAATAGAAACTATGGATAATTGTACAACTTTCAGCAAGGTACTCTTTTTGTCTCTCTAATAAAATTGTAAACTACAAGAAAAGCATCCCTGAGGCTGGATCCCAGTGAAGTCGCCCCAAAAGACAGAATGCTTGTCGAGGTTAGCGATAGGCCAAGTTTGGTAAATGAGTATTCTAATATTTTTGTTTGTTTTAGAAAGCGACGGAATGAGAGAACATAATGCTCGATAGTTTCGGGTGCACTGCAAAAAGAAGATAGAGGGGAGATAGCGAGACCAGACCTGTGTAAGTAAAACTTTAGAAGAGGTATACGACATCTCAATCTTGTAATAGCTACTTCCAATTGCCTTGAATGACACCAATTAATATTCCATGGGAAGCCAAGATGCTGGAATTAGAACACGGTGTTAGCATGAATATTGCAGAATATTGAGATATAGCGAAATTTCTGTACCTTGCCGCGGTGACATAAGCTGATGTCGGCAAAACAGATATGATAGGGCCGTTCAGGGATGCTCGTGCGAGTGAATCGGCCATTTCACTCAAGAGCAACCCATGATGTCCCGGTACCCGAAGCGAACATACTTTTCGTAAGTACGGAGGCACCATCGAACGAAACGTTCTTGAAATGCTGAATTTAAAGATGCAGTTAGTGCTGTACATACATGTAGCGAGTCGGTCACGATAACAGCTAATGGGTCTTTTTGGGGGAGTTTTCGTAATACTAATATAATCGCTAAGAATTCTGCCTGAAATATAGGTGTGAAGTGGGGAAGGCGAAGGGAGTAGGACCATTGAAGAGATTCAGAGAAGATCCCCACTCCTGCCTTCTCATTGCCAACAGAAGCGTCAGTAGCTATTACGTTGTCAGTGGTTAGCTGGTGTAGATGGCCGTGTAAGATATTAATTAAATCTCTCCTTGGTAATAGTTTAGCATGATTAAGAAATATGCCCTCGAACTCAATTTTGAGGTCTGTAAAGGCATTATTTGAATGGCAAACTTGGCGTATGGATACATCCAATTTTTGTAACTGTGCTTGTATGAATACTATCTGAGGACTGTGGAATCTCGACCACGAAACTTGGAAAAATTCAGCAGGTTCGGTGATAAAAGCATATTGCGTACGTCTTTTTACATAGTCATAATTTTTTTAAATGTCTGAACCGTAAGTATGCGGAATCTGCAATCTAGGGTGGGTATATGAGCTTCCTGATATAAAACAGCGTTGGCAACAAATCTAGGTAGCCCAAGGCATGACCATAGAGCTTCTCTTTTTAAAAGTATGAGAGGTTTTATTTTGTAGGCGGGACCACCGGAAAATATCACGCAGCCGAATTCTAATATGAACCGAACATACATTTTATAGATCATCAGTAAGGTATCCCTGCGTAGTCCAGAGCGACGGTGGCTGAGCTGGCGGAGCATAGCTACGGCTCGTTCTGCCTTTGTTTTAATGTGTTCAATGTGACTGCGCCAGGTGAGCTTGCCATCGTAAGTGACACCAAGGTACTTGACTTCCTCAACTTGAGGAATGATTTCCTGTCGGTATTGTAAAGATATATGCACCTGTGCAGTTAATGGGAATACTAATACCGCACTTTTGCTAATATTTACCGACATGCATAAGCCCTCTAGCCATGTCTCCAGCATTCCTAAGTAATTCTGCAACGACTGTTGTAGAGAATGTATATTATTTGCGGACGTAAAAAATGCGATATCGTCCGCGTAAACATAAGCATGTACTTCCGGACACAAAGGGATTGTGCTTAGCAAAATGTTAAATAATATAGGGGAAAGAACGGAACCCTGGGGTACACCTCTTGTCTGCTTGTGCTTGGACGTCGAAATACCGTGTTGGTAACAATAAAACTGTCTATCTCTTATAAATTCATAGATCCAAGCGGTTATATATTTTGGAAAATTCGTAGACTGAAGTTTATCGAATAGAATACAATTTTCTACAGAGTCGTATGCTTTTGATACATCTAGCATCACCAAAGCTCCGTACTCTCGTTTGCGGCGAGAAAGTTTAACACGGCTCTCTAAATCTACATCGGCGCACCATATGGAGTGGCCGGGACGAAATCCAATCTGGCAAGGACTGAGAAGGGTGTCATCCTGCTTAAAATTTGTTATGCGACCGTGAAGAACTCTTTCTACTAATTTGACGACATTGGAAGTAAGAGAAATTCGTCTTATGTTGTCTAAGTCAAGTCCAGCTGATTTTTTCTTTAATAGTGGGATAATTTTAGCTACTCTCCACTCTCTTGGAACCCATGCATTCTTGAGAGAGAAATTTATTATGTTTAGGAGGCCCTGAGGTGCATAACCAAATAAAACTTTTAGCATTTCTGTTGTAATTCCATCTGGACCGTGGGCTGACGCTGGTAACGAACTAATAATGCGTTCAATCTCTGTCGCTGTTACTGTTTCAAAGTCGTCCGCCAAAGGGAGGTTTCTTTAGGCCTAATGGCGATTTATGTTTGAAACGTCGCGCAAGTCCTTGACCAATTTTCTCAAGTGATTCTGATACTTCTTTTGTTGATAGAACGACAGAATCGACCTTCACGGGCGCCGGTATAACTTTACGAGATCTAAGAAATTGAAACAGGGCCTTTTTATTCCAAGATTTCGAAATGTGTGTGTAGTGCTTGGAATCATAACCCTCCTTAGCTTTTGAGACTGTTCGTTTAAATGTAGTAGCTATATATGTATAATCAGCCCAATTAACAGGACTTTGGTTGAATAAATGTTTCTTCCACGCTGCTTTTCTACGTCTAAAATCTCGTTCGCAGTCAGAATTCCACCAGAGGCAATATGATCCACCCTTATTAGATTGCACAACAAACTGAGCTTTTTTTGATGATTGTTTTAGAATGGAACATAGGCTCATTGCTTTAATATCCCTCTCCATGTTCTCCTGAGCGTGTAAAGCTGATTTTAATGCATTTTTAAATTTTTCGGAATTAACAAAAGTCCGCACATTACTATCTAAACTAGTTAACGGGGTAAGCAGTTAAAAATTATAGGGAGGTGATCACTGTTAGTTCCGGAGTCTACAGTCTTCCAGGAGGTGACAGACATGCTCGAGGTAGCAAACGTAAAATCTAGGGCAGATCGCGACTGACCCCGTACGAAAGTATGTGCTCTCGAATTTAAGCAAGAGAACTGATTCGTTAAGACCCAATCCCACAAGCGTTTGCCACAAGTGTCCGTTCGGAAACCCCACGATACATGATGAGAATTAAAATCTCCCACCAGTAGCATGTTCTTCTCACTGCGTGCAATAGAGGTATCCAGATAGCGGGTATCCTGCACTCCAGCGGGGAAGTACGTGTTAATTAGGAAAAAGGTGTGCAACCAGGGAGGATTATATCCAGTGCTAAGATTTCACAGTCTGGGGACCTTATCTGGTATGTTATAGTAGCTCTATGTCAGATTTTTGATGAGACAAACAAAACTAAACCACCGCCTCGGGAAAGGCGATCGAATCGAAAACATCGGAAATTTTTTTGATGAAAAGCCTGACCAGCAACAAGGCAAGTTTCCTGTAAAATAATAATATCTGGAGAATATTTAGAAATAAGATATAATAAATCTGTTGCAGCGGAAAGTATGGAACAACAGTTCCACTGAATTGCTGTTAAAGTTCCTATGGTGAATAAATCCGAGCAGTAGAAACTGCTTGGTCTAAAACGCTCTCTTTTAATAAGTCCTTCTTAGTAGGAACCTCTATATCGTACTTTTTTTGCCTTGGACTTGGTGGGAGAGCTAGGTTTTTCTCTGTTGGTGACCTTGTTCGTTTAAGAGATCGGGGGTCCATATCTACATCTTGATTTTGCATCCCATCTGTGTCAGAAAGACAGATTTGGTCGATTTTCTTGGAAGTTGATGGCTTTGGTGATTCACTATTTGTGGATGTCTGCGCGGTCGACATTTCAATTGGTCGACTCCGCGGTAGATCCGACACCTGATCCTCAATATTGGCTTTATTAGTTAGTTAGCCACGGAGCTAGTTGTAAGGACAGCACCTGAACAAGGGAGTCGGTGAGATTTGTCACGATGCGCTCCATTGCTTTGTCCAGCGCATTTTCTACGGAAGCTGCCACAGCCTCAGAGATTGAGTTTTCCATGCACATCGTTTGACGGGCCGTTATACCCGCATACCCCTGAGTCCTACTCTGAATTTCTCCAATGGCCTCACGACGAGAGCATCGACGTCTATCAATTATTTCAAGGATTTGAACTTCTTTTAACCTTGCAGGGCAATTAGGCGCATCTGCGGGGTGGGGATCACTGCAAAGGCAGCAGGACTCATTTCGGGAAGAACAGTCATTTGAGTGATGGCCTTCTCCACAAATTCGGCATCGTGTGTTGGATCTGCAGCCTTTTATGGAGTGCCCGAACCGCCAGCACTTTAGACACTGAAGGACGCGAGGTGATAGAGGCTCAACTCGGTATATCAATGGCCACACCTTGATTTCCGATGGGCGGTTCATTCCAGCGAAAGTAGCAATGACTGTTTCAGTGGGCATGCGCTTATTATCAACGACGCGGCTGCAACGATACACAGACATCACACCTGCCGCTGAAAACATTTCCAAAATTTCTGCCGGACATAGACTTATGTCGACACCGCGCACTAGGCCTTTGGTACATGCAAGGTGATGAGGAATGAAAGTGCTCACCGGATGTGTCGCGAAAACATTGCACTTCAGTAAATCTTGAACACAAGGCTGGTCGGACGAGCAGCAGAGAATCCCCCCTCGGCCGAACTGTCGAACCTCGGTGATTTGTTGAAAATTGGCCGAGGCCATCCGGAGTTCGGTTTGAATTGCTTTGGGATTCTTCATGCGAATCACACCGCCATAGCTCGGAACCAAAGCCACAGGTACGCTGCTCGTCCCACTGCGTAGGAAAAGCTGCACCGGCAAATCAGAGTTAGCAACAGAAGCCGACCAGGACGAAGCCTCCTGGCCTGGCGATGAGAGTGACATTGCAAAGAAACAGGAAATTACTCTGGAAGGTTAGCAGATATTGAAAGAAAATGTCAAAAACAAATACGTAAAAGACACAGATGAAAAGAAAACCGCCAGCTACTTGACCAGAACCAGTGTTCGGGAGCTCAGGAACCAGGCCACGTCAGCGCACTCCTCCGTCCGCTTCACCCCGCTTCCATTCTTTATTAATGTTTCTTCTTCTTCTTCACCTGCTTATGCATCAAGCTTGTCCTGTTCCGCAAATAGTGGTGACAATTTTATACTGCAAGAAACAACATCGACGCTATCAAGTCTATGCGCATGTGCACGAGTACTTTGCTGAAGAACATTTTGTATATACCTCTACTTTGTTTTCACAAAAGTTTTGCAGCAACACTGCATTTTTTAATTCCCCTTATTCTAATAAACACACTTGGCGCCGTTATCGGATCGTACATATGCGGACTTTCAACAGGCAGCGCAAACAGCACACGCACCTGCAAGCTTCTCCGAAGGCGAGGTATGCGTTAGACGGAGATATTTTTCTTTTTATGCGCGGATCATACAAAGCCAACATGCTTAGTAAAATAACGAACCATGTGAACAGAAATCAAACGAGAACTGAAGGAATAACTCTGGTTTGAATTACACTTTTCTTCATGCCCTGAAAGAAGGACAATGTTGGTCATATGCAGCCGTATACCGATAAGGCATGTCGGTAATTAAGATTAGCAATAAATTTTGGCCTTGCCACGAAGGCCATGTCAAGTTGGCGCAGGTGACAGGGACGGCGTGCCTACCTCTCGGTATGACGCGTATACAAAGACTCGAACAAGTATCGATGCACGACTTCCTAGAAGTTAACAAAAGGTTGCTAGCGTAGGCACATGCATATTTCATATCACTGCGTTGTGAATAACAGCACAAGAAATCTTCGAGCCTCAGCTACTTCAACTGTTCAACTCTGAAAGTCAAACAGGGAGCCACTCTACACATTTTTGCAGGAAGTAGTTGGTGCTTCGAGCAGAAAACCGAAACGGAAACTATTTTTCGCATTAGTTTGCAGCCCGTATTTCAATTTGCTCTCATTGCAAAAGCGACCATCGCTGGCGAAGCGTTCAATACAGATTGCGGTTTGCCGAGTAGGAGGTGATGCAGGCAATCTAAAACGCTCAAACAAGCCGAGCTACGCTGCGTAGCTGCCGAGAAGCGATGAGCTAAACCAGACGAATGGGCGACATGCGAAATTGTTTCATATATCTTTATTGGATGCTTTTTTAAGTACATAGTCAGGTATAGGTGACGTAGGCACATGATATCAGCAGGCAGTTGCTTTGTGTCATATGCGCGTGGAGGCATGCACAAAATAAAGACCCGTCGCTTTGCGATATCGGCCTCAACACAGGCCATATATGTAGAGCCTATACCTGTAATAGTTTTCTGGAAAGAAAGACGAAGAAGGGGGAGGGAGTTAAGTTAACATCAAATTCAAAGCACATTAAACACATTCTCCACACGAAAAGTAGGAAGATACCTATAAAGAAAGGGGTTAGCAAAGGAGATACAATCTCTCCAATGCTATTCACTGCGTGCTTGAAAGAAGTATTCAAGCTATTAAACTGGGAAGGCTTAGGAATAAGGATCAATGGCGAATATCTCGGCAACCTTCAGGCTGCAGGCGACCTTGTCCTGTTCAGCGACACTGGAGACGAGTTACAACTAATAATTGAGAACCTTAAGAGAGAGAGTGTAAAAGTGGGGTGGAAGATTAATACGTCGAAGAGAAGAATAATGAAGAATAGCCGGGAAAGGGAGCGAGTTCAGGATTCCCAGTCATCCTCAATAGTCTGTGAGGGAGTACGCTTACCTAGGTTGATTGCTCACAGGGGACCCTCATCATGAGAAAAAAATTTGCAGGAGAATAAGAATGGGTTGGAACGCATACGGCAGACATTGTCAGCTCCTGACTGGAAGCGTACCGTTATCATTGAAAAGGAAGGTGTACAATCAGTGCATTTTACCGGTGCTGACGTATGAGGCAGAAAATTGGAGACTGACAAAGAAGCTTGAGAACAAATTAAGGACCGCGCAAAATGCGGTGGAACGAAGAATGCTAGGCATAATGTTAAGAGAGAGAGAGTGGTTTGAATTAGGGAGCAAACAGGCATAGCCGATATTCTAATTGACATTAAGAGAATAGAAATGTAATACGCAAGTTAGATCACCGGCGGGTCATTAAGGTTACAGATTGGGTGCCAAGAGAAGGAAAGTGCAGTAGAGGACGGCAGAAGACTAGGTGGGGCGATGAAACTAGGAAATTCGCGGGCGCTAGTTGGAATCCGTTGATGCAGGACAGGGGTAATTGGAGATCGCAGGGACAGGCCTTGGTCCTGAAGTGGACATAAAAAAGACTGATGATAATGATTATGAAACACGCTTGAAGCTGACCTGTGCAGTAGCTTGATTGAAATTCTTGCATGGTGCTGTGGAATGACACAGATTAAAGCGTATTATTTCGGATTACGTCTGAGAAATCAGTGTTACTTTATACATAATGCTTAGATTCATCACCTCTTCTAAGAGAAAGCAGCTGCAAATATCCAAAGAAAAGGTGCTACATTAATACTCAACAAATTTTCAACATCTCATTCGCCCCATTAAATGAGGGCAATTAAGGACATCCAACTGTTCAAGCTTAGAATAAAGGAAGATCCAGAAAGCTTGTAATGCTCATGACATTCTTCATGTGTCCATCAGCATAAATGCTAACATTCTGAATGTGTATGCTCAATATATTTACCACAGATGTGCCTCTTATACTGTAGTGTCATCCCAATAAACAAGCATTACGTAAGTGGCATGTGCTTCTGCACTTGTGCAGTCACAGGGGGAGCTAAGTACTGAAGTGAAGCTTTGCGAGGCTGAAATGCGCAAAGCAAGTTAACTAATTAGACTGATGCAATACCAGATACAAGCATAAGTACATAACATGAGTGCCTGTCAAATGTTTTAGGGCCACACAAATGACAGGACTTCCGCAACAGTGATTTTCAGCACAGTTTAGTAGAAAAAATGACTGCAGTTCCTACACTAAGTACCAAATACACTGCCTTTCAATTATAAGTGTCCGAATCACAACACGTCATGTAGGCCAGCTGGAAAAACGTCACAAAAGTATTTTTCTGAGTGCGAAGCAGATATAGAGACAACTGACATTCCTCTTCCTAGGAAACACATATTGAAGCAATACCTTCTAAGAAAGCCTGTGCCGCTACCCAAATAATCAAGAAACAGCAATGAAGAAAAATCCAACGAAAAGATGACATCAAACTAGCTCAGAGCGTCAAAATTGACCAACAGTGCCAGGTCTCCCTGCCAAAAAATGTCGTGCAGCATTTGAATAGAGCTTTCATAAATGCCATTCTGACTCTTCCATTCTTCTGACTACAACGGTTTCCCGGAAACTTGGCCATCTTGGCAACTCAGAAGGTAAGTACAACACCATTGTAGCATGATTTCAAGCTAGTACGCTGTCTTTCAGTTATGCTGTTTGATATCAACAATTCAGTTCATCTGACACCACACATTTTCCGACATGTTAGCAACCAAGGTATTTGGTGAGGCCTTTAAATAGACTAAGAAGTGTGGAAAACGCTGGAGGCAGAAACAGTTCTTTTGATCCAGTCACTGAGCTTTCAACTTTGCATGGCTTGCATGTTCGGTTATGTACTCGTCATATCTAAATTTTCACTGGGTGAACACTGTACTTCCTATAGCGAATTTAGATCAAAATGACACAGTGGTGTGATGAGACAAGTGGACCGCACAATGGCTTTAAAGCATTATTTCATGCTGAGTACTAAGTGGTAACTTCCGTATTCCCAAATACCTTCCAGGTCAACAGGATCAACCAAGGATATGAAATGCTGAATCAGGTGGCAAAAGTATTAAACAAGACCTATAAAGCTGTGAAGTTCTTTGAGGCATGTGTGCACTTTGGGACATGGCAACTGTGTGAACTTTCGATGTACAATAAATGTAGTCTTTGGAAACAACTTCTCAAGTATGGTCAGTTGTTTGGTACCAAAGTGAAATTTCATAACACAAGGTTAATTTTAATATTCTCGAGATCAAATTCGCTGTTATTAAATTGTCTAAGGCAGCTCCAACAAGTCATAGGGATGTACACTTACTGGCAGTGACAGCCACAGAAAAGATCACAGGAAATAGCAACGGCAGGTTCTTACATGAACAAAAAATCTAAACAAAACAAAAAAAAATATGAGTGTGGTGGCAAAGGATGAAAATAAAAATACGGAGAAAGAATGATGGACACACAGTCATGCATCACGCATGCGATGCAAGAAGTTGTGATTTTTGCAACTGTTTGCACAGGCCTTGACACTCTACAGCATGTGGCAAAAAATGCTCCACCATTGGACGACTCAACCACTTTGCCGTTGTTCTAGCCTTGTGAACAGCGAGAGCAAGCTGCTTCATAAAAAAATAGTTGAATTCGCAGTGCTCACCTGCACTGAACCCCATATATTATCCTGTGGTTCTGGAAGTGTGTGAGCAATCTCGAGACGAAATGTACCATTAAAGTAAATGGATGCCAAACACTGATGCACATGTATTCAGCCAGATCTTCCAGATTCAGAAAACACTAAAGGACCAGACGAAAACTTAGATTTAACAAAGTGACCGCACTGACGTTACACAAATAATAAACATGATTTCAATAGACACGTGAAAGCAGTGCTACCTGATCTCAAAACCGCGTTCTCACCCTTTCCTCTCCTGTTCGCCACGTAAGCGCTGCATATTAAGACTCGATATTTAGTGCAATGCCTTTGTCACTGGCTAACCACAAATCAAGCACTAACAACGATGTGTATATATCAGCATTACAGTGTACTATTGAGCTCCTGCTTTATGACTGCTGAGCCGGCTGCGTTTCTATAAGACTGGATCCAGCTCCACAGGGTTACTACTGAATTGCAGTTTCTCACAGAAGCATGGACGTCTGCATAAATACGGTTTTCTATTTTTTATGCACTGCAACTGCCCAGGATTTTTATCAAGATTTTAACTCACGGACACAGGCGTACGTTATACTTTTCATACAATGAAGAGGTGTAAAGATCAAAGATCGATGAGAAGCTTTTGAAGATGTGTGTGTTTTCCATGCGCAGTCACTGAGAAGGCTCAAACGCTGATTGATGCCGAATCCCTACTGTCAGCTTCGCCGCAATACATTAATGTTGCGCGGTGTAGCATTTAAGGTGTATTGCGTGTATTTAAAGTGTACTTAAAGTGTATAGCATTTAAAGTGTAAACTGTATTTAAAGTGTATTTAAAGTGTAAAGTGAAGCACACCAACAGAGTAAAGGGGTTACTGTCACGTGTGATAGTCGCGGCGCTCACCGTCTCCTGTCGCAGTGCAATCACAGAGGCGCCTAATAAATGTGCGGACAGGCCTTCAGAGATATTTCGGACGTGCCTGTGGTGATTTGAGTGCTTGTCTCACCCGCCTAACCCACCCCGTATACAAGATTATAACGGGAATTAGCTAGGCGCTCCTTAATGACACACAAGTGCGGAGGCGCCTCAGAGTGAGTACAAATTTGTACCATGTAGTCGATCAGTGTTGCTGTACAGCTTTCACAAGGGTGTATATAAGGCTATGAAATATTGCATGCGGACGTCCATTTTTCGTACTTTAGCATACAGTATACGAAATGTGCTACAATTCATCGAAGCGTTTTGGTAAACATAGGCGCTGCATAATGCTTTGCAAGTGTTACTGTACAGCTGTCACAATTATCTACGGCTTATGAAGTGCTCAGCTACGTTCAGTTTCCTTACTTTTACACAACAACAGTTGAACTCAAGCCGTTTCCGCTCCCGCGCGAATGTCCTGAAGTGTGCGGTATGCTCAACGACACTAACGAACAATGCATCGGCACAATGTAGTGCTTTGTCAACAAAGTCATGCGAGAAGACACCTCACTCCCAGACGTGTGCGCCTGCTGCTGTCAGAGTTTAATATGTTACTATCGCAACAAAATGCAACAAACTAGCCACGGACACGGCGTCATCGCCGCGCCAGCCACGCATTCTGTCGATACCGTGCTGCCAGCTGGGCTAGGGACGAATGGAGAAAACAACGTTCTCCACCGTAATGCCTAGGCGAAGACAAATCTCAAGGACCGAAAGTCTCCACATTTCTCTCTCGCAACCACTGCTCCTCACGCATGCGCAAAAAGAGCGGTTAAATCCAATTTTGATGTGCTCGTTGTGTCAGCCACCTTGCGGTGCCTCGAAAACCGGACAGTCGTTCGTCAATCGTTGGACATAACAAATCCTTTACGGTAAGTGACCTCTAACTTACGTGAGCATTCTGCCCATATGACATGCTACCGCCACCTCGCAGGGGCGCCTGCGTTTGGTGTGTGCGACACCACATACCCGAGCACATGAGGGTTGGACCTTCCCGCGTTTAACCGTGTGTGGCTTAGCCGTCTCTGGTTAAAAGAGGATCCTGGGGGCTGAGCCGATGCGGAGTGCCAGGACCTTTAAGGCTCCTCGGCGGAGGTAACACATCCCCATTGGCCTCGGCTTCACGTAGACGGCACCCCCGGACTGACACACCCGGGGGAAATCGGTAGTTGCTTTTTCCTGCCTCTCTTTCTCCCTCAAACCTTTGTCTTTCTCTCACTTTCCATCTTTCGTGTCTCTTGCTGGCTTTTCCAGATTTCTCCAGGCAGCAAGAGTTAACCTTGTGTGAATAGCCAACCTAGGTTATTTCATATTTGGGTTTAGTGATAACGTACAGCTGGCATAATCAGGACCTGTCTTTACAGTCCCTGTAGCGTCCCCTTGTACGGCTATACGGTGGGTGGCTGGCGTTATTGCCGAAAACTACATTCCTTTATGGCTAGTTCCTTCCCCCCCCCTCCCTGATCGCCCTCAGAAAAGAGGGCGCACCGAATATGTATTGCAGTTCTTTGGACGTCAAAGACCCAACTTTCCACGATTTCGCGTCATTCACTCGGAAAGATCAGATAAACAAGTACGAACAATCTCCCCATTTTTAGATTGCAAGTCTTTAACTGAGGCTCTTGGACCAGGCTACCAGGCATCAAGGATGGCAAGTGGTGATCTCATCTTGGAGCTCTATGATTTGAAACAATTCGAAGAGTTACCCAGTCTAGTGTAATTTGGGGACGTTCAAGTGACACTAACTCCACACCGCAGTATGAACAGCACCCGTGGCGTTGCCTCAGACGATAATTTCCTCCAGCTGACAGAGGCATATCTCTTGGCGGGTTTCAGTGAGCAGAATGTTGACAATGTAAAAAGAATTAAGATGAGGTGGGATGGTAAAGAGATCGAGACCAAACACATAATACTCACCTTCAGTTCAAGTGTTCTGCCCGAGTCCATCGAGGCCGGGTACACCAAGCTCCGTGTTAGGTCATAAGTGCCAAATCCCCTGAGATGTTACAAATGCCAGCGTTTTGGCCGCAGCTCGCAGAGCTGCCGAGGACGCCAAACGTGTGCGAAATGCACCTCTGAATCTTGCGAGAACTCTCTCCATTCTGTAAACTGTGATGGGAGCAAGCCGTATACTCGCGGTTGTGCTCATCCCGAAGAAAAGAAAAGGAGATTCTAACAATTACAGTTAGGGAAAACATACGTTTCAAGGAGGCACGCAGGCAGATATCCTACCTGCCCAAGAACACATTTGCCCCTGTGACGCGTCAGCAGGCGGCGACACAATGGCTTCCGGCAGCTGTCCGGCCCACACGCAGTGGGTCGGCAGTGACGCCATCTGCCCCCGCAGCGGCTACAGCTAGTGCTGTTCCACCAGGAGAAGAAATACCTGTGCACAAAGATCACAAGTTTTTAGGCTAAGCTCCATGCGAAACTGACTTTCATAGATAAAATATCTCAAGGAAAAATGCTTGACAACAATGAACCTACTGAATATTTTATCACACACCACATGAGGCAGTGACCTAAAATGCCTAATGAATCTCTACAGGAGCCTCATCCCATCACGACTGGTTTATGGTGCCATGGCATATCCCTCTGCCCCGCCAAGTGCGTTAATGATGCTAGATCCCGTTCACCATATAAGTATACGCCTTGCCAATGGCACCTTCAGAACAAGTCCTATTGAAAATCTACGTAGAATCAATTGAGTGGTCACCTAATCTGCAAAGAACATAAACTAGCTTCACATAGTTTCTAAATGTTTACTGCAACCCCGAACATTCTTGTTATACTACAGTTAACGCTATCTCTCATGCTACACTTTTCCAAAATCGACCCTCTGTGAGACAGCCTTTGTCACTGCGTGTGAGAGATCTGAGCGAAGAAATGGGCGTCCCACTTCTCCAGCAACGTCTGATGCCTCCAGCCAAGCAGCTACCACCTTGGGCGTGGCAAGTGATACAGGGTGATATATCTTTTGTAAGAGTTACAAAATACGCACCAGAGCTCGCAATTCGAATGCATTTCTATGAAATGCAGTCGAAGTACTCTTGTTCTGAATTTTACACTGATGCATCAAAGATGCATGTTGGAGTTTCTTACGCGGCTGTTGGTCCCTCTAGGACAGAATAGGACAGATGTCCTATTCTGTCGTCACAGAATAGGACACATATTTGGCACCCATAATTTTCTACTTAATGAAAATGAACCTCCAAGCCGTGGTAGATGCGGAGAGAGGCTGACCGTCCTCCACGTCCCACTGGAGCGTCGGGAAGCCTAAGCTGATAAAAAGATTTTCCTCTGGCATACAGCTATTGTGACCCACTTCAATCGGCTATGTTTCTTGGTAAAGAACCGCTTTTTAACAGCAATGCAGTCCTCGGTTTCTTGAATTAGTTTGACCTACATGTTTTTAGTCCCCTACATTAGTAGCGCTTCCTCTCTTCAGAGGATGCCGCTACGATAGCAGTATTGTATAGCACTTGCCTTCAGGCTCTTGTGTATCAAGGGCTCTAACGAGGCAGTAGGGCTCTAGTCAATTTTAGCATCAGATCTTTTTTTGTATATCGTGTCATTATTTCGCAATGCATCTTAATGCTCATATTACACACCATTTGACATCGTGATAATCTTATTAAACATTGATTTTACGCACTTTAGAGCGACCATATTTAGACCCCTTTACTGCCTCGTTACATCAACTTCATAGAACTCGTAACTAGACCGCGAACTCATTACCACGCACATGGCGCTCTTTGGCCATACCTGGCCCTTGCGCCATTAAACAACAAACATTCATTCATTCATGCTATCGCCCGGCGGTCGTCGCGATGTTGAGCCGAGGTGATTGACAACGGACTAGGCAAGCGCATTGTGCCTCTCGATGTCAATCGAAAAAGCCAGTCATCGCGAAAACTACATGTGGTTTATCACCTGCCGCTATCCATAAAAGCTCTGAAAATCGCAAACGCTGCCTGAACCATGGTATGTTCAATAAGACATGAGGCGAGGGGATGCATAAAAAGGTTTGTTTATGAGCCCATGATTCCGAGCCCATGCGGAGCGTGCCTAGCGTGAGTTTTGTGTGTTTAAATTTATTCATTTTGCCAGTCTACTGTGTACGGAACGCTGTTGAAATAAGGAGTCACAGAAGAGAAGGAGTCATCTTGCTGGCGGCATGGCTCGAGAGTCCTCGTCTGCTTCCCCTTTTAGCTCGTTGGCACCCCTCGGCGCAACCACGTGAACGCGCTCGTGCCACTGTCACAGGTTCGTCTTCTTCCACAGCTAGCTCCATTGCCGCTCATAATTTGGTAGGTAACAACTTTATTTGTAGTCCTGCAGAGCTTTCGCCGACGGGGCCTTAGGTCTCCCACGTGGGGACGTCGAGGTGTTGCCTCGCCGCCGCCTCACGGGCCTGCTGGACGGCCCAGAGTTGGTCGCCGAGGCTGCAGCTGCGCAAGGCAGCGGCCTACCGCGGCGGAAGGGTTCCGGAGTTGGCTCCGTGCGGGTTTTTGTTAGAGTCCCAGAGCATGTGAGTTAAAGTGGCTATATCAGTGTGGCTGACATTGCATATATTTGTCGGATATGTGCCGGGATAGAGCATGTGGTATTGTGCCGGGTTAGGATACGTGAGCGTCTGCAGTTGTCTGAGGGCCACCGCCTGCGCCCTGTACAGCTTGTCGCTGAGCGGAGGGAACGTTCGGCGGGCCAGGCAGAGGGCCTTGGTAATTTCGTTGTAGTTGGTCAAGCAGTCTTTGGTGCTGTCCGATGGACGATGGTCGCCGGCACGGTTAGCGAGCTCGCGCGCCTTGGCGTGTGCCGTCTCGTTTCGGTTGCAAAATGGCTTCGATACTTCCATGTGCGTCGGGAACCACTGGATACTGGTTTGAAAATCTACCTCCCGCTGGTCTTGACGATTGCTCAGGAGTTGGGCCGCTCTTTGTGAGATCCATCCTTTGGCGAAGTTTCGGACCGCTTGTCGCGAGTCGCAGATAACCGTGGTGCATGTCGGATCCGTGAGGGCGAGTGCCACCGCCGAACGAACCGTGTCCCCGTTTCGTCTCCATGGATGTGTAGGAGAGCTCTGGCCCTGGTCATTCTTCTTCCCCGGTTGTGTTCCGGGTGGACGTTCCGTGGAATCGGGTCGACTCTTAGCGTTTGTCTGATGGCATCCGGAACGGCGACTTTTTGGCCTTGTTGTGCGTGGTAACGGATGCCGAGACTTTCCATGATCTGGCGTCTCACTCTCGTGCCCGCTAATCTTTCTAGATGTGAAGTGCGCTGCGCCTCGGCGATTTCGCTAAGCGTGTTGTGAAGCCCGATCTGGAGCAAGCGGCGCGTGCTGGTGGACTCGGGTAGACCCACTGCTATCTTGTACACTCTGCGGATGAGGACGTTAATCTTGGCTTCTTCTCCCTTGTACCAGTTGTGGAATGCCGCGACGTACGCAATATGGCACATGACGAAAGAGTGTATGAGTCGTGTGAGACTCACCTCCCTCATTACGTTTCTTCTGCTAGTGACCCTTTAGAGGATTTTCCACGACCAGGCACTGCGGACCGTTTAAGCCAGTGGAGCCCTGGACTAGGGGCTCCACCCACTCGCTTTCTGCACTTTTTTTACATAAACGTTTTTATTTGTATATCACTTCTCTTCTGTCGTCGTAATGGGGAGGCCGCGTTTACGGGGGTATGAGCCATTCATTGTCTTGCGTGACGGCCCAATTTATTTTGAATCAATTTAAACTGGAAGCATCGCAATCGTCAATCGCGGGCGGATGCTGCTAATCACGCCGCCGAGCAAACTCGAGACATCGAACGCAAGCGACAACGATGGACTGCCGGCATAACGTTACTTATGTGTGGCCCCACTGATACACGCCGGGGCTGCATGTTTCAGCTTCGCTGGTTAACCATCTGTATGGAGTGCTTGGGTGGTAATTTTTTGTTGAAATCTAACAGTGGAAGTTAGTTTAGCAGTTAACTATTGCAGTCATTTAGATGTTTCACATGCATTTCAGTGCGAAGACTAAGAGCTAAGACTTTCTTTTAGTCCAATGTCCTTATTCTTGACTGTCTTGATGTGGTTTTACACCATGTCCTCGTGTTGACTTCTGGACAAGTTATTTCCCAGGCACGCGTTTTATATAACGCAAGATGGCAGCTGCAAGGATACAAGGTTGTCAAGAAGCCAGCCCAGCACGACTCCAAACGGTGCAGAGGAGCACACTGCAAAGCATCAAATTCCATCGCATTGCAATTTGAACGAGAAAAGTAGAACGTGGTGATATTGGATGTACCATTTCATTAAATCTCACCAAACTTTGAAAACACAGTATGTCACACCAAGACGAAAATTCTCACGTGCTCTTGGTAGTCATCTTGACATAGTATTTTTCTAATCTATCTGATGAGAAAGTGAAGATTAAGTATTTTCTCTGGAGATAAACACATAGGAGCAAGTTTCATTGATAACTTGGAAATATATTTTCAAGAAGAACAGATTACTTTGTGAGATTTTTTTGCCTTGCCTCACAACAGATATATCCATGCGACAAAAAATAATGGTACAATAACATTGCACATTTGCTTAGTGACATATTCATACTTGCAATGAGCACGGTGTCGGTTTTGACTATAGAAAACAGCAGCTCATCGTTGTTTAGCTACTGGCATAATTTAACAGCACGTAGATGCAAGGGTGTAAATACAAACCATTGCCATTCTCTATTTTAAACGCTGACATGAAGCAAGGATATTTTCCTCTCTTCCCTTTGATCTATTTTTTTATACCTAACTTTAGAAGTATGGCTTCCTCGTAGGTTTCAGAAAGGGGAAGCATTGGGGGCAGAGCCCCCAGGTTTAGGAAGAAAGTAGCGTTTAAGTAAATCCTCACGGAGCCAGTTCATTAGAACCGCTCCCGGCTCCCGAAGTGGGAGCAAGGAGCAAGGCATACACCGCGGTGCGTACCCTACGTCTTAATTAGAAGCCACAGAGTCACTTGCAATTGAAAAATTAATTTGGCACATGTAAAACTGTGGTTTCTCCTGTGAAATAGTCATATGTGTGCTTCGGGCAGGTATTTGAGATTTTGATTAGGGTGACTCATTCTACCTGCCAGCCAACTATACTAGTTAAGGCAGGGATGTGTTCAATGCAAAGAACTGTGAGAGCATCGCAGTGGAACACTTGTTCATCAATTGGCAAATGTGAACATATAGTGTTAAGCAAAAGCCCCTGGTTGATGGCTTCTGCAGACAAAATTTTTATAAGGCAGCATAAAACTAAAACATTTTAGCACATAGTAAATTCCTGGAATTAAGATAGAGTGCAGAGTGAGGCAATGTATTAGACTTCCCAGACACATATATACTTGTTTTGAGAGCAAGAGAAGACTCTGTCAAGTGCGATAATTTTTCTTACTTTAGTGTACCTTAACCACTTCAATAGGAGAAAGCTTTGCTTTCAGGTAGTTGGAGCTCATTACGCGACTGTATGCATTTAGCCGCATGCAAAATCTATGGGCATGGAAGGGATATGTAAAACAGAAGGGTGCCTTTACCAGTTTATGATGTGCTTCCTTGTTTATCTTTTTCATGCATTGTCCTACCTGTACTTGCCTTTATGTCTCCTTTGATGCATCATATTCATCACATCTGATTTTTGGTTCTCCTCTGAAGCCATGCTATAGTTCAGTTAGATTGCATTTTCAACTAGTCACAATAATTTACCATGTAATTATCCAAGCAGCTCCTGAGAAGTATAGCATTCATACCGTAATCCTGAACGAAAAGCAACCATATATGACAAGAAATTTGATGCGCAAGATTTCATTGCCAATGCCCCTTGCAGTTTTATACTGCTTTGCTACACACTGGATAAAATTGTAAATTTAATTTTAGTTATTTGCGAGAAAGTGCAACGGCTCAATCCCAACAGCACTAGGAAACTACTTTCGTGAGGAATTGGAATAAGATACGTCTCTGTACCGCTTCGAGAGTGGGCGGGATATTGCTGTAGAACCACCACAGGACACACGCTTAGAAACAATGGGGTGCAGCCCATACATGAATAACTTTATGTGAAATATTTATAACCTGAACTAGACCTGCGGTCTCACATGAGAATACAAGACGCATTTCTAAATGCACTTGCTCTAACTCAGGAACATGCATACGTTGTACAGCTGGGACGTTATCAACTGAGCTGCTGTCTGAGAATATGGTGCAAAAAAAGGTTTCTTGCACAATTTATCTATTTTAGCAGCCTCATGCTTGGTAACCTCTTACATATAAGTGTATGCGTTTTGTGCTGCAATGTGTGTGCTGGCAAGTAATGTGCCGCATTTTTCTCTTCCATCGTAGAGTCAATACTTTGTGTGTTTGCGCACGTTTGTTCTATGCTTAACTTTCCATCGTATACTTTATTTTTCAAAAGTTGGAGCCAATTGAAAATAAGCGATATTTTTACATTGCAATACTGATTAAACTTTAGAAAATATACTTATACATTACTGTAATCAGATTTTATGTATGGCTCAGTATGTTTCTCGAAATATTATTCAGTTTGTCTTGTGACTGATCAATAAAAATTTTGACCATTTAAGAGAAAAAATGTTTGACTTGACTAACTCGGCGACTACAGATTAAAGCCAATTAACCAAGCATAAGTGCAGGAGCTTCTTAAGAAGGAATCAAATATTCCCCACATGTAAGTATTGCGAATTCCTTCTGACGCGACCATGAGTCTAGATAGCGAGTGCTTTCACGCTATTGGGAAGAGTACTAGTACTCTATTCTGAAGAAGTACAATCGCTCTGGTAGGAGGAGTACAATCACTCTGTTTGGACGAGTCTAAACATGGTTTGGAGGAGTATGAGTACTCGGTTTGGAGGAGGAGAAGCACTTGGTCCGTGGGAGTACCATTAACCTTGTGGGGAGAGAGCATTATCGCTCTGCGGAAGAGTGCTAGCACTCCCTTGCGGTGGAGTAATCAAATTCTGTAAGGGAGAGATTCTGCTCCCTCTCAAAGGAGGTCGATCTACTCTGAAAATGGGAGTGAAATATGGGACAAGCAGGCGCTCCCTTAAAAAGACTTCCCGGAACTCTCTTTGTTTTTAGAGCGTAGTGGCAGGGCTCGAAAGCCGCTTCCAGAAAACAGCATCTCCAGGAGAGACCGTTGCACGCTCCTGCGCTTACGGAGTGGCTGCACCTGTACGGCGGCCCGGCTGTACGCCAAGGGCCGTGCCGCTTCACCAGACTGCACGAGGTGCAGAGACCTCGAGACTCTGGAGCACCTTTTTTCTGCCTGCCCATCCTTGGCGCAAGAACGCTTTGTAGTGATCATCACTTACAGATGCCACGACCTTCCAACGGCCGCCGAGAATTACTTGCTATTCGCAGTGCGTCCCCAGCTCCCTGCACGGCGAAGCTTGCTGGGGTGTATAGATTCAATCGGGATCGCCCCGTTGCGTGCACCCGCTACAAAGCTGGCCCCCTTTCTAAGGACCACCATCTTCTGTACACAGTGGAGTCTGCCAGCCCTCATTCTCCCTCTTCCTCTATCAATTTTCACTTCCCTCTCCCTCTCCCCTGACGACGCTTCGCCGTGATCCCTTAGGGGTTGCAGAATTAAGCGTCATTTCTTTCTATAGACCACTATCATCATCGTCATCCCATCCTCGGTAAAATTTAACGGATGGACATCACACGTGATAAGAAAAGTGCGCGCCATTGCCGCCTCTTCTACTTTGGCAAGCCGTCAATTGCAGTGGCGGTGGCAAATAAAGAAGTTATAACTGTTCAGTTGTATTCTCTGAACAAAGGAAAAGGAAAGCTCGGGAGGAGCAGGAGTAACTAATGCAGAAAGTTGGGCTAGTTGGTGTTGGTGCATTTGCGGTGACATAGTTACTAGCGTTAGCAAGTCTAACGGGAAAAAAAGGTGGGACAGGACAAAGCGCTAGGCTTCAACTGACAAGCTTTGTTCAGAAAAAACATTCAAGAAACCACCGTATCCTAAAATAAGCGCTCAGTCAGACGCACAAACGAATGTTCCACGCAAGACAAAACCAAATGCGCAAAGAACCGATAGGCGCCCACAGCAAGTAATAACAAATCATTCATCAGCTTCTTCTCGAGGTACAACACTTATTTATCACTGAGTGCCAGTGATGGAGCACTTACACATTCATCAGCAGCTTTGAACTGCTATACGCCTCGAACATTTCCCTATCTAACTGCTGTTAAGAATGGCCGTACGGGGTGGCAACGTGCCAGCTTTCAGCCCGCTGCACGTGTTCCAAGCCCACCAGTCGGGGCGCCTTCCGAGAACTGCGGACGGCCGGCAGCCACGTGGCGCGCGATCAACTCCGGAAATTGGTACTTGGCCGAGCCACCCGGGACAAAGCAGTTCTACGAAGCCCTCTGACGTCGGCACTGAAAGCTGGGCGGTACCGAGAACTGCGGATGACCGGCGGCCACGTGGCGCGCGGTCAGCTCAGGAATGTGGTACTTGGCCGCAGCACCCGAGACGGAGCACAGTTCTACGAAGCCCTCGGTCGTCGACTCCGGAGCCTTTGTGTGTATGGGTTCGCACCTGTGTGTTTGCGTGTGTTTGGGCGTAAACGATAGTGTGGGGCGGCGGCAAGTTTACAATGCTTGGACGAACCTTCCCGACCATTCCTGCTCCGTCCCCGCCGAACGATGACGTCGAACTATGACGTCAAGCGGAGAGCTTATAAGCAGCGTTTGCCGGCTGCTAGGGAGTGCTCGTGTCGTGATCGTTGTCGGGAGCTGAGTGCTCTGTCATACTAGAAATGTACTAGTGAGTTGTGTGCTCGTAAACTGTTTGCTGTACGTTAGTTTTGCGGGCTCCATATGGGAGTCGCGCTAGTCTGCCAATGTATGTCCTGTTTTTAAATGTAAATCCTGCAATTAAATCCTGTCGTCCCAAGTTCATCGCTACAGCTACGTCTGCCAAATCCTACACTGCCTAGCGAGCCGTCTGAGCACTTGCGTGTTATCAAAACACGGAGAGCAGTTACATGTACATCTACGGCAGTGGTAAGCCAAGTGGCCAGCGCTTGCAAGAGCATTTACAGCACTCCAGTGCTCCTTAATCCGGTCATTCAAGCACCGGCCTGTTTGTCCAATATAGCACTTTCCACAGGTAAGTGGAATAGTGTATACCACCCCCACATTGCAGTCAACAAAGCGAGTGACATGGTCCTTAGTGCATGTACCTTGACTCCCGGTGTTGTTTACCAACCTGCACATTCTTATGAGCTTGAGTGGCGCTGAGAAAACAACACACAAACCGCATTTCTTCGCCACCTTTTTTAAGCGGTGGGACAACCCGTGTACTCATGGCACGGCCACAGGGTACCCCCTGGGACATGCGTTATTGCACCGAGCGGCTGCCAGGTCAGCTTTTACCTTTTTAATGAGGCTCTCAGTGACTGACACGAAGGTGTCATCAGGATAGCCGACCTACGAACACGGCTCGCTTGTTGCTGAACATTGCAGGAAACCTGGTGCACACAAGATTTACCCAGAGTAGCTCTCAGGTAGTTAGTAGCTTACCTCTTTTTACTAACTTGGAGTGCGCCGAATGGTAGTCAAGCAAGGGCTTCTTGCTCCTAGGAGAGTAGATCCAACAAATGGAACTATCATTTAGAGTGATACAAATATCTAGGAATCGTAGGTGACCATCTACTGGCAACTCATGCGCGAACTTACGAGCTATTCCACTCTTTCAAAAACACCCAGAACGTTTTTAACAGCATAGCCGCTCCCCTCAGGTTTCACACCTTTCAGTTCCACAGGAAAGTCATCGACATGCCTAATAATCTTAGCTACAAAAGTATTGTCAAGTAACGCCTAAATACGATCGTCAACTACAGCTAAAAACAAACCACTTAAAAGAGGTGCTATGCGCGAACCGATGCAAACACCATTTCTTTGGAGAAATGTGTCCTGGTCAAGCACGCTAAGGGTATAAGAGAGTTTACGAGCAGGAGTGCCTTAGCTGCATGCGGATGTAGCCTTGCAAGTTATACCGACAGCTTCTCCACCGAAGTGACACTTATCATTTCAGGCAGGGTCTGAAGCCCATCTCACCACATAGAGAAAACGAACGGTGAGGACAGATAAACTCTGTCCTGCTAACTCACCAACACAGCTCACCTTTCACCCTCTAGTGCTGTATCGTTGAGGAAATTCAGTAAGAGCTGAAACATCGCCCTCAACCATATCCATTTCCTCGCGAGAACTCAGTGTTCTTTGCGCTTGTCTGGCGCAGGGCCATTCTACATACGCTTCCCTCCATGTAGTTAAATTCCCTAACATAGTGACCTTTACAATGAACTCAACTGCGTTAACCCAAGGGCAGCATGCAGCACACTCGTGCTGGTTGTTTATTCGTCAGCAATCGATTTCAGGTCATTAGTGTTGATAAAACTGTGCCGCTCTCCAAGACAGGGACCACTGGGCATGGTGCACTTCTTCTGCGATGCAGGAGATACATGGGCACTTTAAACCTTACATAAAGCTGTACACTGTTCAAACCACCCGTCAATTTAGTGGTCATACATTTTATTATTATCATTACAAAATATATTTAAAGAGCTTGTGGCACCTCGTAGAGGCGCTGCTTACTCTCCTACTCATAATGCTCAACATTGAAGAGGTGAGCACTCTTCGGATAACAAAGCCATAGCAACGCAAAAGCACCCAAATGCGAGTTCCCGCGTGCAGTTCACGAGTCGGGACACAAACGCTTCTGGTTCTCAATACAAATTCATAAGCTATCACAAAAGTGCAATGCTATCCTCGTTAAAAAAAAGAAACCATGGACACCACGAAAATATACCACACACCACAAAATAAGAAAGTACAGTGAACGCACAACATCACATATCTGACATCTATACCTGTCAAAAGTATCGCAAACATCAAACCATATGTCTGAATTATTGTTCGCATTATAAACCTCTTAATAAGTCCTACATCATCCAAACTATATTATATCTCCAATAAGTGTCCGCGATTGTCGTTCGATCAAGTAGCTCCACAAATGCCCGTAGTTTTCTTATTTAGGATGTTTCTGTTGGCCACGCACTCGAGACTTTCTCCGACGACAGGGGGGTCTTCTATCAAGAATACGTCATTTTCTTGACAACATTTGGTGGAAGCTTGAGTATTTGTTACAGTAGAAGAGAAGGTGCTCTATATCTTCATTGGCTTCTTCAGAGCAACGAATTGGGCTAATAACTTTTCCGATCCTGTATAAGAAGCATTTCGTGTAGGCTGCCGAGTAGTAATCAATGCATTATTGTTTCCCTAGCGCCGGTTGACATTGACCACTGTGATGAACTTCGTAAGTAAATTTATCCTTAATAATGGTATTATTATTTGAGAGAAGCCATCGTCATCATTCTGACAAGACATTTCTATCGCCGTGAACAAAGAGAAGGAGGGATGGACGAATACCACATGAAAAGAAATTGTTCGCTATAATAACGACATTTCAATTGGCTGCTGTGTGCACAACATCTTGGCATATGCCACACAATATCCCCGTGTGCCAGCATTTTGACATATAAATGCTTGGAAACAAAGCTGTCAAGATAACTCCCGTCATTTACAGCAGCATTTTTATAGTGTATGTAACGGGAGGCCCAGCCGCCACCCCAGGCAAGCGTGTCACTCAGTGGCATATACCCCGGGCGAATTCGACATTGTTCTTTGGAACATGTTGTGGGCTAACACTAACATAGGCACTGCCAAGGCTGGGGCATTCCCGTTGCGATCCCCCAGGTATATAGATAGTTTACGCCGTCGGACAAGCCTATGTAATCGAAGACCTTACAGCATCGCGGCGGCGCAATTAATATTCTACGTTTGCTCACGAAGCGATTTATCTGTTCGTAGGGTGGGCCATAGTGCCTGGCGAACTGCACCGATCGAGGTAGATAAACCTCAAGCAAGAGAGAAATGTGGCGTTTTTTGTAATTGTTGGGCCGCGTGTCCGGTCTCGTAGCGTATCAGGTATCCAATTGTCACCGTTCACGTAGCGTGGTGCCATGTTAACTAGTGTCTGGTTAGGTTCGAGCAGCCTAAGGCGGAGCAACATGACTCAGATGAATGCCAACTACGTTAGCTTTAGCAGTTGGTGTGGTGTGGTCAGCCAAAAACAATGCTTAAGCTCATAAATATCACTCGAACTTCATCAAACTCAATCCATCTTTGCACGACGATATTGAAATACTAAGTCCAATGAAAAGGAGAACCGTTCTTCTAACGTTCGGCTCAATGGGCACTTTTCTGGAGCCATGTGCAGAAAGCGCTCCTTGAGCCAGAGTGCGAGGAAATGGGCCTGAGACGCTGTTACATGTGTAAAAATCTGTCACTTCGATTGAGCTATCGGTAAAGCTTACTTCCCTCTCGCAAGAGTTCCCCATTACACGGCACCCTATCGGAGCGTGGATCTGGCGGGTGAGGAACGAATGCGTGACGTCGTGTCTATACTTGCAGAATTGCCTACCACTGAACTCACTGCGGTGATTACCGCTGAGTAAGGTTGCGCCATTGGCTACACCAATGCAGAGGCCGCGCGACCAAATGCAACTCGTGGCCAGGGAGGGATTCGCGAATACCGTTGTTCACATCCGCAACAAGAACGCATGTGCTACGAACCGGAGCCCGTATTCAAGAAACAGTTTTTGCACCAAAATTGTTCGTAAGAGCAGTTGGTAGTCAATTGTCATGTTGGACACATAATTTATGAATGTAGCCGGCCCAGTGGAAAACAGCACTTACGAACAAAAACGTTTGCGAATTCTGCCCCTGATGTGGCCCTTCGTAATAAATAAATTTTAATTATAGTGTTATTCGCTATTTCGCACCTAGTTTGGTGCAACTCGCTACAAAAAGCAGAAAGAAAACGTAAACAAAAGCACGCGGACCATTCTTGTGCGCGTCGCAGTGCTATAATTTCTAGCAGCGTGATCTTTTATGCTGAATATGCGTGAGTAGCACCACGCCTCCGCTTCTGGGATGCTGGAGATAAGATGGGCAGCCGCATCTCTTCCGAAGCTATTCCGTGGTGCTGATCTGTCGTTGCGCCAACTTCTTGATAACGTCGACAACCCCAGAGATTGTGAATATAGCAGCGACTGAGCGACCCAAATCCTTCTCATTTAGATCAAAGCACTCATTTCCAAGCATAGATTTCGGATCAAAGGAGCGCTGCCGCGACTTGTCAATGCGAGTGCCCCTTAAAGGTATCCTTTTAATGCGTAAACATGCTTTGGCGAGTACCCCAGCAAAATCTTCCCTTCACAAAAAAGTGTAATGCCTTGTATGTATACAAAAATGCGTAATTTGCGCAGTTAAGACATTCAATCGTTATTGTAATGTAAATGTAGAATTTTAGTAACTTTATGAATGATAAGGACCAATTGAAACCAAAAGAAATATGGTTAATCACTCTTTCATAGGAATTAGCAGAACACGAAACTGAAACGAGTCCTCACAGAAACTGTTGCATGTTTATTGTATGTTAAGAATTAAGTTGCAAGTAGCCATAGGTGGCACCCTACTCCTGCACATCCTGTTGGCGAGCGATGTCCTGGTGCAGAGTTGCTTCGGCGAAAGTACGGGCATATTGGTCCGGCTCCGTAGCGTCTTGGGCAGCCGCTTGGCTGGCGACAGCACAAACTTCAGGAACCCGAGTGGCAGAGTTCGCAGGGTGCGCCGCGAACACCTAACTAGCGTGGTGCGATAAGCGTCAGCATCTGCGGACGCAAGACTGTTGTGCTCGATCATGAGGCATTCCGGTTAGCTTTACCTTCGTTTCAATAAATATGTAAACCAAAAGCACGCAATGTGTCTCAGCCGCCTGCAGAGAAACATGCAAAGGGGCAATGGTTTAGCCATTTAACCTTTCTCTCTTGAACTCCGCGCCCACTCTTGAACTCTGAGTGGGCGCGGCAGCGATGCTACTATGCAGACCAACCCGTTTCTATACCTTCTGCAGGTTTCGCTCAGTTTGCTGCTTGTGCCATTGGGACCGACAGCGAACATTTCGACGCTGGATCTGCTGCCGCCTATCTTCGGATCTACAACTGGGAGCCAGAGTGATAGAGCCCTGCTTGACATCAGCATTGCGGTGCCATCAGGAGCCACGCTATCAACATCGGAAACGGAAAGCGGATCATCGTCGACGTCATACTGCCATGCTATAAATACAAGCTGCAACAGGCCGTCAACCAGTGGGCGCGGTAGCGGTGCTACTATGCAGAGCAACCCGTTTCTATACCTTCTGCAGGTTTCGCTCAGTTTGCTGCTTGTGCCATCGGGACCGACAGCGAACATTTCGACGCTGGATCTGCTGCCGCCTATCTTCGGATCTACAACTGGGAGCCAGAGTAATAGAGCCCTGCTTGACATCAGCATTGCGGTGCCATCAGGAGCCACGCTATCAACATCGGAAACGGAAAGCGGATCATCGTCGACGTCATACTGCCATGCTATAAATACAAGCTGCAACAGGCCGCAACCAGTGGGTGCGGCAGCGGTGCTACTATGCAGACCAACCCGTTTCTATACCTTCTGCAGGTAAGAAAACGCTATGGAGAAGTTTACTGTAGTAACAACGTCTGTCTACTCCTGCTGCCGTGCCCACGGCCCTTGATCGATCTTGTGTACTCGATGCATGCTCTTTTTCAAACTCTTGTACTACTTAGCGGGGACGTTGAAACAAATCCGGGCCCAGATGATGTGACCATTGCAGAACAGCTGAAGTCTATTGCGAAAGATATCCAAGAAATAAAGAAAGGTAAAGCAGCGGCTAACCAAAAGCTTAATGCAATCGACAAAAAATTGGAAAAGATCGGAATGCTTGAGAAACAAGTTGCTGAGAGTAATGAAAAAATAGCTGCACTTGAAGAGAATGTGTCCTTTCTGGCAAGAAAGGTTGACGAACTGGAAAATAGAAGTCGTAGGTCGAACCTCATCATCTATGGGTTGGATGAAGAAGAGGGTGAATCCACTGAAAGTCTCCGTGGGTCTGTAACTAGAAACATCTTTCAGGATATACTACATATTGAAGTCGAAGGCATTGAAAGGATTCATCGTCTGGGGCGAATGCGAAGTGACAGAACAGCAAACAGGCCAGTCATGTTGAAACTTTTGGACTATCGTGATAAGGTGAAGATCTTCAAATGCTGCTCAAAACTAAAGAATTCAGGATATTCTATCAGCGAAGACTTTTCACGTCCTCTCAGGGAAATCAGAAAGAAACTATGGGACACAACTAAAACAAACCATGACAGAAAGGAGAAGGTCTTCTTAATGCACGACAAAGTAAACATCAATGGCCAGCTTTTCAAATGGGATGAAGAAATAAACGACTTGGTCGAAATAAAAAAAAAGTGAGAAGAAAATAGAAAAAAACGGAAATGCGAGCAATCCATCAAAACGAACACGCAGCTGCCGATAACCCTATTAAATATAAACGCGCGCAGCCTTCTAAATAAGATTGACCACTTGGAAGCTACCCTTCTCGCCTTTAATCCAGATATTGTTGTGATCACTGAGACTTGGCTGCACTCTGGCGTTCAAGATCGTGAAATCGTTCCCCCGGGCTATGTCATCATCTAGGGGTGGGGGAGTGGCCTTGGTCTTAAAACGTGATCTACCCTTTGCGCAAATGCCTGACGTTCCTGGTGTACAAGCCGTTTGGTGCAAAGTTCACTTGAAATGTAAATCTGTTAATGTGGGCGCGGTCTACAGGCCACCAAATGCTGAAACTGTGTATTTGGATCTTCTGTTTGATTACATGTATAAATATGTCTATGGCTCTATGATCATATTAGCTGGCGACTTTAATTGTCCGCTAGTTAACTGGAATGCTTTAAGCTCAACTGATGCAACAAGTAATGCCATGTATCGTATCCTATTCACTTTAGAACTTGTACAAATTGTTAGAGAGCATACTCGTGCGCAAGGATCATCCAATTCTATACTAGACTTGGTGTTTGTTAGTAACTACTTCAGAATAGATGATTGTAAAGCTGAAGTGTCAAAAGGAATTTCTGACCATGAAACGGTACCGTGTACGCTGTTCGTGCCAAACTTGGGTCGCCAGCGCGGTCCGACGAAATATGTGCGCGCATTTAACAGAGCGAACGACGCGGCTGTTATGACGTATCTTATTCATGAATTTAATGATTTTTATGATTTTTATGTTCAGAGTATCATAACTGTTGACACCTTGTGGGTACAATTTAAAGCGCACGTGATGCATTGCATCACACATTTTATTCCTTTGAAAAAGAAGGCAATATGCAAGCACAATCCGTGGATTACTCGAGAAATAATCCACATGAAACGAAAAATTAATAGGTTAAGGCAACGAAATAGGCAACGACCAAACTTAGAACTAAAGGTAAACATAATTTTGCTAACAAAACAATTAAAGAATAAAGTACTCGAAGCTACGAAACGATTTTGTGGCACTACACTTAACAACCATATAGTGGTTGTACAGATCCGCCAAAACCCATTAGAGGGACATAGCCTGCGCAAGGTTTGTTTCTATTGCTAAAGGAAACAAAAGGAACATGCGTTCCTGGCACGCCTATCTACAAAACGAGAAGCGTGCGCAAAATTACAGTCCCAAGTGCGCCTTCACGGTTTCCCGGCTTCAATATCCCCCCTCCCACTCTACGACTCTGCTACGCTTATCAATGTGTCAGCGGCGTGTTCTCAGGATGCCGCGACCATCACATAGCTTGAAGCCCTGTATCGAGCTGCCGAAGATAGTACAGCCGTATATCCATGGCTATTCGCTTGGGAGCGCTTGAGTAGAGCCGCGCGAGCGCGTATCTATATCGTATTTTGGATGTTTCAAGCGCTTTTGTTTTTTCTCGGAAAAAGCAACAAAGTGAAGTTGAGCACAAAACAAATGCTTGATTCTGAGGTTATTTGAGGTGCCCTAAAACTTTGTAATTGATATGCTCGCGATTCAAGCAAAAATTAAAACCAATAATTAGTTAATACTTAGCGATGACAAAAATACTGGCTCTAAGTACACACGACTACGGCTACTATGCAGTCGGTAAGATTTCTCTACAGCTCATGGGTTTTGTTTAAATCTTCGTCCAATCTTGGTCCCGGTACATTGTAATGGCTGGTGACTACAGGCCACATGCAAATGTACGCTGTTCCTTGTAGGATGCTTAATCAGCATGCTAATTAAATAAATATTGCTACTGTCCATAATAGTGATGTCTGCCTAACTACAATGCTTGTGAACAGCTTAAGCATTATTAGGACCATAAATGAGAACATTTGTAAACTCAAATAAATAGTATGAGAGACATGAGGACACTAGAACTGATGCGTTCTCTTTCTGCACGAACGTGATGCACCGCTTCACTGCTGCAAGATTAAATGGCCTAAGGTAAAACAACCTGAACACAAAGAAAATTTGGAACCAAACAGTAGAAAATATGGGTGAATTATCATGTGTAGAACTTCTTATTAGATTAAATTCAGTACTATCACTTCAATTTACCAAAGCGTTATTCGGTTTTGTGGACAAGCAATGTTGCCGGCGTTGTGAAAAAAAAATATATATCGATAAGCTTACTCAGTCGCTCATGGCCACGGCTACAATGATATGAAAAATGTGACGAGCGTTCAGATATTGCTCTCTCTTTTGTGACTGGGTAAATTACGACGGCTTCGCAACTAAAGGTTTCTTTCAGAAACAGCAAAGGAGGGTCCTGACTGCCCATATGTAATGCAGGATCTAGTTCAATAACTTGTGTCCGCCTATAAGTGAACGAGACGAATATTACATGAGTGCCCGGTATTGCCGTCCTCAGTCGCAGCAATACCCGGCTCAATTTTACATGCAGACGTGTTCTGCATGGCTCAGGACCGAAACCTAGCTTTCGGGCTTACATCTCCTCTCGCAAACACGTCACTTCACCCTAAGTTAAATAACGTGAGGTATCGAAGGCCAATAAATGTTTTAGCAGTGGGTAAAGTGGGGCTAGTTTCGGTATTGGCAATAAAGTGTCGCCATGACACTGGTCGCCAAAGCAAAATTCAATAAGTTTCGCATATGTGGCTCTATCTTTTCAAACCACATAACAATAAAGTGAAGTGACACAATTATGTGTAGAGAAAAGACGGGGAATGCGGGAGATGGAGATTTAAGACGATGAGCAAAACGTGAACAAGGTGAATGCAGGAGACAACGTTTCGACAAGTGGACTTGTCTTCTTCAAGGCGACGCATGCTTTCCTTGCCACAGAAAAGACGGGGAATGCGGGAGATGGAGATTCAAGACGATGAGCAAAACGTGAACAAGGTGAATGCAGGAGCCAACGTTTCGACAAGTGTACTTGTCTTCTTCAAGGCGACGTATGCTTTCCTCGCCACTGTGGCGAGGAAAGCATGCGTCGCCTTGAAGAAGTCCATTTGTCGAAACGTTGGCTCCTGCATTCACCTTGTTCACATTTTGCTCATCGCAATTATGTGTAGAAATAAAACGTGCTTTTGGCTATTTTGTGTTCCGGCATCTTGTATCTTTATTTTTTCGCTTCATTTGTTGCGTCAACGGGCGGCGTTGTCGCTCTGATGGCTTCGGCTGCGTTTCTCTTCGTCCGCTCCTTCTGCTTTCTATGCACGTGCACGGTTTTTTTTTTTTTTTATGCTTCGCAGTTTAAAACGTTCTTTTAGTGTCTGCGAATGTTGCGGCAATGTCTGAAAAAGTAAGGAAAGGAAACAAGGCTTTCTGCGCGGCGGTGTGATGTGTCAACTCAAGCAGCAACGCAAAGGCGGTATCTCACCGTTTTCCAGCGGACCAGAAGTAAGCAGACTTTCTCTGCAGTCGTTATGAACAAAAAAGCGCTGTGTTTATCAAAACAGCTCTAGGACGAATGATCTTCCGCGCTTGTTTTCAAGTGAATATCTTGTTTGGTTTGGCGCGGCGCATTTTTCTGCGGTGTTGTAAGAAACTCAGGCTACTTGGCGGATTGACGCTAGCTGACGCGCAGAAGGAAATTTCGCTTCGGCATATGCTAACGGTTGCTCTTCATTTTTTCCACAAGTAGAATACTGGTGATTTATGCCTGCGGAAGGTATTTGAATGCTTGCTGCACAAACTGTTTACGGTCGAGAGCGTCCCGGTAATCACTTTTTTGTTATTACATTACCACCTTTGAACGTTCATGAACCCGGCCGAAGTAAAAAATAAATTACGTAGCAGTTCACCGTTTGCGTTTTGAATTACAAGAAGTAAGAGTTAACTATGTGACGACATAGGTTTGCTTCACTTTTCAACCTGAGCCTAGAAGGGCGGAATTTTTTAGTCGCTTCTTCGTACTCTCAACTTTGGCTTCTCTTTTAAGTGTTCTTTAATTAAGACCACGTGGTATTTTGCTGATTTTTAGATGTGACACATGGCGAAATGACGCTAAATGGAAAGTCCTGGCGGAGCTGACATGGGAGCAGATGTATAATGGCTACGGCTTCTGCTCGGACCCCTTCAGAGGAAGGGACTACGCCAACCATTACTATTAAAAAAAAGTTTACACCCTTTGGGGCTTATCTTATCCCACAACAATATTCGTCAGCTGTCTTGCCAGCGCTTCCTTTCTTTAACGCTGCGAGCCCGGTACTTCCCAGTCATGAACGCCTTGCGCGTTATCAGTGTGGCAACTATACACCCCAAAGGGCGCAACCGTTTAAAGAGTGTATTACACTCTTAAACAAATGTACACCCTTTGGGGTGTATATTTGCCACTCAAAAGCAATCGTCATCTGTCTTGCCAACTTTCCTTTCTTTAAAGCTCGGCGCTCGCTAATTACGTGTCGAGAATGCTGTGTCACACTGATAACGCGCAAGGCGTTCATGACTGGGAAGTACCGGGCTCGCAGCGTTAAAGAAAGGAAATGCGGACAACACAGATGACGATTATTGTTGTGTATCAAGATACAACCCAAACGGTGTAATTGTTATTAAGAGTGTATTGTTGTGGGACAAAATAAGCCCCAAAGGGTGTAAACATTTTAGAGGGCTTTCGTGGTCGGCTGTGCCGACTGTTGGAGTGGAAGAGCGGTCCCGTATCGATGAAGGTAAAGAAAACAAGTTATTAGTGGTTGCCAATTTATGTTTCAGTACATTATTTTCGTACGAAAACCACTTAACATGGGAGGGCGCAAATGTCATGAGCACGGCCAGCGCTGTCTTTTTCTCGCCGTTGGCAACGGCACCGGGTGCTCTGTGACGTTACGCAGCGAAATTTGCGCCGCGTGCGCCAAGAAGCCACGTGCGTGTCAGTTTCTCGTTATCGCTTGCTCGTGTGCGGTGCGCGATGTTCCCGATTATAGGCCAAACTAAAAAGCCGAACCCTTTTCGCTGACAAGGAGCTAATTCACGTTCGTAAAATGTCGCGCCTCGCTTGGCTCTGCAGCATACGACACGGCGAAGCCAGTTCATGCCGCGCGCTGCCGTCTTCGCTCTAAGCTTGGTTTGCCGCTTTATAGCAGAAATTCTTCCGGAGCAAAAATTCCAATGCTCAGTTGCCCAGCAGCTTTAAACTACTGGAAGTTAGTTTTGTTCTTAGAAAAATAAAAAAAGGAAATAAAATGCTCAATTACCTAATCGTTAACCTGAATCAAAACTTTCAGCTATCAAGAAAACTAGCGCCAGAAACTGATTCCTAGTATTCTCAGCCAGCCATTGAGACACCAGCAATGCAGCAATGCTTAACATATTACATAAACTTATAGCAGCACTAAAATTTGCTACTTTTCTTATTAAATTTTGGGGGCGTATTTCTACTTGAAATCCTACAACCAAATATGATGAGAACTAACTTGCATGGGTTAAAAGTACTATTTTACGAAAACAGCTCCGTTTTTTGACACGTGCACTAGAAATTTGATAATGAACTGGCTTTTCATGCCGTGTTTCCATAAATGACAAGCGATGTCATATGACTTACATGTGTTGCCAAAGGAATTTTTTTTTTACAAGTGGAACATGACACTCAAGCATTGACAAGGCGCTGCGCTTGTCCTGTCTGCCTGTGCGTAGTGTTCCTTGACAAAACGTGCAACGTCGGCGAAAATTTGCCAACTAGACTGACAATATGTTGTGAAGATGTATCTCTCTTTATAGGCTCTGCACTGACGCAGCGAGGCCAAAAGCGGAAAATATACTCACCTGAGACCGCAGGCGTCATCAACCGACTGAGCGATGATACACAAAGGTATCGCAAGTGAGCGAAGTTAAAGACCTGTCGAGAGATTTCCACGAGGGAAGCAGTAGAGAAGTTGATGTATCATGTGACCCCAGAGTTCTACCAACTCTTGCAGTGCCAGGTGACGCTCCATTATCACAAGAATAAGGGAAGGACACGGATAAATGTTTTCCGGAGCACGTTGGTGTGGTCGCGTACTTGTACGGTGTCTCCACTGTACTAAAAGATAAGTTGAAGAGCAGCCTATCATAAGAAATATTTTGCTATATTAAGTGTAGCATAGACCTGCTCCGGTACTTATGCTATGTGTGGTTTATGCTGCACATAAATGACATCAATCTCGATCTCAAAAAACAGCGTGAAAGAAAACCCGCTGTAGAAAGAAAACTCCAAAAGCTTAAAAATTAAGAAACATTTTTTTACTGATATTTTATTCTTTTTGTAATTCCGATAGCTCTAAGGGTGGTCTCGTGATTAGCCTATTTTTAGAAAATATTCCGACATATTTCAATATCTGCATAAACATCGTGCAACGTATTCTTTCTGCAGACAGGCACTGCTTCCACACTTCCACCCTCCTCTTCTAAGATTATTACATAGCTACCATACAAGGATCTTGAGATGCTGGAATCTCCGTGAGCTTATTTCAGTAAACTTATGCAAGTAATAATTTTGCTCAGCAATCGACTTCAGTGGTTATTAAAGCATAAGTGGGAGGGGGAGGGACTCCTTTCGGCAAAGTCACAAATAATCTTAATAAGCAAAGAAAGTATGTTGTGCTAGAAACGAGTGTTCCAGAATAGTTGAAATGCTTTCGCCTCCCCATTGTGTAGGAAGCCGAAGTTCTCATGACGGGTGACCTACAGCCAATGGTGAAACTCGTAACATAGCTCTAACACCTGCCCTATGCTTCATCGTTTCTATCATAGAACGCTTGTACCATGGACTCGCTTTGTTTCTTTCCAAACTCTGGGAGCTGCCGCTCCCTTGTTGCGGAAATGGATGAAGAAGCCCTCGAATACCTTCCTGGAGCCAAGCCATCACGTGGGGTCGCGTCCAGGAAACGTGGAAATGCGTCAAGTGACACGGACAGCGAGGCAACTGAGTTGTACTCGAACAGCGTCGACTCGTCGGACGACGATTTCACACTTGTCATGAGCCGAACCACAAAAAGAAGACTGCTACGGAGGTAATCGTCGCCAACTGTCTCCACCGTGAAGACAACACCACAGCGCTGGCCGTACACTATGCTCTTCATGCCTGTGGACCCAGTGTCCAATCTACAACTCCTAAACAGGCAAGTCCTTTCTGCGTTTCTTGAGGGAATCGCGCCAAACGAGATAAAGGACGTGAGAATAAACGAACGGAAGAATGTCCTTGCAGTAGGTGTTCTACACCGCAGTGCAATGCAAAGCCTGCGGCACGTAACGGAGATCGACAAAGTACAAGTGCGATCCATGATACCTACAGGCTGCAATGGCACTGTCGGCGTCATATATTATGTCGATATTTCTGTACCAACCGACGACTTACCGATATTAATAAAGCCAACTACAGAAGGCACTCTTATCACGCACATCACAAGACTTGGCAACACACGTTGCCTGAAGCTGTCGTTTGTGGGAGACAGCCTTCCTTCACACGTCAAAGTTGCCCACCTTCGCCATCCAGTCCGCCCATGCATACCAAAGCCCCTGCAATGCTACAAATGCTGCAAGATGGGACACGTAAAAGGTGTCTGTAGGAATAACGCCGTGTGCCCACGGTGCGCTGAATCTCATTCAGCAGATGCCTGCCGCGCAACTGTGTCAAAGTGCCCTAACTGCCATGGTACTAATGAGGCCTCATCCAATGATTGCCCGCGCGTGAGGAACGATCGAGCAGTACTCAAACGTATGATACGGGACCATTCAACACACAGAGAGGCTGCCGCTACTCTCAAGCGACGACGACGTCGCCACCGAAGAGTATCACAAAGAGTTACATCTACTGAAAGATACACACCATCTTCCGGCAAAGCGGCTACCCTATCAACGCCGACTTCCACAAAGACAGACACTGCGAAAACAAAGAAAGCGGCAAGACTCGCAACTCCTTAAGAGGGGCCTACACTTCCACGAGCACAACCTGCATCGGAGTCACATTAAATCGCGCCGCCCTCAATGACCTCACGAACCGTGGATGCGACGACGACTGAGGATCGCCAAGTCATAGGGATCCTGAAGTAACTTATGGACGCCATGCGCATTCTACTGAGCAGCATGAAAACCCCTTCGGCACAGAGCGCATTGCAGGTGCTAAACACCTTGAGTCCGGTGCTTGCGGCTCTAGGGTAAAACCACGGCCCCAGAATTGCCGTCGTTTCAAGAGGAGGTCAAGAATGCATCTGTCGTTCAGTGGAACGCCAGAGGGCTTAAGTCACGCCTGTCCGACTTTAGACAGTTTCTCTTTACGCACCAATTCCCCATTATCGTGATTTTCGAGCCCAACCTGTCAGCTCCCATCAGACTGTCCGCGTATGAGTGCTTTATGTCCACTACCCACGGAGAGTGCGGCAAGGTCGTTGTGTTTATACGCCGTGACTTGACTTATGTACATCACCCAGTGCCTCCTGACGAAGCAAATTAATACCTTTGCTTAACACTGAATAAGAAAAAGCTCACGTTCACAATTCTTGGAGCCTATTTATCTCCAACAAGCCGTCTAGATTATGAGCGCTTACAGGGAATTTTGACATCGACTCCACAGCCATGGGTGCTCACTGGTGACTTTAACCCCCACCATTACCTATGGGGAAGCTCCAAAGTGAACTCTAGAGGCAGAACGTTGGTGTCCTTTGCCTATGAACTCGAATTTTGCCTGTCAAATGATGGAAGCCCTACTTATCATCTGCATGGATCAGCGTATAGTAGCTGCTTGGACCTTAGCTTCGTTTCACGTTCGCTTTCGAGAAGAGTGCACTGGTTTCTGGATTTAAAAATGCGGGGTAGCGACCACTTCCCAACCTATTTGAAGATCGAAGGTTTGACTAGCTCCAAGTCCTCCAGAACCGCCTAGTGCACCGATTGGCCTAAATACGAAATAATAATGGAAGACTGTTGTCGTGACGGCACCTCCTATAACCTACAGGGCTCGATAAAGGATGTCATACAAACAATCACGCATTTGCTTTCAAAGAGTTCTTCCCGCACCGATTTAAACATCGAACTAGCGAAACTTCGAGCAATTCGCCGTCGTGCGGAGCGAAGATATAGATGCACGAAGTCCAATTATGATTTGAGATTGGCTAGACGAACACAAAAGAAAATACAGCGTCACATGAACAAGCTGGCTTCGCGACAATGGGTATCCTTTTGCGAGTCCCTGGATCCGCGAAAACCTTTGTCGCTTATATGGAGGACTGTTCGTGTCCTTCGCACAACCTTTGGTCAGAGCCACCTGTTTAAATATCTGACACTCCATCTACAATGTAGAGATATTGACGTCGCTGAATCTTTCTGCAGAAAGTTTGCTGGCGAAGCAAAATTCCGATGGAACGCGTACGGGAACGCTCGACCACCCACTGTTCTCACGCGATAGCCGCATGGAATTTCCTTTTTCTATGGAAGAACTAGAAGCTGGGCTGGCTTTGTGCAGGCGTTCTTCAGCGCCAGGACCTGACGGCATTACATACCGTGCCCTGTGTAACCTAGGAGACGAAGCTAGGAAGGCACTCTTGCTCCTTTACAACGACTCCTGGCAGACGGGTACGGTTCAGCAAGAATGGAAGTCAACTCGCCTCATTCCAATTCTCAAAGCTGGCAAGTCGCCTTTGGACATTTCCTCATACTGACCAATCGCACATGCCAGCTGTGTCAGAAAAACAATGGAAAGAATGATTTTAACACGTCTGGAATGGTACTTACAGTACTATGAAATCTATCCAGATGCTATGGCGGGATTCAGACGGGGCCATTCGTCAACAGACAACTTTGTTGACTTGATAACATTTGTGCAACACCAAAAGGCCTGTAAGCGACTATCTGCTGCTCTGTTTCTAGATGTTAAAGGGGCTTATGGTAATGTCACCCATGAAGCCATCCTTAGCACGTTAGAAGCCGTCGGACTTGGTGGTAACATATATATGTGCGTGTGCAGCTACTTACAGAGGAGACCATTCTACGTGCACAGAGAAAATGGCCAGACATCCGAGCATTACGGTAGCCGAGGAGTCCCTCAAGGAGGAGTGCTTAGCCCGACTCTTTTCAATCTCACCCTCTGTGGATTACTTGACAACCTGCCAAGCACCGTACGACTTTCCATCTATGCAGACGACATCTGCATTTGGGCATCAGGTGTGACACGACTTCAGCTTCGCGCTCAGCTTCAGAAGGCAGCCACAATGAGACCTTGCTACCTTCGTGAACAAGGACTTGAAATTTCAATCGGGAAGTGCGCAATGGTGGCATTCACGAGGAAGCGAATGTCTGCTTATGGCGTATCTATTAACGGGCAACGTATACCATACAGCAGAAGTCACAGGTTCTTAGGAGTCGTAGTTGACTGAGACCTATTTTGGACTCCGCACGTGAATTACGTGAAAAAGCGGCTGACTGCCATCTGTCACCTGTTCAGGTTCCATGCAGGAAAAAGTTGGGGAGTATCTATACACGCTATGTTACAGCTGTACATAGCGTTGTTCGTTGGATTCCTGCGATACAGCCTGCCTGCAATATCCATCACCTGCAAGACTAACCTGCGTACGACTCAGAGCATTAAAGCCCAAGCCCTTAAGATATGTCTTGGCTTACCACTCAGTGCATCAACGGCTGAAACCATTGCCCTTGCGCAGCATTACCCAATCACGAGGCACGTTACCGTTGGGACAATGCGTATGCATCTCGGGCATTATGCTAGGACCCCTTCCCACCACTTGGCGAGCCTCACTGCTGCAAGGCCCTGCTCGGCATTTAGCGGTATTGTCAGTGCAGATCGTGCGTCGTTTACTTCAGGGTACGCACCTGCGGCCAAGCCAGCGTTTCCTCCGTGGTGTTTGAGCCGTCCACAAGTACATATAATGATTCCAGGACTACAGACGAAGACAGATCTACCGGCCCCTGCTCTAAAACAGCTGAGCTTACTTCTTTTGCATGAAAAGTACAGCAACCACTTGCCCATCTATACCGATGGATCGACTACGTGGTGCAGTTCTGGTGGCGCCGTGGTTAGACCAACGCGAGGAATGACACTGCGGTTCAAGACATCGCATGTCACGACCTCAAGATGAGAAAGATGAGAGCGAATGCGGAGGGCAGCGGGGAATGAAAAAAAGCATTGAGAGCGAAGGGAGTGCGAGGAAGAGAGCGGAGAAGGCGGGTATTGCAAAAACGTGAGAAGAAAAGCGCAGTGGGTCAGAAGGGTTTGGGTGCGAGCTAGTTGGTACGGATCATTCATATTGAATACAGCGCCAAAAAACATGGACGAGGGAGGACACAGGACGAGCGCTGTCCTCAGCGCAGCGCTCGTCCTCAGCAGAGCTCGTCCTGTGTCCTCCATTGTCCGTGTTTTTTGCAGCTGTTTCAAATATGAGTGAAGCGTACTGGCTTTGCGACGGTGATGGCTACGAGATGGCGCCAAAGTAGCGCACGTCATTTGTATGGAAACAAACGCTGCATGAGAGGTGCTTGTCTGCGGCGGTAGCTGTGAATCAAGCCCATCACCAACACGCTTCCTCTCGCAATTTCCCGATTAGCGAGGCAGTCGTGCCCCACTTCGGTCTGTGCGCATTTGCCGCACGAGACAGATAGTCTGCGCCAGCCAATGTACCGCGAAATGAAAGCACGTAAGCAGCTGCACTCAAATTTCGCATTTGGGTGTATTGTAATCGTCGGTGAATATGTTCTGCGCTGTTTGCTTAATCAATAACCTTGCCAGCCTCGGCTTCTCGGCAGGCTGAGATGTTCTGGTCACGTTTCTGCATTGTGCACCTTTGCTAAGTCACTAAACAAGAAATCATAGGGAAAGCAGAAACATATACCATTCCAACTCACTTCTTCGCTCTCTCAATTTTATTTGAGCGTACGCTTTTACACAAAAGAGTAAACAGCTGAACACCAGTTTGAATATCTCAGTGATTATCTTTAACCGGAGGAGCCAATTAGCTTAACGCAAATATTTGCTTTGCATGTCCGTTTCATGAAGGCTCTGTACAAGTAAACTCAACGAATACTTCCGGGTTTGAACTCGTGTGCGCACAAACTCGATCGTTAATTTTGCGTGTATAGTCGCCGCGGTGCAACAGCGGCTATGGCGTTCTGCAGCAGAGCAGAACAGGGGCTCATTCCGATGAGGGCGGCATCCAAAAACGGTCGTCTGCTTAGATTTTTGGCAAGCGTTAAAGAACCTCAGGTGGTCAAAATTAAAACGGCAACTCTCATGACTGACTTTGCACTTTCGGGAAGCTAAACCCTAGAATACTGTTTTGCCGCACATCAAGTTTCTTCAAGTGAGGTGCTTGTGAGGATAGTTTATTCCCGAACTGTTGTTTTTTCCTTCTCTTATTGTTAGTTGGACAAATAGCCCGTTGGCGAAACCCTCTGGACATGGCTGTCAGTAGTATATAGATATAAAAAGAACGGTGCATAAAAGAACCAGAATTATTGTGTTCTGAACTAAGTCGGGCGCTTCACTTGTTTTTGAACCTCGATGAAAGGTTAGCGGCTTAATATACAGGGTGTTTCAGCTAACTGTGGCCAGAGTTTAAAAATATGTGGTTGCATGCATTCTAAGACGACGCGTCCAAATGCATGTGGCTCACTTTTGTATGTAGTGCGTCACGCTATTCATATTATTTTGCTTAATTAGATAATTCGTCAATATTAATTAACAAACTTTTGAAGCGACGAAGTCAGGCAAAAAAATCCAGTTAGAAAGTTGTAGAGTGCTTTGCAGAACAACTGATCAGACATTTTCTAATTTTGACGTAGTCGTTCTGCTGAAACTCGCAAGGTGGAGAGAAGTAATGAATAAAGGGAAAATCGGACATCCACCCGTTCATAGCAATTGCTACAAAGGAAAACCATACGGGTTCCTCGAAAGCAAATCCTCAGAGTTGAAGAAAAATTCGTCCTGGTCGTTGAGTTGAGTTGAGTTGCGGAAGTGTCTGGAATAATCAGAATTAATTAGAAATCACTGATTACCGCACACCAATGCACAGAATCGTACACTTTAGAGACCCGTCACGTGAGCAAGACTTTGGCGAAATTGCTGGAAACCTGGAAGTAGAAAGCGGAAGTAATGATGTCACACACAAGAATGTGGCGTGATATTTAACCAGCTAATTAATGGAAAACAGTTGCCTAGCATAGACTGAACATCTGCTTAGCAGAGCGGATGTGACTTATATCCCTCCTCTCGCTTCTCTGTCGGCGCGCACCTGCTTGCTCCCTCCCTCACACGCCGCGCTCGTTACATGCCCTGACGTCAGCACCGGAGGTGCACTTCGCGCGCCGCTCGCTAGGCGGCTACGCCCCGCAAAGTGCCACGCGCTGCGCTTCCTCATCGCCCTCCCTCGCTTCTCGCCCAGATAATAACCTGAACCTTAACCTAAACGACACCAACGCCGAGGTGCGCGTGCCACTAATAATAATGATAATAATCTTTATTTCAAACAACAAGGTCTCGGATACAAGGGCAAAAGGCAGATGTGTTCTGCCTGACGGGACCCAAGCACCCGAATACACACACTCAGAGCCTGTGGCAACAGAAAGAACATAATACACTACCATCACATACACAACACAGTTTTATACAAAGTAAATAAAGCGAACAAGGTACAAGCTATTACAATCTTAAAGGAAAATTCGTACAATTAAGGAACCCGAGGATCATAAAAAAAATTCTGTATACACAACCTATTGATTGTTAGAACAGGAAACGAGGTAAGCTTTAACATTCCTTTTGAAAGAGTTCAGGGGCACGCATTTCTGAATAATTTTTTATGGCCGTTGCATGTCTGTTGAGAAGACTGGGAATGAAGTATGAAAGCATTTGGGTTCCGTAGCTGGTCCTCACAAGTGGAGTTCTATAATGGTCGTGCCTTAATTTGTAAGGCACATTACTACTAGAGTGCAATTCAAGATATTTATAAGGATCGAGCTTGATTTCGTTATAGACGTAAGAAAGCAATTTAAACTCTTATAATTCATTCAATTTTAGAACAGAGTGTTCGAAAAAGTACAAACCCATATGGTCGTTATACGAGAGATTTTCGACATATCGTATCGCTTTTTTCTGTAATGTTATCAACCTCATAAGATTAGTTTTGGTTGTAGACCCCCATATCAGTATACGGTAGTGAAGATGAGATGAGAACTAAGAGACACCTAACTCAAAGATTATGGTCACCTACTATTTTAAAACTTGATCTGACCAGTATAAACCCGATCTACCCTTATCGTTTGTTGTCAACCTTATAGGACCAGATACGACTCTTATAAACTCTTATCGGTTCTTATCAACCTTATCGGACAATCACAACTTGTCGGTTGGTGTCAACCTTATCGAAGTCGACCCGACCTTATTGCACATGATCTAACCCTAAAAACTCCTATCAATCCTTATCAACTTCATCACAATTGATTGGACCAATATAAGCCCTTGTGACTTTTTAGCACTTTTTTACGTTCGCGTCAAACCATTATAAAGGGTGATGAGCCCAATATAACCCCTCACCACTCCTTATCAACTTACTGACGGCTTATGTGTCTGTGTTGCGCGATGTGAAGCGCATCAGCCCTCATCAGAGATTGGTGGCATTTCGGTCGGTGCCGGAATGTCCCAACGGTAGGCGCATCCTTCGACCACGAAACGCGTCGGAGATCTGGCGTGTCTGAAATTTTTTTTCCGCAAAATCGCAATTTTCCTGTTGTCTACAATGCTCAAGACGGCTCTATACGTGGTCCTAGGCATGGCTTTTATTCCGCCATCACCAAATCTTTAACAAAGCCTTCATAGAAACTGTTTTCCTTAGACATTTGTTTTGTACCATAGATACAACTCGTTCATATGGTTACGCTATATTCACTCTCTGTAAGCGTTGGTGTTTAGCCACGTCTTCTGGGCGTGGGGTCGTAGGTCCGAAGCTCACCACCGCCAACGTCTTTCCTTTGGAATTCATTTTGTTTAGCACATTATTTTCTTCATAGCGATTCCTCGGAGGTGACGGATGGACAGACAGGTTTCCTTGTTGGTTCGGCATAGAAATCCTTACGCATTTAAAAGAAAAGAAAGTTTGAGCGCTTGCACGGTTACGTCTTGTTCAATTCTTTGTGGACATGACCTTCGTGGACCTGGGGCAGAATTCGCTAACGTGGTTCGTACGCAATTTCTAAGCCCTACATTAGACAGTTTTAGTTGGGCGTTTGCAGCAGCTCTGCGTACGAAGCAAGCCCGCGGAGGAGTCAGTGGGCATGCGCATTATGCAGGAGCACACACGGTATCTTGCGTGCGCCCGCCGCTTTTCAAAAGCTGCGTAGCGTCCGCTGCGGGCTCAGTGGCCTTCGCGGGACGTTCTCGCGTGTCCACGAGAGCGCATTTTTCGATATCACTCTTTCGCAAGATATGACTCGGGCTTGTGGTTTGACTTCGTGGCGGCTGATATTTGCCACGCAGTTTCAGAAGGTGGCACATGGCGGCGCTGGGTAGCACACTACTGGTTCCTACGCGTGCAACTCAGCGATCCCCTTGTTAGCTTTTGCCTCCGGCCAACTATTGCCGTATCGAGCGCGCGCGCTACGCTACGCACGCACCACCTCGCGCCCTGCGCACGTGGGTGGTTGCGGACGCCCAACTAAAACTGCCTACTCTTACGCCAAGGGCGCAACCGAAGTGGCAGAGCATTTAACTTACGGCGCCGTAGGGAAGCGAGGAGGAAGCAAAGGTCGGTATAAACGACAAGAAATGAAAGAAGCTTGGTCAATTAATAGATTATATCGCACATCATGTATCTGTAGTTGAGACTATATTCTTACGGCAAATCACTACACACACCTATCCAACAGCCACCTTTTCCGGGCGTCTGCTACAACGCCGACAAGTGCAACCATGCTCGCCTGTTTACCGCATCGCCTGCAAAAGAATGGCAGTGAAAGGGTCGTGCATTCTCCTCACATTTCTGCGAGACACAGGACTAATAGGCAGACAGCAGATTTGGCACAAAAAAACAGGCGCAGGCGGAGAAATTGCCGGCTAAGTCTGCCAGGCTAACCCCGCCAGTAGCAACATCGCCACCACCACTATATTACAACGCGACTAAGTGTATTTATTTCGTGGCTAAATTCAGAGCGCGAAATACTGGGACATGATCTAAGGCACAAGAAAAGAAAGGACACGGTGCCACGTGCAAATGAAAGTTTATTCGAAAAGTTAGAGATCTTATAGGCCCGACATGTGCTATGTCATCAAACGACATAAAAAGATAAAAAACAACAACGTGAATTTCGCACACACATATTGCAATTCACGTAAGAGACTGCAACTCACAAGGTAAATGCACACCCAATTTGAAAATACAAGAGTCTTTTATAAGCACAGAAATCGAACCGGGTGAGGTGGATCTTCACCGCAGGAAGCAGGAAACGACGACGAAGCCGGGCATCGAGATGATGAAAAAAAGTTGAAAAGATTGTATTCGCTTCATTGGTACCGAGCCGAAGCCGAGGAATCTGAACCCGAGCGCATACACCCTCTAGTCTCGTACCAAGACATCACACAACACAACAAGCTAACCCGCAGAACATATGCACCCCCACACAAGTCACTACCTAGAGAGCAGGAGCGATTCCTCCGAGCTCTACAAGTTAATACATTTCCCCACCCAACCAGAAATCACCTGAGAACCCTTACAGAATTCTCCCCGCAATGCCGGTTCTGCGCAGAGCCCAGGTCCCTCAGGCACATAGTAGGGGGTTGCAGAGCGGCACCATAAAATCCTCCGAACCCTTAACCCACTAACGAGCCTTGGGAGAGAGCCTTGGCCAGCTCCGACCTCGAGGATCAGCAACGGCTCATTGCGAGGGCCCAGGACGCGGCCCGAGCTCAAGGCATTCTGGAATGAGGACGCCTCTCCAAAGCTGCATTCACTCAATAAAAATGTTTATTCTCTCTCTCTCTCTCTCTCTCGAGCGGTGCTTATTAACACATGGGCCAGCACGGCCTCAAATAACCTCTGGCGGTCCTGGGGTCGTCGCCGTCTTCTTCCGCATTCTGTCTTTCGCTTTGCCCATCCTTGATGTCAGCTTGGTGGTAAGGGTGTCGTCGTCTTGACTTTCGGTTACTTCTTCCATCCCTTTTTTTTTTTTTTTATTTCAAGATGCTGTCAATCCCTGGTGGGATTGTAACAGGGCTGGGTACAATAACATGTTCGTACAGAGTTCGGTTTAAACAAATATACCAGGAGACAGAGTGGCACAATAGACTGCTCAAAATACAGTGCAAGTTACAGATCAAGTCCGAGAATAGTTACACAAAAATAGGCAAGCAGTACAATTCTTATTGTGTATCAGCGTACGTACATAAAACAAGTGGTACAATCAGGCGCTTAATATACATGCAGAACAAAATGCAACAGTACACACTGAAAAGAAGGTATCAATACAAATAATGACGTCGTATCAGAAAAAAAAATATTTATTGTGCGTTTGGCCAGAGCAGTGTTTCTTCTACTAGCTGCACAAATATTTCAGGCGAGCTCTCTTGAGTAATTAGCGGATGCAGTTTGTTCCACTCGCACATTGCGAGTGGGAAGAAGGAAGAGAAAAACGTGTTATTGTTGCACGAAAATTTCTCAAGTGAGACAGCATCTTTGTGCCGTGTATGTCTGGAACGGTTGATACTGATAAATGCTGAGGGATCAATCTTAAAGCAATTGTGGAGTAGTAAGAACAAAAATATCGAGCGATGCACCTTTGCTAGATTGTTTAGCGCTGGGAAGCATGAACGATGAAGTAGTACCGTTGGGGAATCGGTTCAACGGTATCTGTTGAAGATAAACCGTACAGCCTTACGCTGCATGCTTTCTAACATGGCTGCATCGTTTTTTCCGTGCGGAAACCAGGCTATAGTGGCGTATTTAAGAACTGGACGAATGAAGGTGACGTATGTGAGTTGCTTTTTGCTGGGGTTAAAATGACGGAGTACCCGTTTAAGAAAGAACAGTTTATCTGTAGCTTTTTTAGTGACATTCCGAACGTGCGTTGACCAGCTAAGATCCGATGTTATTGATAGGCCCAAGTATTGATACTCATGCACTTTACGCAGTGGTGCGTTATTATTACGATTTTAAAAATTTAATGGCGCTTTTTTCTTCGTAATTGTCATGGAAACAGTTTTGTCTGTGTTCATAAACATCAGCCATTTATTGCACCACTGCGCGACGCGCTGAAGGGCATTGTTGAGGTTTATTTGGTCACTGGGGCTTTTTATTTCACAATAAATCACGCAGTCGTCAGCGAATAGTCAAACATTGGCATTTATATCATTTCTTACGTCATTTATTTACAGGTAAAATAATAGCGGAGCTAGTACGGAGCCCTGCGGAACACCGGATAGAACACGAACCGTGTCCGAATTATAGTCACCAAGCTGTACAAATTGGTAACGCTCTTTGAGGCAATCTCTATCCAATAAAGGATCGGTCCGTCTCCAATCAGCTTCTGCAGTTTAAAGAGCAATTTGGTGTGAGACACAAGCTCAAAGGCTTTTGACAGTTCTAAAAAAATAACATCCATCTGTGATTGTTTGTTTATGCCTATTGCAAAGTCATGAAGCTTTTCAATTAGTTGGGTAACGGTGGATAGGCCGGATCGAAAACCATGTTCATTTGCATTAGGTAGGCTGTGATCTTCCACAAGCTCTGTGATGTACTTTAAGATGATATGTTCTAGTAATTTTCAACATGTACAGGTGAGGGATGAGGGTAGTTAGTTGGTGTGGATGGGTTTCCTGATTTGAAGACGGCGGCTCCTTTAGCGTCTTTCCATTCTGATGGAAAGCGGCCTTCACTTAGCGACTTCGAAAAAATCATGGAAAGAAATTTACCTACTGGTTCAGCATACCGTTTCAAAATACTGTTTGGCATACCATCTGGTTCATTGCTTGTCTTCTCATCTAGGTTCAGCAGCAGCGATAGCAGTCCAGCCTGAGATATAACAGGGACGCCTAACAGTGGGACCTGGCTAGTAGCGCTGGAACCGTACTCAGCAAGCTGGCAATTGTTTGGTGTAAAAATGGACTGAAAGTACTGGATAAATAAGTTTGCTTTTTCTGTACCTTCCTGGGGACATATCGACGGATGAGGGCTGGGACGTTCATTTAGATACTGCCAGAACTTATGCGGGACAGTTTTGATAAAATTGTTCAATGCTGTGTTACAGAAGAGTTCTTAGGCGCACGGAATTTTATGCTTGAGCTTTTTCTTAATTTATCCGTAACTGGTAAGCTGGGACGCGTCGTGAGTTGTTAGATTTGCGTCGCCTTTTTGTTTTGCGCTTCATATGTATATTGTCACGCGTGATCCAAGGATTCTGCTTCCGGATGACCATTTGTATTGAGGGTACAAAACTGTCTATGCAGTGTCCAATATGAGCTCTGAATTGCAGCCATACGTAGTCTAGGCTAGTTTGATCATTAGTGCAGAGGTTATGGAAACCTGGGCATTCGTGTGCAAGGTACGCAAGTATGGCCTTGTCATCTGTTCTATTGAAGGCGTGTACAGTTTTGGATGGACGTTGAGAGCAAATGATATTTGGCAAATGGAAAATGCACATCACCATTTTATGGTCAGAATGGCCTTGTGTATTAATGTTAGCAGTACTGCGGAGGAAGTGTTCAGTGACAAATATTAGGTCCAAAACTGTACTGGACGCTCTCTGGGTACGAGTTTGCTTGCTAACAAGTTGATTTACATTAAACGTAAATAAGAAATCGAGCATTACATGACAAGCCACAGTTCCCTCATTCAGAGAGCTCCAGTGTACACCGGGAAAGTTACTGCCATTAGTGTCAGCTCGTAGAAAAGGGTGACATCGCCTTGACCGCCGGTTTCTTCTTCTATCGTTTTGTGTCAGCTGGTAGAAAAGCGTGACGCCGTTTCGGAGAAACGAGCTATTATGTTGACGTGGGGAAGCCCGTTGGAATGATTATTACACTTGACAGGTCAATCATAACAGCCCGTCCACCGCCACAGTATGTCTCGAAGGGGCTGCAGTATCCGAGCATCTTGAAGAGACCGGTAGACCCCGTGCTTCTTGCTTTGTTCCGCCGACCGTTCCAAGGCCCGCCTGGTGACACCTTCTGGAAATAACCCACACCTACTCGAAGGCACAACCAACAGCGAGCACCCAACCAACCACCGTAACTGCCAAGTTCACACGTTCTTCCCATAAAACCCTACCGGATCAATCGTACCTGCAGCCCTCGTTCGAGATTTTTCAAAATCGGCAAAGAAAAAAAAACTGATTTCAGTGCGTATTTCAACCAGCCTAATGCCTAACGTATTTGTACTCCCTTTTTCCAAGAAAGCCACGTTTGTTGAGAGACTGAGGACACATTGAAGCCCAGCAGTAGCGTTAATCATAAATTCAAAACGGACAAACAAAGTGCCTTCGAAGAAGAAGCAAAAAACAAGAGGGGACCGGTACAACAAACAATACACTTATGGTTGCGCCTAATTTACAATTATTAACGCTTAATGCCCACTCGATTGGATTGTTGTCTGAAAGCTTTCTGGCCTCGCCGAAGGCATCAAACGGCACCAAGCATACGCTGCCCTCTGTCATCGTCTGCCACTTTGAGTGCCCGCGGCTTGCTTTTTCGTCCCTGAATATGAGGCCGTAAACGCGGTAGGACTGACTAGCCTCCTTTTTCCCTCACTCTCGCGGCGCATTCTACTGTAGGGACAGACTAACTGGTTCTGTTCGCACACGCATACCTCCGCCCGGTTGAACCTTTCAGCCGCACCCTTACTCGTGGAAACGCGTTGTGATATGTTGTTAGGTGACGCCTTCGTTTTCTCAGCCGCCCCAACGAGCCCTTTGAAGTTCTGCGTGATGGCGTGTTCGCTTGTCTTACGGGCTACGGTGTGGCGACGTCCTCTATGCTTTGCTGAGCCGAATACTTGGCTCGCTTGATTTTGCACTGTTCAACCAATTTTTGCCATGCCCCTAGGCGGTAGCCTAATGCGTCTCTGAAGTTGCCGAGCGTTGGGTTCCTACCCTTCTGGACCGCCCTGGTACTCTCGTGTCCTTTTGATGATTCTGGAAAGTCGCCCAAGTGCGGATGTACGAGGGAGTCTTCAGCGCCTCCTTGAAGCTTTAGGGACTGTTTAAACTGGTCTCGTATCCGCAAGGAATGTCCTCCCGGATAGTCCTTGTTTCTACTTTCGTGACGTAATCGCTCCCTTCTTCCATCGCGATTCCTTCAACAACCTTCAGTAAGTCTGAAGAGCTTTCCGCATGTGCTAGTGCCAAATTAGTCTCCGATTCCTCTGCTAGACCTTGCTGCGGTATTCTCACTCGCCCGGATGCTTCCTCGCTAGCATTTTTTTCACTAATTTCACTAGCTATGTGCTGTGCTTCCTGAATGTCACTGTCACGAGGCATATTTTTGGCTTCGTTGCCGTTATTTATCTTCAGCCGCGATCTCTTGAGCTTTTGAACGCCTGAGAGCTTGGACCGTATGGTCGCCAAACTTCATGCCCATGACAGTGTTTCGACATATTTGGTGGACTGCTGCTTCAGTCAGCAATAGTCCAAACGGCCCTTCAATTTTTACGCTGGCTATGGGCAATCAAACACTATTCTCCTCGACTACCTGCCGATTCCACGTATATTCCCCGGTGAAATCCTCAGGCTTCACAAACGCAGGGTGGACAATGCTCATTGTCGCCACAGAGTACCTAAGTACTCGCATTTTACACGACTCTCCATTTACTACTGCGTCGCGAAAGTAGGGTTCTTATTCACAGGTGCACAGGCAGACGAAAGAAAACGGCAGAAAGAAAAACAGAAAGAGATGTTTCTAGTATTGACACGTGTACTTATCTTTATAGAGCGACCACGTTTCGCCGCCTAACAAATGTTATCGCACAGCGCGGGACGCGCCCGCATGTATCCGAAGTTTCGGGAAAGTTATCGATGCTTCTATTCGCTGTCTGTTGTCGCCGAACCATATGTTATCTGATTTCATCGCCTGACGCGAATGGTGTAGAACTTTGTGGAAGGCACGCGGGTGCCAACGATTAGTTTGGAACATTCGACGATTGATGTATAAATGCCGACGCACTTGACCCGTTGATCAGATTTTCGACGATCGCCGAGTGTGTTCGCCGCTACCGTTGTTCTTTGAGTGTAGCCTGTTTTTAAGGGCACAAGTTCGCCCAATAAAACGCTCGTTTCGTTAATCACAGTTTTGCTGCCTTCTTAAGCGGTAGTTTTGCTGCCTTTGCTCCGACGATACAAAGGCTGCTTTTCGACGTCATCGAAGATTCGACAAACAGCAGTCGCCAAGCATGGCATAATCACCGAGGAGTGCGCTCGACCACTCCGCCAGAGCCCTTGCCGAGTTTCACCGCGAGAACGTGAAGCTATAAGGGAACAAGTTGACGAAATACTGCGCGACGACATCATCCAGCCGTCGAAAAGCCCGCGGGCATCCCCTGTTGCCCTGGTGAAGAAAAAGGACGGAACCCTACGTTTCTGCGTCGATTATCGTCGTCTGAACAAGATCACGAAGAAGGACGTATACTCCCTCCCACGGATAGACGACGCATTGGATCGGCTCTGCAACGCTAAATACTTCTCGTCGATGGACCTCAACTCTGGCTACTGGCAAATAGAAGTCGACGAAAGAGATCGCGAAAAGACCGCCTTCATCACCCCAGACGGCCTCTACGAGTTCAAGGTTATGCCATTTGGACTGTGCTCGGCGCCTGCAACATTCCAGCGGGTGATGGACACGGTTTTAGCAGGATTGAAGTGGCAGGCCTGTCTCGTTTACTGAGATGACGTCGTTGTCTTCGCCGGAAATTTCGACGATCACCTTAGGCGGCTTGCAACAGTACTAGAGGCCATCAAGTCATCAGGGCTCACTCTGAAGCCAGAAAAGTGCCGCTTCGCTTACGATGAGCTTCTGTTCCTAGGCCACGTCATCGGCAAGTCTGCAGTCCGCCCCGACCCGCAGAAGACAGCTGCCATGGAAAAGTTCCTGCAGCCCATCGACAAGAAGGCAGTGCGTAGATTTCTTGGCATGTGTGCCTACTACAGGCGATTTGTCAAGGACTTTTCACGCATCGCTGAGCCGCTGACACAGCTAACTAAATGTGACGTCGAGTTCAAGTGGGAAACGCCGCAGGCCGACACATTTCAGGAACTCAAACGACGCATGCAGTCACCCCCGGTACTTCCGCACTTCGACGAGCACGCCGATACCGAAATGAACCCTGACGCCAGTAGCCTAGGCCTCGGTGCCGTCCTAGTCCAGAGAAAAGATGGACATGAACACGTGATAGCTTACGCTAGCCGGTCGTTGTCAAAAGTGGAAGGCAATTATTTTACAACCGAAAAGGAATGCCTCGCCATCGTTTGGGCTACAGCGAAATTTCGGCCTTACCTATATGGCAGGCCATTCAAAGTGGTCAGCGACCATCACGCGTTGTGTTGGCTAGCTAACTTAAAGGACCCTTCAGGACGGCTGGCACGGTGGAGCCTCACCCTACAAGAACACATCACTGTAACATACAAGTCCGGACGAAAACACTCAGATGCCGATTGCCTATCACGCGCCCCCATTGACCCGCCGCCGCAAGATGACGAGGATAACGACGCCTTCCTTGGAATAATAAGCGCGGAAGACTTCGCCTAACAGCAACGAGGAGACCCGGAGCTAAAAGCCCTAGTAGAGTATTTGGAAGGGCACACCGACGTTGTATCTAGGGCATTTAGGCGTGGATTGTCTTCATTCACGCTTCAAAACAACCTACTCGTGAAGAACTTCTCACCAGTCCGCGCCAACTACCTTCTTGTTGTTCCGTCGGCGCTGCGTCCAGAAGTACTGCACGCCCTACATGACGATCCGACCGCTGGGCACCTCGGTTTCTCCCGGACGCTATCGAGCATACAAGAAAGGTATTACTGGCCGCACCTAACCGCCGATGTCGCCCGTTACGTCAAGACATGCCGAGACTGTCAGCGACGCCAGACACTATCGACAAGGCCAGGGGGATTACTACAGCCGATCAAGCCTCCTTACCGACCTTTTCAGCAGATCGGGATGGACTTGTTGGGACCGTTTCCGACATCAACTTCCGGAAATAAGTGGATCGTCGTGGCGACGCACTATCTCACCCGCTTCGCTGAAACTAAAGCTCTACCGAAAGGCAGTATAGCCGAAGTGGTGAAATTTTTCCTAGAGAACATCCTGCTGCGACATGGTGCTCCAGAAGTCCTCATCACCGATAGAGGAACGGCTTTTACAGCAGAGCTCACGCAAGCCATTCTGCAATACAGCCAGACAAGTCACAGGAGGACAACTGCCTACCATCCGCAGACGAATGGTCTCACGGAGCGCCTGAACAAGACCCTCGCCGACATGCTAGCAATGTACGTCGACGTCGAGCACAAGGCGTGGGATGCGGTCCCGCCGTACGTAACATTCGCTTACAACACGGTGGTGCAAGAAACAACACAGCTCACGCCATTTAAGCTGGTTGACGGCAGGAACCCGACGACGACGCTCGACGCCGTGCTGCCGCACGTCACTAACGGGGAAAATCTTGGCGTCGCTACCTATCTCCAGCGCGCCGAAGAAGCCCGACAGCTCGCCCGCCTGCGGATGAAGAACCAGCAGAGGACCGACAGTCGACACTACAACCTCCGACGACGATTCGTCGAGTACCAGCCCGGCGACCGTGTTTGGGTATGGACCCCGATACGCCAACGAGGACTCAGTGAGAAACTACTGCGACGCTATTTCGGACCTTACAAGATCATCCGACGTATTGGCGCACTGTACTATGAGGTTTTGCCAGACGGCATTTCGCATTCACAGCGGCGCCGCGCACGACCTGAAGTGGTCCACGTGGTGCGCCTTAAACCCTTTTACGGACGCTGACGAACTTCCTTATTTTGTTGTTTTCTTTGCTACGAGGAGGAGGAGGAATAAACTTTATTTGTGCACAGCAGATTGAGACCTTGGCCTCTACCTAAATGACGGCCTCGAGCCCTTGGGCCCTGGCGGCATCTTCGGCCTGCTGGATTGCCTTGAGTTGGTCTTCCGGTGCACAGCTGAGCAACGCGGTCTCCCACTGCTCTCTGGTCTTAATTATTTTATTCTGTATGGGTCTACGAGCACAAGCCCAAACCATATGTTGCAGGTCCGCCCTTTCTTCACAGAATCTACATCTATCCGTGTAAAGGTCCGGATAGTAGCGGTGGTAGGCCACCGGGTTCGGATATGTATCTGTTTGTAAGAGGCGCCATGCCGTCGCTTGCCGTCTATTTAACGAGGAGTGTGCCGGGGGGAAATGGGCCCTTCCCAAGTTATAGTGTTTGGTGATCTCGTTAAAGCTGGTCATCCGGTCTCTGTCCGTTCCCAGTATTTGTTGCGTGTCACCTGCTCGGCCTGTCAGTTCTCGAGCCAGGTTGTCCGCTATTTCGTTCCCGTGAAGGGAGGAGTGTGCGGGTGCCCATATAATGTGAATGTCGCGATCTTCACGAAAGTTGTTTAAAATTTTCAGTGCTTCCGGCGAGATTCTTCCTTTTGCATAGTTCTTGACGGCTGTCTTGCAGTCGCTTACTACGATGTCAGCTTCCGTGGAGGCTATTGCCAGTGCTAAGGCAGCTTCCTCCGCCACCTCTGCCTTCCATGTTTTTACCGTCCCACTAACTCTGCAGTCACCCTCTAGACTCGTAGCAACTATCGACATACTCTGTACATTTGCGCACTCCGCCGCGTCCACATAGACCACGTCCCTGGCACTACAGAATCTTTTGTGGAGAGCTCTCGCTCGTGCGTTTCTTCGATCTTGGTGAAACTCCGGGTGCACGTTTCTGGGGATTGGGGGTATTGATAGATGTTCCCTTATTGTCCTTGGGATGTCTCTCCGCACTCCGTGCTGTGCTTCGTAGGTTATTCCGATGTCATCTAAGATGTGTCTCCCCGTCAAACTCTGCGTAAGCCTTTCATACTGCGCTACTCTCTGGGCCTCAATAAGTTCATCTAATGTGTTGTGCACGCCGAGCGCCAAGAATATCTCGTTTGACGTATTTGCCGGAAGTTCCAAGGCTTCTAATAATAATAATATGCCCTTCTAATAATGCAGTCTATCTTGGCTTTCTCCGCAGCGTAGAGCTTGAGGTAAGGAACCACATATACAATACGACTGATTACGAATGTTTCTATTAATCGGATGAGATTGTGCTCTTTCATGCCATAGTGCCTGTTGGATATCCGCTTTATTAGTCTGATTGTTTGTTGAACACTATTGTCAAGTAGTCTAATGGTTTCTCCGTTATGGCCGTTTTCGGATAAGCGGAGTCCCAGTATTCTCAGGCTCTCCACTATCGGTATCGTGGTGCCTTCTACTGTGACCACAATGCCCGGCCTTTCCCTAATGCTTTTTCGACCCCGGCATGGGGGCCTATAGAGCAGAAGTTCTGATTTTTGCTAGGAGCACCTCAGTCCCTTGTCTTTGATGTAGTCTTCCACCGTGTTTACTGCCGTTTGAAGGATCTCTTCCACATGCCCATCGCTTTCGTTTGTTCGCATCATCGGGTCGATGCTTTTTAAGAGGGGAGTAATGGCACGTGTACTTATGTTTATCGAGCGACCACGTTTCGGCGCCTAACAAATGTTATCGCAGAGCGCGGGACGCGCCCGCATGTATCCGAAGTTTCTGGAAAGTTATCGATGCTTCTATTCGCTGTCTGTTGTCGCCGAACCTTATGTTATCTGATTTCATCGCCTAACGCGAATGGTGTAGAACTTTGTAGAAGGCACGCGGGTCCCAACGATTAGTCTGGAACATTCGACGATTGATGTATAAAAGCCGACGCGCTTGACCCGTTGATCAGATTTTCGACGATCGCCGACTGTGTTCGCCGCTACCGTTGTTGTTTGAGTGTAGCCTGTTTTTGAGGGCACAAGTTCGCGCAATAAAACGCTCGTTTCGTTAATCACAGTTTTGCTGCCTCCTTAACCGTCACTACCACGTGACAGTAACAAGCGCACCGCCCCGTTCGTTCCTTGTGCCAAGGGAGTTGTCTACTAGGTGCCATTATCCTGCGGCGCACTGTACATCGGCGAAACCGGATGATGCGTTAATGAAAGATTAGGAGAGCACCGAAGAATACTTAGAGAAGATTCCCTTGATAACCTCCCAAAACATTGCCGCACGCGTGGCAAGAACGATATGAAAAAGATGCAATGCAAACCGCTCTTCGAGAAAACAACAATCCTATTCAGGCACCGGGATCAACTCGTGCTAGAGCTCACGGAAGCCTTCCATACGCCTATCAGCGGAGATAAGTGCGTCAGTCAGACTTGCGTCCGCTTCTCTGATAGGGAATTTCGGCTCTTGGCCAACTCAATCAGGTACACGGGGTAGCACGTGGTGTTCAAAATAATAGCCTTGTTTCGTTCGGTTTCGGTTTTTCTGTTTATTCCTGTGTGCGTTTGGAATAAACTTCAGTTGTCAGTTAGCGCTCGTCCCTGTCTTTTCTCGGCATTGTCCTCGTGTCTCCGCTCAAGCTTTTTCCGTATGCATTTCAAGCAACTAGCCTAACTATGTACTCTCGTAAATAGGGTTCTAAGAGGGGCAAGTTGTCATCGCCGTCTTTCACGAAAGAAAAAAAACTATTTTAGGCTTCCGATAGCCCATCGCAAGGTGTCCAGGCTCCTGGCAGCGGAAACAGACGAGCGGTTTTCTAGCCTCAAACAATTTTCTGTTTTTCTTTCGTCGTTTACTGTGGTGTTATTCTCTCCTGAATTATCGAACTGTACATCTTGTCCCACCTCCAGCCTTTTCATGACGAATTGAGTGCCTGTTTTCCTCTTTGCTGAATTTAGTGGATGGCCTGACACACGTTTCCTCGAATTCATGACGTGCAGCGAATTCATCTGCTAGCACTGCAGCACGTTCCAAGTCCTTTTCGCCCAACCTATCTTGAATCCACAGGGGCATCTCTTCGCTCAAGGACCCACAGAACTGCTCCATACAGATTAACTCAATAACCTTATCGTGACAACCGAACGCGTCTTCCCTTTTTTGTCATTCAATTAAATTGGCTTTCAGCTTATGAGTGAAATCGTTAAAAGACCCGCCTGGCGTTCTAGCTGTCTCCCGAAAACAACGATGCAAAGCCTCCGCCGAGAGTCGATATTTCCTTAGAAACGCGCCTTTTAATTTCTCATTGTCAAAAGCTTGGCAGTTTGGGCCAGTTAGTGTGTCGTGACTTTTTTAGGCTTGTAGCGCAGCTCAGAACCAGCAAAAAGGAACGGACAACAGCGTGAGCGCTCACTCTCTTCTCTGTTCCTTTTCATTACCCCTTCGACCTTCCTTTTTGCTCGTTCTGAGCTGTCCTACAAGCCTAAAAAAATTCTGATAGTCATCTGCGTCGTCACTCGATAGCCTTGCAATTATTCCCGTTGCTTCGCCAGGAAGAACGGTCCGAATCTGTTGCGGCCAACTCGCTAGTGCCAACCCGTTTTTCTCACATGTTTGTTCAAAACTAATGAGAAACAATCCCATGTCATCGTTTACCTTGTGTGACGACATCATATCTCTTATTTTTACTCCTGCTTCACCTGAATGTCTTTCATTTATTCACATGTTATTGGCCGATTGCATAGCCAGATCCCACTGTACGTCTAGTTCTTTTAGTTTTAGTTCGTGAGCGCTCTGTCCTTCTGCAGCTCTCTGCTGCTCTCGTTCCTCTCTTTCGGCAGCTTCCCGTTGATTAGCTATTTGCCTTTCTTCTGCAGCTCTTTTTTCAGCTTTCTCAGCTAGTTCCTCTATCCCTTCCCGTGCTTCTGAAATTTCGTCCTCAAGAGCCCCGCACTTCTGAATCGCCTCAACAAAGTGCGGCTTTCTCTGACTTTTTCGGGCCTCAATTCCCAGTTCTTCACAAATTAATAACAGCTCTGACTTTCTCCATTTGCTTAAATCCATGGTTAATCCCGAACGAGGATTTTATTACTTTGCTGTGACGTGACGAAGCTTTCAATAGGAGCCTGTACGTACAGAAACTAATTTATAGTTGTAGGAAACACACGAGCTAAATCTTGGCAAATTCTTAAGGAAGGTCAAGCGCTCAGCATTCTGCTGAAGCCAGGACGAAGGGTGGAGTATCGCATTGCTACCTATCAATTGATATAATCTCGACTGGGTGAGCGGGGTCTTCACCGCAGGAATCAGTAAACGACGACGAAGCCTGGCATCGGGATGATGAAAGAAGTAGAAAAGATTGTATTCACTCCACTGGTGCATGGATGTGACTCTCTTCTGAGTCTCGAGCAGTTCTTATTAACATGTGGGCCAGCACGGCCTTAAATAAACTCTGGCGGTCCTGCGGTAGTCGCTGTCTTTTTCCGGGCTCAGTCTTTCCCTTTACCCATCCTTGGTGTCAGCTCGGGAAAACGGGTGACGTCGTCTTGACCGTCGGTTTCGTCTTCTATCCTTTTGTGTCAGCCCGTGGAAGAGGGTGACGTCGTCTTGACCATCGCTTTCTTCTTCTATACTTTTGTGTCAGCTCGTAGAAATGCGTCACGTCGTTTCGGAGACGAGGCCAATTATGTTAACGTGGGGAAGCCCGTTTGAATGCTTTCCATACCTGACAGGTCGATCATAACAAGGTGTGTCAGTTATGCTTCTATACCGCTTTATGACAGTGAAATATCTTTCCTAGACGCGATTTAACACGTCGCAGTTTTGGTGTGTGCTAACACCGAATACTAGTCATCGTTTTTTTCTAACTCTTTTTATGACGTTTGCATGTTTACGGTTTGTCTAATTCTTTGTGGGGACGTGGGAAAGTCCGTTTCAATTCTTTTCACACCTAACAGGTCGATCATAATGTGTGCCAGTTATGCTTCTATACCGCTTCATGACAGTGAAATATCTTTCCTAGGGCCGTATAACGTAAAACTATTCAAATCTCCTGACGTCAAATTTGCGTAACCACCGACGCGAGCATCGGGCGTTCACCCGCAGGGTTGTCTGAACAAACCAATCGAATGCACCCCGCGTTCATAGGAGGCCACTTTTGTTTGCTTGAAAAATGAATAACATTGCCTGCACTGAGCGGCTTGTCTGATCTAATTGGCTCACAAGAGGCGAGGAGCATGCTCAAGTGGAGAGGAATTCGATAGGGCTGAGCCACTGCAATGAATATCGATAACCGGATGAAGAGGGTGGTGCCGGCGTCTGCGATTGGTCCGCTTTCTCTTACTTAGCTTGCGGTGGCTCATCGACAATCGCGGCGGCATGCAACGGAAGCTTAAGAATGACGCTAAAACGGATCCTCAGCAAAGAAGAGTTGGCAGAATGAGGTCGTAAATGTGCCGAAAGTGCTAGAAAACGTTACACGGCGATGCAAGAAGTTTTATTATACGCAAATAAACCCATGCTATCCGGCAGGTGCGAGTAGCCAGCGCCTGAGCGATCGGCTGCAGCCATCTTTTATTCCTTTCGGAACGGGGCAGCCTGCGGCTATTCAGAAGAAAATTCAGTTTTGTTCGGCATAATAATTCACGTCACTTTGACGCGGTGAGTTTTTGTGGTTTTGTGAAGTCGCCTGACAGGCAGGTGAAGTGGGTGCAGCCCGAAAAGTTCTGACGAATAGCCTGGGGCTGATGGTTAAAAGGTGTCGAATCAGAAATAACCATTTTTCTTTTTTCGGTCCAATCATGCATAATCAGTCTGTACACGTCATATCAGGTGGGGAGCTATCACGGTTTTCGTGACGTCGCGTGACAGACAGGTGAAGTGGGGGTGGTCCAAAAAAGTTTTTGATCAATCGCGGTGGGCTGATTGCAGAATTGGAATAGAAAAGTTTGGAATAGTTTTACGTTATAGCGCCCTAGACGCGATTTAAGACGTCAGAGTTTTGGTGCGTGCTACATTGAATAATAGTCATCGTTTCTTGTCTTACTCTTTTTATGACGGTTGCATGTTTGCGGTTTGTCTAATTCTTTGTGGACATGGCCTTCGTAGACCTGGCGCGCTATAACGTATAACCTGGGGCGCTATAACGTATAACGCCTCGCGAGAACCGATGTCACATACAGGTTCCTCGACAGCCAGGTTGGCACGATTTATCAGGGCAATTGTAATAATTAGTACTACGAAGGGAATTATACATATTTATTGATCAATGCAGACGCTGTCTGTAAACATATTTACCACTAAACGTTGTTCGCTGCTGAAATGGATGACAGCAAGCGATATCGTGCTGTAATATAAACACTAGTTGCCTTTTATACTGTGTGCTATAAAATCATAACTGACAGCCAAAAGAAGTCATTGCACTTATAAAAGGCACGCACAGTAACAATACCCGAATATAGCCATTTGTTTATTAAGGTACGCAATAGGAGCCTCCGTATAATGACAGAAAGCAGAACATAGCACACTGCAATGCCAAAGCCATGCCAAAAGTTAGAACACGAAAACCATATTGTCATTTTAATTGTAGGTTTGACAAAAATATTATTTCACTCATTTATCAGATTGAAAAATGCTACACTTCAAAGGCAGCAAACACAACACGTTGCATTTCAGTGCCAAAGATGTGCGAAAAAAAACATTGTCCATTAAACACACTGGTGGTCAAACTGTGGACTATAGTAGGATAAATAGGTGACACAATAGAACCACTTATTGCACTGCTACAGGTAGAGGCATCCACAAGAAATCCCAATGCACAAACCAAATTTCGCAACATCTCTGTATGCATTCTGCGCAAGAAAATCACACACAGCCACAAGTTATCGCAAATAAGTCCTTCACCAACCACAGCAAGAACTTCCTGAGGTTCAGTTCAATGAGAAAAAAGGAAACGTATCGCATTGAGATGCGGAAAACACTACAATTTCAAACGACAAAACAACAAACTGCCGTTTAAATCTAGGCTAGAAAATATGCATGACACAAAGAAAAGAAGGCTCATTGTACTGCAACAGGCAGAAGTTGGCCGAAGAAATCACATCAGAAAACTACAATAAAACACCTGCAGTGCAATTTAACACAATTAAATGTGCAGAGTACAAGGTATGGAAAATTAGTTTTCAAGAAAGATTTGAGCATTTCCGTTTTTTTGCCCTCTGTTCTTTTCTAATATTTAGATGATCATTCTATCGTTCGCACAAGTTGTTCAGCATTATGTTCGCTGCACAGTTGCAACCAGTGCGACAAGGAACTCGTAGGCGTGCCCAATTTCACATGCATCTATATCCTCAAGCCTCGGGTCTAGAGTCAGATGCCGAACAACACTCCTTTGGTTGGGCCCATGGAGAAACTGCGTGCAGGCACTTTGTGTCACAAGCTTTGTAACTACAACCTCCGTGTACATAAATACTGTAATCACAAGGGCAGATAGAAATTTGAGGCCACCTCGGTCCAGTTGTGCGATTAAGGAATGGGTGTCTTCATCCGCTTCGGTCTCATTTCCAGTAACGACCAAGTGCCCTCGGCAACTTTCACACTTTAGAACTTTCATTGTAGCATGCGCTCAATACCCACCAACATAACCAATAAGTGGCATTCGTGCTCTGAGCGCGTCAAGGTCATCGTTGCTAAGATGAACACTAAAGGAGGTGCCTACATCTCTGACACTGTTTCTTCAATGCCTCTGAGGTCATCAGTGCTCATCCTTGGGAGGGCATATTGAAGGCGAATCCTGCCCTCTATTTCCCACAGTTTTCGAACAGATATGTGGTACTGCCCACCAGCCATCTGCCGGTACGTTCCAAAAGGACTCTCGAGAGGATTCGTTTGGACTTTCTCTAGTAGGACGTACTGGAAGTGAAGCTCACTCATGCAGTACTTGCACAATTCCAACAAGGATTGAGCAGGGAGCCTTGGGGCACTCGATGACTCCTTGGTAAGGACTCCAGTGTCGTGCCCATCAAATTCCCAGACGTCAAGTCATGTAATGAAAGCATTTAGAAAAGCTACTTTTGGCTCACCTGTATGGTATTACATGGGTTCTTCGTAAACATTACGATGATGCAAGCCTTTATTCGGTGTCTTTACGTTGACAAAACTCCACCAGCAAAGAATGATTTTAATTAAATCTGCTGTTGCTGGCGCATGCTGAAAATTGGCTTCACTACTGCGAGCTGCCAGGGCTGTGGCTACATGCGGATTAAAAACCTGAAGTACAGGCTAAGCATTCTGCCATTCCAAGTTGCTTGGATTAAGTGTCTTTGACGTCAATCCAAATACCTAGACTTTATCAGCAGAGATGACTCCTGTTTATGTAAATCTCTCAAACGCCTAAATTAGGCAGTCATATCGAATTCAGGACGAACATCATTGTTTAAAAGGTCGAAGCATGGGTAGAAAAAGCAAGTACCTGCATTTTTCTGGATCAGCAAATTATTTCTTATGCACTTAAAGAGACGCACATAATCTACCACGTAAAATAGCGGTCGATCTGGGTCTGCCGGATGTGCGTAAACATGACAAAGCATCGGCACAAACATCTTCATTGTCTTCCTGTTTAGTGAGTTATTGTCACAGACAACAGCTATGACTCATTACCCACTCTCTTGTAAGCTTAAGATTACCTTCTTCACTATGGAATGAATGAAGTTGGTCGCCCGTTGTGGTTTTTACCGGAATAATGTGTGCTACCGCCTTGAATGAGCCCAGCAGATTTGAAACCATAAATACGTGTACTGATGGGGCTGCCTCGTTGGAGTTCACTGCGGCACCATGTATGTTCCCACCCTTGTAATCAAAACAAGGCTTGATATGAATTTCGTCAAACATCAACGTCCCGGTGTGTTCATGTGGCTGCAGATGGTTAAATCTTTGGGAAGCATACTGAAGGCAAGTTTCATCGCAAGAATCAATTTCTGGGCACATTTGAACAGATGAGCATACTTTCCTGATAGTGCTCGGATGGGGCAAGGTTAGCGTACTTGTTCCTCTCAAAAACGTACAGGCATGCGGCGATATTGTGTGGGGAATGCATGCAAGCACCATTACTTGTGTGCTGTAGAATAGGCTCAGCATAAAGCAGTAGTATTATAAACTTTATAAACTTTACAGGCCCTGTCTTTTCCTCATTAGTGCTTCCTTCCAATATGTCTAGAAGGGAATGTATTGTAAGCGACAGGTGGCGAGAACTACAGCGCTCCTCGGACAGCATGCACAGTCTGTACAAAATTTACAACAAGGAGCTTACTTTGCGAACTGAGTACGGTACAACAGCGTTACCAATGTTCTTGATTGCGGAGCCTTGATAGCAGGCAGACACTCGAAGGTTTTCAAACACCGTCAATTACACTTTCAACGAAGGTTCACGATCGTCGGTGATGTTCAAAAACATCGTGCACTTTATGGATCACAGTCCACTTCACCGATACTGATGCCACGTGCAAGGGCGCCTTGAGTTCTTCGAGGGATGAAAGATGGTCTCTCTCCTGCTCCGCTTCATGTGAAGCCAGTGACTCTTCGACAGCACGGGCCAGTTGGGAAGCTTCTATTCGGCTGCTCTTGGCATCATGTGCTTCTCTCGTGCTGGTGCTGGTGCTTAAAGGTACGAAGAACAGCCGGAAAAAAACTGTAGGCACATATCCACGGCACAACCAAAGGTACTGGCAGCGCAACTGTAAGAACGTTTCCTGTTCTTGGATCCGTGTATGAAGTCGTGCTCTCGATGCATGAAGCGTGGAAATGATCCGCGCAAACCTGCAGCAAGGTACAAACGTCTCGTAAACGCCTGAGAAGCCACTTATTAAAAAAACCTAATGCTCTACCCTTTCTGTAAACGTGTTTAGAGTCCGTGTGGGCACAATAAGTCTATCTAGGCTTCGGAAGTATCACAGTAAAAGTGCTTAACAAGTACGAGCAACTAGGAGCACACAACAGGACCATCAAGAATTCTTAACTAAGTGTACGAAGTGGACGCGAATTCCTTCCTAGGAATGGCGCGTAGCCACTTCTTGAAAGTGTCGTCGTCTTCAGGGAAAGAAAACACTTGTATCCTCTTCCCCGCGTCGTAGTTGCCGGTGAACCCGGCACACAACACTTATTTGGCATTGTAGCGCCCACTGCACATCGCACACGGAAACAAAATTGCTGCAAAACAACAAAGGGAAACTATAAACGCGGCCACACCGCTCCAACCAACTGGTCCACGAGTGGCCGGGAGCGTGAAAGAACGAGGCTAAATTCATGTCTGCGGCTTCTGGAAGTGTCAGCCTGCTGGATATGACGTAAAAATTTAGAGCGCTGGCCTGAAAGTTGTTCAGGGGTAAATGAATGTGTCCGACGCACAACACCAGCGCTTTGCTTCCGCGCTCCCCGCATGCCTGGATGCCGCCGGCACTGCCCTTTCCTCCTCACTCTGTCGCCATACTATCCTTTGCTTTTCGCCTCAGGGTTCTGCTGTAGCCTGCTCTCCGCTTTGCTCCTCGCGCCTCTTCCCTCTCGCCGCTTTTTCCCCTCCCGTGCATAAAGGCTCCATACCACGGAGGAAGGAAACTAAGGGCACATTCACACCGGCGACTTGAGGAGGTCGCGCGACCATTTGCGACTCGCAATCAAAAAGCGACCGAAGGCGACTGATGCTCACACCGGCAAGTCCGGCTGAGCGCGACCCGCAAGTCGCAATCCCGGAGATTATCGTTCTCAGCGAGAACTCTCGGAATCTACGCGGAACTTGAACGCGACGCCGGAGGAGGCCGGATGTAGACACACGAAAGATCACTTCCGGTGCGCCGTTGATTGGTTTATCAGTTTTGCGACCACGGTCGTGCGACTGAAAAATCGCGCAGAGAGCGACTGGCCCAAAATGGTCGCTTTTCAAGAAAGGCGACCGTTTGCGACCATTTGCGACTGGTCGCTTTGCGACCAACTTGGTCGCGCGACCACTGTCAGTCGCCGGTGTGAATGAGCCCTAAGCAGAGGCCCTACCTCCTCCGCGCGCTAGGAGAAAAGTGTGGCGGAAACGACGTAGTAGGTTCTCATTTTTTTGCTGCTTTTTTATTTTGTTTGTTGTATGGCCACGCCTTTTGGGCCACAATGGCGGCGTTGTTATGGATTTGAGCGCTCACACGTGTTGCTCTGGTAGGTTTCGGGCGGTGCAAAGGCGCTGTGTGGGCGGGTTTGCGTTAGTCACCGTGTCTTGTTGCGCTGTGTTACCTGCACCGTGCTGATCTGCCGGATGTTGCGCAGCGCGGCGTGGTTTCGCGAAAGATGTAAACAAGAGAGGAGGGTGGCCCAAAAGGCGGAGCATCGCCATGAGCAACGCCAACTTCCGGCTTCACTTTTGCTTCACAAAGAGTGACGTCAGGGCCTCTCCTTAGTTTCCTTCCTCCGTGCTCCATACGGAGAATCCTTTCTCTATCCTTTGTTCGCCGCGTTTCAGTTTCAGTTTAGTTTGAGTTTATTGATGCACTTGAAATTTTTTAGAGAAGAAGTAACTCTAGGAGGTCCCATAGTCAAAGACTGGGGAGGGACCTGCAACAATAAATACAGAGAAAAAGCACACTTAATACGGTTAACAACAGCAGTAGCAATCCTAGGAACAGAAAGTATTAAGAAAGTCGAGTCACAGTCGTAACAATAAAGTATAAACAGAAAAAGCATATCCTAGGAGTATTATTCGACATACAGAAGCGTAAGAAAAATATACAACGCAATCACTTTCCCAACAAGTGGTGACGAATTTTCCTCTTAAATAAATGAATGGAAGGAGATGATTTAATGGAGGGTGGTAGTGAATTTCATATTCATATTGTCAAAAAGTTCGCATTAAATTTGCCGTAGTTAGTCCTTGGTTTTGGTAAGAGGTAGTTATTAGGGTGTGAAAATCGAGTGCCAGTGAAATGGGGGGTCTGGTCTTTTATTATCAACCAAATTGGTAATTCTCCTCGACCAAATTTATACATCAGGACACTAAGAGAAGATTTATTTAAATCCACTAATGACAAAATATTATATGTGCGTAGTAATGGTAGAGCACTAGATGAAAAATGGCTGTAACTAATTATTCTCAAAGCTTGGTTTTGTGTGTGTTGCAGGGGTGCCAAGTGAGTTGCGTAGGTATTGCCCCAAGAAGAAATGCAGGAAGAGATGTGGCTGTGAAGAAATGCGTAGTAGAGTGAAATTAATATGAAATAGGAAATAGGAATTAAAAGGAAAATAGGGGCGGACTTTGATTAATATGCTGATACCATATGCTGCTTTACGGGTTAATAAGGATATGTGAGTCGTAAATTTCAAATAATTGTCGAGTTCAACTCCAAGAGAGTTGCATGGTCAACAGCCTTAAGCGAAGTCGGACCAATGTTAATGCATGGCTTCTCCTGAACACTTTTTTGCGGGGATGAAAAAATTACAAATGTCGATTTAGTAGCATTATTATAGAGCGTATTATCTCGGCACCAATTAACGATTTTAGTCACATCATCATTAAGGTAAGATATTAGCGATCCCAATGAAGTGCTAGAAGAATAAATTGTTGTGACGTCAGCATATAAAATACAACTAGAATGTGTAATGTATTCTGGAAGGTCATTGATGCACTCGAGAAATAAATTTGGTCCTAGTATTGAGCCTTGTGGAACCCCCATGCTAGTTAGTTTGGTACGCGAATGAGTATCTGAAATAGAGACGACATGTTTTCGATCATTTAAATAACTGCGAATTAGGGAAAGTGCTGGCCCGCACACGCCAACAGCGTTTAGTTTAGCAAAAAGTATGTCATGATTTAATGAATCGAAAGCTTTAGAAAAATCAATAAACAAGGTACCAGCCAATTTACCTGTGTCAATGGTTGTTTTAAGATATGGCTGCCATCTTTCGCTGTGCTCATTCGCTCGGTTACAAGTGACGCCGACGCTCGCCAAGGGAACGGGCGTCTAAAAGCTGCGCTTTAAAAAAAGTAAAGCTGCATATACATATGCCATGTGGCCTTAAGGCAAGGCGACTACCACACGTATGTTCATTGGTATGGTAAGGGCTCACGCACACTAGGCCCAACAGACGCCGATGTCGGTCTGCCGACTGTCAGCGACAACGTTTTCTTGCTTCTTGTCGAGGCCTATGTCACACTCTACCGACGCCGACAATGTGCCGACAGTCGGAGGAGAGTTCGGCGTCGGTACAGTGTGACAGAAGCGCCGACACGAATGTCAAAAACGCTGTCGCCGACAGTCGGCAGACCGAAACAAGTGTCGGGTCGGCCTAGTGTGAGTGAGCCTTAAGTGATCGCGCTGCACGCAGTTTCAGGTCCGGTTCTAATGACGCGCGTAAGCTCTAAACATCTCCCTCAGCCACCGATACCGTCCAATGGGCTGGTCGACGATGTCGTCGAGCGCCTACCGAGGACGAAACGCGCGCTCCCTCCGCATATGATTCCTGTCGAGGGGCACAGAGATATATAGAAACACCCCGAAAAGAGAAATGCAGAAAGAAGTCGTGCCTAGCCACACTCCCAAATTATAACAGAAAACTTCACTACACCGTCTTGCTGCACTCGCTGACCGCGTATGCGACAGCTCGTCTGCAGCACAGCTACTTATCGCCGCCGCGGGAGCAGGGAGAGCCAGAAGACCGACTTTCGCGCTTGGAAGAAACAGTCCGCCGTCTCACTAGCGCACTGGAGAAGCTGACGACAGGTGGCAACACTGGTGACAAACTTCGGCGCAACCATTCGCCTTCACACTCTCGCAGCACACCTAGATACTCGCCGCGGCAGTTGTGCTGGTATCATTGTCGCTTTCGCGAACAAGCATGTCGCTGCACCCAGCCCTGTTTGTGGACGGGAAACACACCAGCCAGTCACTAACGGTGGTACGTGACATCGGCCCTCGCGCAAGCCACATATTCTTAGTAAACGACCGCATCACTGTTACCCGACTTCTCGTCGACACCGGAGCCGAGCTGCCTATTGTTCTCGCCACGGCAGCAGATCACCAACGCGGCAAGTCCACACCCTTCGATCCAAGCAGTGAACATCACTGCCATCGCATCGTGTGGGCTCCGGTCAATAGACATGGGACTCCGGCGATTGCACAGATGGGCGTTTGTGATCACCGACGTCAGCTTTGCCATACTGGGAGCGGATTTCCTCAGCCATTTCAACTTACATGTGGGTGTTCGCGATCGGCGCCTCAAGGATAACGTCACATCCCTCGATGTACGTACTTGACCGGCAGTCCAACCTCACCTCATCTCGCATCGTGCATTTCGGCCGGTCTATACGTACGACAAGATACTTCCTGAGTACCCGCAACTCACGAAGCACCGTGACGATGCGCTGCCCGTGAAACACAAGGTGACGCATCATATTATTACCACTGCCACGCCTTTCACCGCGCAGCCACGGAGGCTCGCTGGTCGAAGTTTGGAAGCCGCTTGCTGGGAGTTCGAACACATGCTTCAGCTCGGCGTTATTCGTCCTTCCTCCAGCAATTGGTCTTCACCTATCCACCGGTTCCAATACAGGACAGTGGCGACTGGTGGTCATGTGGTGATTACCGAGCTTTGAATGCCGTCACTACTCTGGATCAATACCCTGTTCCCCACATACATGAGTTCGTCGCTCGTCTGTCAGGCGCCAAAATATACAGCAAGATTTATTTGATGAGTGTGTACCACCAAAGGCGCGATCTTGTACGCGTTCCAAAATCGAACGGCGGTGGTCTGTTCTTTACGTCACGAAACAGGCGGTCTGTTCCGTTGCGTTTGTCGGATAGCAGACGACACTGAATAATTGACAGCAGCAAGACGCCACAGCTCACGTCACAATTGATGTCATGGCGTTCGTCACGGTTCAAATTGACCATTCGTGTGCGGCTCGGTGGAACGGACCGCCTCCGTTCTATTTTGGAACGCGTACAAGATCGCACCCCAAATTCCTGTCGAACCCAGCGACATACCGTAGGCAGCAATCACTACTCCATTGGGCAATTTGAGTTTCTCCTTATGCCTTACGGTTTGAATAATGCGGCAAAACCTTTTGAAAGGTTCATGGATGAGGTTACGCGCGGACTCCCGTTCATTTTCGTTTACCTCAACGACATTGTTGTTGCAAGTCGCGCAGACGAAGAGCACCTTCGCCTTCAATTTTATCGACTGGATGAACACGGCATAGTCCTAAAGCCCAAGAAATGCACTTTCAGAGATGAAGCCCTGGATTGTCTCGGCCATCGCATTTTACCCCAAGGCATCAAGCCACTGGAATCACGGGTGCGGGCAGTCGAGGACTTCCCCTCTTCAACCTCCTTCAGAAAGGTGCGCGAGTTCCTGGGGCTCATAAATTTTCACAGGCGCTTCATACCATCGTGTGCACAAGATCTTCAGCCGCTTACCGACTTGTTGCGTAGCTACTCCAAAAAATGGCCTACCTTCCAGTGGTCCTCGGAGCACGAACACTCCTTCCAGGAAGCCAAAACGCGGTTGGCTACTGCAGTGTTGCAGATTAATCCGTTCTCCGACACCCCAACTCGCCTTATGGTAGATACGTGGACCACGGCAGTGGGTGCAGTACGGCAGCAGAACGATGGCACAGACTGGAGGCCACTAGGATTCTTCTCAAAGTGCCCCAAACCCACATAAACTCGCTGCCCCACCTTCGAGAGGGAGATGTTGGCCATCTTTTACACTGTCAAACAGTTTTCTTTTTCTTGAAGGCTATGGCTTTTACATTCTGACCTACCACAAGCCGTTAACCTTCGTTTTCACGAACAACAGTTCCTCGTACTCAGACAACTTCCAGCAACTTTCTCTCATCTCTTGAATTTTCTACGGACATCCGCCATATCTCTGGGACCGAAAATCAGGCAGCTCACGCACTGTCGTCGATCGGCGCTGTGCCTGCTGGCCCTGTGGATTGGCAATTTCGAGCATCCGCCCAGCAAAAGGACCCCAAGCTGCACCAAATGCGAGAAAAAGGCTCATCGCTCCCGCTTGCAGAGGTGTTACTTTTCTACACAACAACACTGGCCACGTGCGACACATCGCAAGCAGCTCCTCGCCCGTTCGTGCGCCATCAGTTTCGGCGCCCAATATTCGGTTCACTGCATGAGCTAAAACATCCCAGCATCAGAGTGACACAGAGGCTTATCACAGACTGCTTCGTTTGGCCAAAGATCAACAAAGATGTTCGAAGCTGGGCAAGACGCTGCCAAGCCTGTCAAGCCGTGAAAGTGACCCGGTACACGTGTTCGGTGTTGCAGCCATTTCGGCTGCCAGAAAGCCGTTTCGATCACGTGCATGTAACTTGGTGGGGCCTCTTCCGCCCTGCCAAGGTTTCAGGTACCCCCTCACGAGTGTCGACCGGTACTAAAAGTGGCCTGAGGCGATGTTTCTACAAGACATCACGGCCGAAACCGTGGTGGAATCATTTGTTGCTACATAGGTGTCGAGGTACGGTTGTCTTTTGTGAATAACTACTGACCGATACTGACAATCCCAATGCTCGCTTTTTTTCTGCCCTGGCGAGAAGGCTTCGCACGCGCCTTCATAACATCACGGCTTACCACCAACAGAGCAACAGCATGGTCGTAGAGTCTCCACCGACAAATGAAGGCGTTATTAACCGCCATGCTCGACAGACAACACTAGGTGGAAAGGCTACCCGTGTACTACTGGGGCTGCGAACAACAATCAAAGATGACCTCGGAATCAGCGCAGCTTAGATGCTCTATGGATCAGCGATCCGCCTTCCAGGCCACTTTGTCGGCACCCAGCAATGCACTCTACCAGCGGCCGCGCAGAACTTAGAGAGGCTACATTCCTGGCTCGACCATCTTCGAGCTACACCCCACGTATCTCCCGCGTGCAGCCTGTGTTTAGCTTCCCAACAATGGACACAATCCCGCACGTCCTTCTGAGGCACAACTCTACCAAGCCACCGTTGACTCCTTCCTATGAAGGCCCCTTTCGTGTGGTTTCGCATTCAGAGAAAACCTCGAAGATTGACGACGCCGCATAGAAGAGATGGGGTCTTGCGACCGCATGACACCAGCCTATCTTGAACCTTTACTCTTCATGCCTTCCACCATTCACACCTGAGCCTCCGGCATGGTAGGGGGGGGGGGGGGGGTAGCCCATGTTGCGACCGTCCGTCACTCTAACTTGTGCCTCGCTTCTCGGAGATTCAGTTATTTCGCCACCTCCAGGTGGGGGTCATTGCCCCCTGCCCTTTCCTAGAAGTGAGGTGGCTGCCCGACAGGGGCGCCACCACAGACACTCGGCAAACGTGCTTTAACTGTTGAATAAAGCCAGTTGACTCTCCGTTCACAACCTGTCAAAACGTGCATTACTTGCCTCCGGTAAATCAAGCTTCAGGTGGAGGTGGTGCTGTCCAAGCGGCGCTCGACGTCGTTCTGTAAACATGCTAATGCGGCCTCGCAGTACGAAGCGAACTACGCCTGAAGCGCAACAGTCCATTAAAATTCCGCAACAATTTTGGATGTCTTAAAACGTGATCAGCACACTTTTATGTATTCTGATCACGAAGCGATCTCCAGCGATCTCGAATTATCCCTGATTTGCGCTAGCTGATTGCAAATTATGCCTGCAAATTTTCTGATTTCATTACTACACCTAATTTCCTGCCGTCCTCGACAGTGCATCATTTCCCCTTTCCCCCATTCTGTATTTCTTTGTATTAACTGCCCTATGAATTGCGCGGCCTTGCCAGATCCCGTTTTTCCTATATTTTCAACTACCACCTGGTCTTTTCAACTACCACCAGGATCAGTTAGGTGCCACCTAACTAGTCTCTAATTTACGCCGCTCTTTTCCTCTTTCTTAGCTTTAGGCCTAAAATTTTTCGTCCCACCCCTTGTTTGAACGGTCCTTAACATATTCTCAAGCTTCATTGTTAACATCCATGCATCTGACCCATATGATAACACTTGAAGAATGGAATGATTGTACATTCTTCAAAGACAGGGGTGAGCTCCCAGTTACGATTCGGTAATGCCGGCCATATGCACTCCCCCCCATTTTCATTCTTCTGTAAATTTAAGTCTCATGATCAGTGTTCCCGGTGAGCAACTGTCCTACACAATCTTACTCCTGTACATGCTGTACAGGCTGACTTCTGATCATGAGTTCTTGTTGGTTTGACGGTTTATAAGAATTTTTGCACTTTCTTTGGGGATATAATTAAGACATGTGAAGCCGGAATTACCAGTGAGGCAGAGTCAAAGCCTAAGAAGTCGCGAATCCGTGCACTGTGGCTGAATGTAAATATGTAAGCTGCACATAAATGAAATAATTATTGAGTTGTTAGCCGTATGATGCAAGCACCACGGCCTTGATGTCGAGTTCCTTCAGTCCCGCAATAGAATCCACACGATGTACACTTCTTTTTTTTTTCACCAGTACGCTCTATGGCACTTACGTCGCTAATTACACACAAATGTCGTTGTGTCCGCTCTTTTTCTTTCGTCCATGTGCTTCTGCGCTAGTGCGTAAATGAAAACAAATGTCGTAGCTTCCCACAAACGCACTGAATTGAGTGATCAAAGTGTTCGCCGCCGACAGTGCGCGCAAGGTAGTATAATTCGAGCAATTAAAGTGCTGATCTTACTGGAAATATGCGTATTAGTGACCACGCTTAGCGTTGTGCACGCTTGACATTTTTTATTTCGCGAAACAAGGCCACTGTGACCAGCTTTTTCGTGCCGCCATGCTGCCTGACTACTGCGCAGCAGACTGGGAGCGCCGTAATACTGTCACCGGCTGGAAGAAAATTATTGCACTGAATTCACAAACGCCTACGAAGGCGTTCTCAAGTGACACGAGGTAAACATAAAAAAGAACATCGCACGGAGCGATTGAAAGACGTGTGAGGGACGTCATTGCGCCCAGGACAGATGTCAGATTAAGGTTTAGATTATGCATCTCCAGCCAATCATATAAGAGATGACGATGGCTGTCGTCCGCTGCTGATTTTGTTTGTCGTCTTTTCTTGTCTCTTACTGGCTTTCCGCATGCAAAACTAAAACATAGTGGATCTTTTATGAGCGTTATTCTGCGCGCATTTTTTTTACAAAATACGAAGTGTCTGCAGTGATACCCGTCAGTGTGGTTATATATATATATATATATATATATATATATATATATATATATGCGTGGTGTGTGTGTGTGTGTGTGTGTGTGTGCGAGCGCGCGTGCGAGCACGTTTATTCGCCATTTTTTTTTTCCATGTCATTACATTTGACGTCACGCTTCAAGGCAGGATTGCCGTCCGTCGTACGCAAGCGTTCGCTCATACCGTAGGCCACAGGATGAACAAAACCGTGAGCACAGGCACTATGTCGTTCCGACTTAGTGCTGAATGGAAACTATGAGCAGCAAAGAGCAACAAGTTTTGGTAATTAGAAACTATTAGGCGTCTTTCTTTTCGTTGTTTTATCGCGCGTGGAGAATTATAGCGTCAAAAGCGACGGGAAAAATAATTATCCGCACCCTATGTGTGAAGAAAACATCAAACTACGAAAAAAGAAGTTCTCAAAGACATCAATGACAAATTTGACGGTTGCCAGGGGTGGACGCCACACTTACATTTGCTACCACCCAATAGAGTGTCATGACGAGTACGAAAGTTCAGGCTACTGTGCGTTTAAAGATACACAGCCTATCAGATATTCGGCAGAAGTTCGCAGCACAGCGTTAATGTTACTGCCTTCAGCAGCAGTGAATGCCCAATACAATTATGCACTAAAACTGTTAAATGCATTTCGACATGACAAATCAGAGCGTACCACAATAATATATGCACACGTCATCTTCGGCTATCAGTAGTGGCCCCTGGCCAATCGGCCACTACAGCGCGTTCCAACGCGGAGACGTTCCCGGACACTCGAAGCCACCGGTCGCATCGCCCATCGCTCCGACGACTACGGCTTGCCCGCCACCTCTCGCACGCGCACGTCTCCGCCTTCGACCGCGCTTATGAGCGTAGCCCTTTTCAGGGCTCGCACGGCAGCTGGCCCGATTTCCTGAGCCACGCTACTGCACGGAGGCCCCATCTCATGGGTGACCCTCCGAAGAAGCAGCATCGGAAGAGGCCGAAGAAGTCAGTTCCTGGCTTCAACGACGATTCGGAGCACCGACGAGCCCGGCAGCACCAGCCACGTGGACAGCAACCACGCACCGGCAGATCGCCTCCTGTGTTGCGATGGAAGCGCGGGCTGAAGACACGTACGCTACGTGCACTGTCGGCTGACTCGACGAGCTCCACGGCGTCATGCCCGCCTACGCAAGTGAGTGCGACGCCTTCCGCGCGCGCCCCAATTGCCCTGGATACTCCCTTCCGCGCGTTTCCATTTGATGCGCCGAAGACGACTCCCAGCGGCCAACACGCCGCACCGTCCGCTTCAACGGACACCACCGCAGAGGCCCCCACTTCAGCTGCCTCTACCGAAGACGGTGCCAGCTGCCCGTCGACCAGCGACACCGACGAGAGTGCCGGCACCTTCTTCTTGCCAACCGCAAGCATGATTGGTGCCGACACTACGTCCTCCCGTACGGACGCGACCACCTCGCCCGAGGCAAGTCCTGTCCGGCCGGTTTCTCCACCACTGTCGTCGCCGCCAGCCTGCTCGTCACCCCCGCTCACCAACACCGAGCCCACTGCACCTGCAGCGGAGGAGGGCTCGCGCTCGGCGGCGGTGGCTGCTCCCGTCGACGACGACGACCCAGCTGACGGCCCCTCGTACAACGAGAGCTGGCCGAGAGCGCCCACCCCTGCCCCAGCTGCTGAGGGAACAGGGGAGCTCACCCCCAGAAACTCTCCGCTGCTGCTCGCGGCCGCCGAGGGCGCCCAAGCCTGCCAGCCGGCAGTGGTACAGGCAAAACGAAGCCGCAAGAAGGAGACGCCGTTACCGACGGTTCGTCGACTTCGAGCCGCACACCCCACCCGTTGACGACGGCGTCGCTCGCGATACCGCCGTCCCGGTCCTCTACCGTCCCATTGGGAGCAAAGCGACTTTCCTCGCGCTCTCAAGGGACGGTATCGCTGCCCAGCTCTCCTCTGTGCCAGGCGTGAGACGCGTTCGCGTGAACTTCCGCCGGAATGTGGTGGCTGCTGACGTGACGCGCGGTGCCGACTTGGCGCCCCTCCTCGAAGTGTGCGACATCGGCGGCGTGGCGGTGCGCCCCACGGCGCTACACAGTAACTCCTGTGTGGGTGTCATCCATGGGGTCGACACTTCTTTCGACGCCCGCACGGTTCGCGAAAACCTTGAGGCACCCGTCGCGGTGCTGTCATGTTCGCGGAGGGGCGCGTGCGTCACCGTCACCTTCGTCGGGAGCGTCGTGCCGACAAACGTGCGGCTCTTCAAACAGCTTCGCGCCGTACTTGCTCGCCCTGCGCGGTTGCCGCACCCAGACAGCCGCAGCTGAGCCGCCACGAGGCCCTCCAACCACTCTGAACGACGACCCCAGAGACGCGCTAATAGCCGCTCTCGCCGCCGCACTCCGTGCCCTGCTCGTCCAGTGCCCAGCCATCGACGGCAACGTTCGTCAAATGTGTGACGCGGCTCTCGCCGCGCAAGAAGCACTGCTTCATCACGGCTCAAGCGCGTTACCGCGCCACATAAGCGAAGGCCACCAACTTGCCCGCGCACGCCGTTTTGGCCGCCGCCGCCGCGTCTCTATCACCCTTCTTTCAATTCCCTCTCCCAATTGTGCAGCGCGGTTGAGGTGTCCTCATCTGAGATCTGAGAGACAGTTACTGCGCTGCACTTTACCCCATTTTTTCCTTCCCAAAACAAGAATCTCTATCTCTCCAACGCGCAACCGCGTCAGTTTTAGTAATTAGGGGCGCTATAACACATATATGTAATTAGGGGCGCTATAACGTAAAACTATTCCAACGTTTACCATTCCAATTCTGTAATCAGCCCTTCGCGATTGGTCAAAAACATTTTTGCACCACCCCCACTTCACCTGTCTGTCACGCAACGTCACGAATACCGTGATAGCTCCCCATCTGATATGACGTGTACAGACTGATTATGCATGATTGGACCGAAAAAAAATAGTTATTTCTGATTCGACACCTTTTAACCATTAGCGCCAGGCTATTCGTCAGAAGTTTTCGGGCTGCACCCACTTCACCTGCCTGCCGACTTCACAAAACCACAAAAACTCACCGCGTCAAAGTTACGTGTACGCCTTAAAGATGAATTAATATGCCGAACAAAACTGAATTTTCTTCTGAATAGCCGCACGCTGCCCCGTTCCGAAAGGAATCAAAGATGGCTGCAGCCGATCGCTCAGGTGCTGGCTACTCGGACCTGCCGGAAAGCATGGGTTTGTTTGCGTATAATAAAACTTCTTGCATGGCCATGTAACGTTTTCGAGCACTTTCGGCACATTTACGACCTCATTCTGCCAACTCTTCTTTGCTGAGGATCCGTTTTACCGTCACTCTTAAGTTTCAGTTGCATGCCGCCGCGATTTTCGACCAGCCACTGCAAGCTAAGTAGGGGAACGCGGACCAATCGCAGACGCCGGCACCACCTTCTTCGTCCGGTTATCGACTTTCAGTGCACTGGCTCGGCCCTATCGTGTCCCTCTCCACTTGAGCGTGCTCCGTGCCTCTTGTGAGCCAATTAGATAAGACAAGCGGCTCACTGTAGGCAATGTTATTCGTTTTTCAAGCAACCAAGAGCGACCTCCTATGAACGTGGAGAGCGTTTGATTGCCCTGTTCAGGCAACACTGCGGGGGACATCCCGGTGCCTTCGTGGGCGGTTACGCAAATTGGAATAAAAACATATTGGAATAGTTTTACGTTACAGGGCCCTAGGTTCGTAAGACTGCTACACCCCTATCGAAGAAGTTCCTTCTTACGCCTACAGCTGCGACGGCTGTTTAGGTTTTGTGAATGGACTTACGTTTACTATTGGCGCAAGCACTGAATTTCGAGCCTGTGCTACCATTAAATACAAGCCTTTTTCTACTACAGCGCTCGTCTTTGCAGCGGCGGACATTGCAAGCTTGCTGATCTTACGAACATCTTTAGCTTCAGGAATGCGTTTTTTAGTAAGACTTTTCTTACACCAATATTTGTTCGTAAGCTCGCTTAGTGAATTCCGCCCCAGATCTTTTTATGCGATAAAACGAAACTTGTGGCAATGATACGAAGTGAGAGAAAATTCAGCTAGAAAAAGCTTAGGGGAAGTTATTTGTTATGTTTATTTGACATGTGGCGATAACAACGTGAAGGAATTAAAAGGTGACAAAAATAAAGAAAGCAACAAAATCCCAATAAAGAAAGGCGTCAGGCAGGGAGATACGATCTCTCCAATGCTATTCACAGCGTGTTTACAGGAGGTATTCAGAGACTTGCATTGTGAAGAATTGGGGGTAGGAGTTAATGGAGAATACCTTAATAACTTGCGATTCACTGATGATATTGCTTTGTTAGTAACTCAGGGGACCAATTCCAATGCATGCTCACTGGTCTGGAGAGGCAAAGCAGAAGGTTGGGTCTAAAAATTAATCTGCAGAAAACTAAAGTAATGTTTAACACTCTCGGAAGAGAACAGCAGTTTACGATAGGTAGCGAGGCACTCGAAGTGGTAAGAGATTATATCTACTTAGGGCAGGTAGTGACCGCGGATCCGGATCATGACACTGAAATAATCAGAAGAATAAGAATGGGCCGGGGGGCGCTTGGTAGGCATTCTCAGATCATGAACAGCGAGGCAGAAACGGGGCAGAAACCTGGAGGCTTACGAAACGGGCTCTACTGAAATTGAGGACGACACAACGAGCTATGGAAAGAAGAATGATGGGTGTAACGTTAAGGGATAAGAAAAGAGCAGATTGGGTGAGGGGACAAACGCTAGTGAATGACATTATAGTTGAAATCAAGAAAAAGAAATGTGCATGGGCAAGACATGTAATTAGGAAGGAAGATAACCGATGGTCATTAAGGGTTACGGACGGGATTCCAAGGGAAGGGAAGCGTAGCAGGGGGCGGCAGAAAGTTAGGTGGGCGGATGAGATTAGAAGTTAGCAGGGAAAGCATGGCCACAATTACTACATGACCGGGGTAGTTGGAGAAGTATGGGAGAGTCCTTTGCCCTGCAGTGGGCGTAACCAGGCTGATGATGATGATGATGAAAGAACACCAGGGTGTCAAAATTAATTATGAGTCTGCCACTACGGTGCGCCTCATAATCTGTTTGCGCTTTTTGCAAGTACAGCCCCATAATTCAAATAAAGTTTTAAATAATTATGGGGTTTTACGCGCCAAAACCACTTTCTGATTATGAGGCACGCCGTAGGGGAGGACTCCGGTAATTTCGACCACCTGGGGTTCTTTAACATGCACCTAAATCTAAGTACACGGGTGTTTTAGCATTTCGCCCCCATCGAAATGTGGCCGCCGTGGCCGGGATTCGATCCCGCGACCTCGTGCTCAGCAGACCAACACCATAGCCACTGAGCAACGACGGCGGGTCAAATAAAGGTTAACATTTCTGCCACGATGTGACGTGCCATATGAGACAATACAATGCTCAACCCTCTCGTAGTTTATGAACAATGGCAGACAACAATGCCTTAAGCAAACGTGTGGCCCGGTGTTTTATGTCTACTACGCAGACAAACAGCAGTGGTGCACGCAAGGTGGCGTTTAACATCAACTCCCCACTCTCGTATTCGACTAAACGTTCAAGAAATGAAAGATTCACCATCAACATCATCGCCTAATATAGTCAATCGAAGCAAACAGCACAGAAAGCTTCGCTTACACCAATTTCCACCGTGTGTTCGATCCGCATAATTCTTTGTCCTTCCTCAATGGCAACAAGCGTCCGTGCGAAAGCTGCATCACCAACGTTCATGGAACTACGATTCACGAGGCCACTTCTGAAAGCCCGGCTCACCTCGTCGTTCCCGAAATTTGCATTGGACACTGATCATTTGGCAAAACCGGCCGCTCCAGAGAAGCAACAGGAGTACCACTCATTATAGAAATTCCCTCAAATGTAGATACCTAACACGAACCAGTGCCTTGGCAGCGTTCGTCAGCCTCGCCGAACGCCAGGTAGCACTGCTTACAAACTAAAGCAACCGCGCCGACGCTCAGTCCAAGCAAAAGAGAAACTGGGTCGAGCGAGAGCAGAGTGACAACGCTAAGTGAGTCGACCAAACCTGGCAAACTCGGGAATCTGCCAGAGTCGATCTTGCTGGTTTCTTGCAACACCGCAGCCCGCCGAGCCGTAGCGCCTAGCCTTGTCTTGATTTGGCAGCAAGGATGAAGGGGAAAACTTGCGCAGCATAAACTACTTACAAGTTCCCGAATGTTCAATCGCAGCGAGCATTTCCCCATTTCCGTTCCAAACCTGCCTCCAGCGAACAGTGGAAGTGCGATTAGTAGGAAAACGAGATGCAGAAGAGCGACAGGGATGAGGAGGGCTGTGACAGCTTACACTTCGCGCCGTCAACTTGCGCAATTAGTGCTACGATAAGGCCGCGCGTAAAACCGGTGGCGTGCGTTCGCGGTAGGGGGTTTGGAAGTGCGGCGCGGAGCCGGATGACAATGCGAACAACGACCGCGTCTTCTCCTGCTCGAGGCTTCTTTTATGCACTCGTGCGCTGCAAGCTGCGCACCGCGCCACGTTGGCGCGGTCGCCGTGATATTGTCGATGTTCCTTTTAATGCGAAAGCAATATACGCCCCACTACGCGAAAATCTGTCGTAGTCGGCGGCGTGGGCGATCGATGGTACCAGAAATCGCCGACGCCGCAAAGAGCAAGAAACGCGCCAAAAATGCTTGGATTGGCGTCGGATTTGCCAGGGAGGTTCCTGTAAACGTAGTAAATTAATGTCTCGAAAGGAAAATTTTCTACATTTCGGTCTGGGGGGCAATCAAGCCCGGGCCTCCGGTGTACGAGGCGAGCATGCTTCCCCAACGCCACGGCGGCTCCATGGTTCCGACTCACTAAAGGTATGCCTGGTGCGTGCGCCATGCCACACGCATAGCCACACCTTTAGTCAGCCAGATGGCTCACTAAAGGTGTGGCCGAGTGCATGCGTCATGGGGCACGTGACGGTGCATCCAATGCGGAGGAGGGGGCGCCACGTGTTGAGTGCATAAAATGAACTCGCTGCCTCACGCGCTTTGTTGCTCTTCGGAGTTCACCGGTGCTGTGTCGACTGCAATGTACTCTCGACACCCTATTATGAGTGCATAAAGTGAGCCGGCATGTGTGTAATAAATATGCACACACGCACGCCGAATAAGCAGAAAGAACTTTAATGCATGTCGAAAACATAAATCGAAAACACTTCTCCAAAGGGACTTCGCATTCCCACGCGTAAGTAGCTTTAAATGTGTCAGCCAATGTCGTTTTCTTTTCATTTTTTTTCAGGTAGGCCAAATAAGCACAACTTCCTCAGACTAACTCGCAAAACATATTTTTTTCATTAAGGCTCACTTGGACTCTCACTCACCAGGATTCTACTTACGCAAGCGGGCTCACACACACTCATGCTTACGGGTTAGCTTGAGTCTCAGTGAGTGGACTGATGAGGGAGTTTACCGACCTGTACCGATACCTTCAGTACCTCATCAATAAGTTGGAGAAGCCAGAGCGTCTTGTAAGCTTTATCGATTCGAAATCTGACCGAAAAATATCCGTTAGACAGACACTTACCAAGACTCCTCTTCTGGATCTTGCTAAAAGCAGCGCAACTGCTAGATTAAGATTTTTATAGCAATTGCACAATAATATAGTATATTCTTGCTGGAAAAAAGTTGTTGTCACGTGACATGCTTCCAAAGTTTGCTCTAGTACGTGCTGCATGGTTCTACGAGAAAATTCTTATAAAATATATGTTAGTCTAAAACGCTCCATAATTCACCTCCTGAACGTGTAAAGGTTTGTCTTCCGTATGTAGTGGTGTCTATTGGCAAATTTTGCCGTTAAAAATTTTAAGAGCCAAAATTATTACGAAAATCTAACAAATTTACGATTTTTCTTGGCAAAATTGCAATTAATATTTTTCACTTGAATATCCAAGAGATGTACATTACAGTTAACATTTTCTTCCGCGAATAGATGGTACGGATTATCTGAAAAATATTACCAACCTGAGGGGGGGGGGGGCAAAATGTCAGTTTTCGTACTCTTTAACCCTGTTTTTCTCAGTGAAGTGGTCCGTGTCGTAAAAAGAAACGGAATGCAGTAGATAGGCTTGCTTGTTAGCGTTCTACTTCCGTCGTTACCTCATGATCTTGTGTTACGTTCATTTTTCATTATTTTAGTTTTGTATTTAGCGAGAAATGTAAATTTGACGTTGGCCCTTGCACCGCGCTGGGCTTAGTTCTGTATCACCACTTTATTGCACAGTCCAATGGCTGCCATTCTTCAGGCAGTAGGCACGAGGGGCGTGTGCCTGTAACGCAAATTTCTTCTCCACATGAGAGCTCGACTGTGTTGCCGTGTCCCAAAAGTTACTATAAATATTGTGTTTGCCTTGATTTCCAATTGCTCATTTATTGAAACCTTTACACAAAACTATGATATTAAGATGGAATGATCAAAAGCAATTGCAGTCTGAAAAAGAAACTATTCGTGACCGCTAGTGGTTACAGCTTATGACTTTCTAGTCGTTATCATTTAATAGACGCCTAAGTGACATATCGTTTGATATCCATGCCGATATGGCGTTTCGAATTTCGAGAACTATTGCACCTTGTAAGTAGGAATGATTAGTTCGTTTAATGACACCTTCATTGATAGTCAATAGAGTTAAAGAAAAGAAAAAGGGCCAATTAATGTCAGGAACGTTAACCAGGACAGAGACCTGTTGGTTACGCTGCACTGGTGGAAGTGGAAAAGGTGAGGAAATGAATAAGACAGCAATAGATAGTACACTGTTGATATCGTCGAGATGTAATGGCTGTTCTCTGCTTTATATCACACATGGTCACTTCGTCGGGTAGCCTTCAGGATTCGCAGCAGCACGTTTGCGGCCTTTGGTAGCTGCGATATGCGAGGCTACGGCCCCAAGGTCTTGTTGAGTATGAAAGATTTTCCATCTACGTTGATTTACATATGTGCGAAGGTTATGTCTTTCATTTTCAAAGGATGGGCAGTAGCACAGGTGTTCTATAGTCTCCTCGACACTTCAGTCATTTTACTAGGCACTGTGGGTCATTTGAATAAAGAATGAACATGCAGTGGTGAGTGAAACACCTAGGCGTTAGTGACATAGCATTGTATCATGACTGCGTGGAAGACCACGTAATCGCCCCAGTGGCATAGATAGGTCGAGAGAATGCAACCGATAGTGAGTGAATTCGGGTGTGTCAACGCCACTTCTACAATGTCATACGGTGCGCTAGCTTGCCTAAATGTTAGGCTGCGTGGGTCCTTAAAAAAGGTATAGAAACAGGTTTGTCCCTTCATGTGCTTTTCTAGCAGCTTTTTCGGCGAAGTCGTTCCCGGAGATACCACAATACCACCAAGCAGCATGCCTAGTTTAAGGCTGCAAGTGGCATACTACATCAGCAGACTTTTGTTCATTATCAGTAGTGTTTCCAGTCTATCAATTCCTAATTATCAGAATCGAATAACTCTCAGTCATATGCTATCGTGTGTCAATGACGTATCAGTGCAATGGCCTTAGCCAGCAGGTAATATGACTCGCTTTGGCGATTTAATGATAAATGAGGTGGGTACCTGGGCTTCCAAAACTCTGGTGTTTATGCTGACAAAGAAATGTGACTGCATAACACGCCCACATCCAGGAATAAAATGACATTGCGTAGTTTTAAACTTACACGTTTAATTTAGTCGTCATGACCCAGTGGATAGGGCGTGGTGTGGCGACTGGCCGTTGCCAAAGTGAACTTACAATCAACTCTTCAAGACATAATCTCCCCGAAATCGTTCTTTTCATGGGCAAAGGCCCAGTTCCAAAGACTTCCACAAACAGGAATTCCGAGAGTTTGGGCCAGAAACACGACTTACAATGAGCTGTAAACACAACACAGTGGTATGCCACCGCCGGAGGACTCACCTGCGGAGCTTAGATGTTGTAACTTCTGCTCATGTGAAGAAAACATAATAAGGACGATCTAACACAAGACGTCACCCACATCTGAATAGCAGCCCTCATTCCAATAGTAGACTGACTCCGCGCACTAGGTCTTCACATACAATACAACGGCAAAGCGACACATATCCTACACTTATTTCATCAACAAATCACCAAAATAACTCATATGATAAAGTGCATCACCAATCACCTACGAATACTTGTATAGAAAAACGTACTCCGCACCATACAAGTCTTCATAACCACTAGAATAACGTACCACATCGCTTACGATATCCTTACTCAGCCCGAAACAAACCAGAATGACACCCTACTCTGCAGGGCACCTTTCATACGTCCACGAAACACCTACTACGACTCATGGGTGCAGAAGACCATCTGAGAGCTAGCGAAAGGCCATCTCACTTACTAAATGCAACACTCTAAGCCCCTTACCCAATGCAGCGTGGAGAGTGAGAGTAAACATCTTTTATTTTTAAAAAAAGTAAGAGAGTCGTAGGGACTCTTAGTCTGAGGTCCCTCTCTCTCTCTCTCCAAGCGGACAAGGCATAGAAGCTTTATTGTATCTCAGCTGGGATACCCCTTGAAATAACTCCAACAAGAAGAAAGCTAAGTGTTTGCGCCGAGAATTCGCAATAAAATTCAGATGGCCCACATTCCGCGTGACATGCACCTTGAACGTCATAACGGCGTTCAAAGATCTTTAAAGTGGATGTGTTTTTTTTACGAAGGATAGGCTGAGTGAAATTTATCTAGCTTTACAAGAACGTCTGAAGAATGAAAACCGACCAAGACACACTGTATGCGCAACAAAACACGGGATGCAGTTCGTTCCTTGTAAACGGGAGGCTGTGGAGAACATTTGTTTGGTTAGGGGAGCTATATGGACTTGTTGGTATGGCATATTCTATTTTGTTGTAGCGCAAACTGAACGATAGGGACAACAGAAAGGCACATTAGACATTTTCGTGCTGTGTGCGTGACACTGTGTCCTATTGCCCCTGTCGTTCAGCTTGCGGTACAACAAAATAGCAGATTCGTTTCGTCTGTGGAAGATGTTACATTGGACTAACGAACCGATGTTTAAACCTTCGCCTCTGAGAGCACCGTAGCTCACTGAAGGCTCACGAGTATTCTCGCCTTGCACTACATTGCGGTGAATGCGTGTGCGAACCGGTTCTTTCGGACGCCTCGGTTGTTTTCAGACAGAGTAAGAAGCGAACACCGGATATTACTGAAGCCTTCTTAACAAAGTTTAAGGCGACATGTGTGTGAACCAACCGTCGCTGGGTATGCTAGGCAGTGAGTACAACCTGCTGAAAAGTTCTGGTATCATACCCCCATAAATTTCAAGCGTTTGCACAAGTGCACGCACATGTGCGCTCACCAAATGGTGGCTTTCCTTTTTTCGCTGTTCCATAATAAATTTTAGTTTTAACCCATCGCTTGAGCTGTCTTATCTTTTGACTGTCTTTGTTCTTCAGCATTGTACAGTCATTTCGATACGAGACAGGCCAGAGCACGAGACCTAAACCGAGTCCTTTGTGACTATACATTGAACCCTAAAGTCATCTATACCAATGTTGCCCGGTACCTACGCAGACGTGGCATGTTTCTAGTCGCACGAAATATCACAGACTCTCTGTGGGCTTCGTGTGTGATAAACACATGTACAGTGAAACGGCGGAGAAGGTTCCTATCCCCCGGGCGATCATCCACGCCTCAACTATACCGGCATTGCACGGACCCATCATATCACACTGCCCATTGATTCGCAAACCGTCTGCGGGACTTTGGCAAAAGGTATGTTCGCACCGTACACACACGGCTTCCCCCCCTCCCCCCCCCCTCTCCGTTACACAGGGTGCGTATCGTCCGGACACCTGGACACGCCTCTCCGTGCTAACGAACGCCTTAATGAGGTTGCTTGAGAGCTCGCTGACAGGATGGCATTGACAGAAGTGTGAAACCCAGCCGACCCAGCAGCAGAACCACTGAACTTCACCAAAACGCCAAAACATTACAGACATAGCAGGCAACACTTCCCTCCACCACCTATAGGAAACGTCCCCGCTATCCGGGCGACCTCCCCATACTGCACCTGCAACTTCCTCCTGGGAGACTGCAATGACCATCTAGAACACGCAGTAACAGCGACGGCTAATCCAACAGGTACGCAGAGTGGCGCGAGCCTATGGGTCTCTCAACTCAGGGTTCCACCTTAAGAGGAAGCTTTAGCTCTGGTCCAACTGCGACGAGGACTATTCAAATACATGCAAAACGCAAAAACGCTTTTCTGAGATAACCCCTGGACCGATTTTAATGAAATTTGTTGCATTTCAGAGAGAAACCTAAATTCTAGTGATTGTGGGAAACGGAATTTCGATTTAGGGCCTGAATTTTGTGAAAAGAATTTTCGAAAATACGAAAGCTCAGGAAAAATAGATGCACGAAGTTTATAAATTAATAGTTCTGCATCAAGAACAGATATCGCGGTTCCGTAAACGGCATTCATTACATGATTCAAAGCGGGCAAATTAGGTTTGTCAATTTATGTCTTACGTGAATTTGTTATGTTGTGTACAAGGGTCCTGCAAAAGCTATATTTCCATATTACTAAAATTTTTTTAGATTCATATGCGACATATCAATTTTGTGTGCTTTAGATGTACTATCGAATACAATTCACAGAATTGTGGTATCAATTCTTCTTGCTGACTTAGAGAGTTGTAAAGCTGATAGTCTTGTTTTCTGAAAATTTGTTATTTTAGCACATTTTTAATGAATAATTGACAATCTAGATCGAAAATTGGAAACCAACAGTCGCTATATTTTAGGCTTTTCTTTTAAATACAACAAACCTCGTCAAATTCGGTGCAGTGGTTGCCAAAAAAAACGAATTGTCCTTTTACATGTATTCAGATAGAAGCACCTGAGCTAAAGCGTCCTCTTAAGAGGAAAAGACCTCCCCATAATCCAAGTAAGGTACCTGTTTCTCTCTGTATCTCCATCTCACGGTCGCAGAAAGCAACCCTAGAGTATGCTTGATGCACACATCAATCACAGAACAAAGGGCCGCATACACGTCTGTATTTCGCTCTGTATGCCTCTATATTTGCTATTTCTATTCCCCCTTGCCTTTACCCGCAGTGTAGGGCAGAAAATGGACGCTCGTCTGGTTTGCTACGAGACCTCCTGGCCTTTCCTCTCCTCTCTCTCTCTCTCTCTCTCTCTCTCTCACTGTTTGTAAACATCGTGACGTCACCTGCCCTGCCGGATGGAGCAGACGCTCGATTGCAGAAAAAAAAATTCTGAAGGAGATGTCAAGGACGTGCGCGAGCAAGCTCCCTTCGAGGAAAAAAAGCTTTCTTCAATGTCACTTCTAGTACACGTCGTCTTCCTTCATGCAGAAGGGCGCTTCCCGATGGCAAACAAGCAGAGAGACGCGGCTTATTCCTTCTTTTTTCCATCCTACCTCTCCCTTCTTACCCCTGGCTTCGATCAACTTGGTGCTGGTTTACAAATCAGCTGCAATGCGTGGCATGAACGAATCCATGTTCTTCAGATGCTATATATTTTTACGTTGTAGCATCGGAAGAAGCGTAATATTATGCGTAGTAAGTCTAGCACTCTTTCGTGCGATACTGGTTGCCGCAAACATTCGCAGATGCGCATCGAGCAAGCTGCAGTAAAAAAAAACAAAAAACAAAACGTTTGATTCACTGTGGAAGCAGGGCTCCTGGCGAAGTGAAGAGACACGACTATTTATTCCTCCTTTTTACTACCCTGCTGTTCGTATTTTACCGCCAGCTTCATATAAGTTATTTCACCTCGGTGATGTAAGCTGCAGAGCGTAGAATAAGACCATTATAGCAGCTAGCCGCGGTACCCCGCTCTCCCGGCGCAGTATTGTTCCTCTCTGTAGCTTGATGGAGCGGCTGAGAGGTACAAACCTCCCACTGCAACTCTTTAGAACTGGAATTTGAATCCACTAGGTGCACTACGTATATTTTGCATCATTACTTTATATACTCCCGAAGCAGTTTGGGAATTCTGTGACTGCTGGCACGGCTACCAGAGGCGGACAACAAAAGCAGAGAGCTTATAACGGCTATAATACACTGTAACGACGTGCAGCCAGCCGGATCTCTTCTATGGAGTGCTGCCTGTATCTGAATTGTTGCGATTCGGCCCTCTACTATTGAGATTTTCTCAAATTACAGCAGGTACGACTTGTTATTATAATGTATGGCACGTGTCCTTGGTGCCCTTATGCGTTTGAGTGGTACAACAACGCAGGTTCTTGACAGGTACACGGTTTCTTTCAGTCAGCATTTATTGATTCCGTAAGGATGCTTCGTCATAGGTCACGCACCCGCGAAAATGTTATTGTTCTTCAAAAAACGAAGAACTTACCCCAAAGATTGCACATCTTCAGGATGCTGAAGCGACACTTTGCTCAACGGTCTTCGCACAAATCATCTTCACGACAATGACGGGAGGATACTTCGTGCCCCAATACATACTTTTCTCATTAAAGATATGCGAAATAAACTTTTGATAGAACTACCAGCAATGATCATGCGAACGCTTGAAATGTGGAATATTACGTAAACAGTTTGGTCAAAACTTCGCTATGCCTTAACGTCCTTAAAAACTAATTAATTTTTTTTTATTTCACGTGCCGAAACCTCGATATATGATTATGAGGTTACGTCGTAGTGCCCCATAATCTGCGTGCAGGCGCAAGCCGTTAGCAGCACAATTAAACGAAAAAATAAATAAATGAATTAAGATGAAATGGCCTGCCCCATGAATTCAAAGTAACGTGCACGTGAAAGATAATCTATAGTTTTTGGGCAACAACAACGAGAGGTGCTTACATATTCGCCTCCTAGCTTCGAAATTTCTTTAGACTCGAACATTTTTACGTCGTCTGCTGTTTGCCCCTTTCAGATTACTCTTGTGGCCTCAACTTGCAGTTAAATTCCGCAATAATTGCCAATACAAGACTAAAGACCTCAAAAAATCACCGCCCAAGTACAGATGCTAAACCCAGCGCAGCTGAAAAGTGCGGCCCTGGTGTTTATCACTGGGTTAATCCCGACGGCTCATTAAACGAGGGCTTGGTAGCCTGCCGGATCCTCGGTACGCAGTTCCTGCTTGCGCTCGGCTGGACGAGCGTGTTCTTGTGTCCGGGCTGCACCATCGTAACGGGGCAGACGAGCTCGTTCCCGGTTCTGCTCCCGGCGTTGCCGATCGAAAGCTGCCTGCTCCTCAGGAGTACGTATGATGCGTGTGCTACTCATTTCGAAGCCGGAGCGAAACTGCTGCGCGCTCGCTCGGCTGCGCCGGAGAGCAACGCCGTCACTACTGGCACAGTCGATCGCGTGCCTCTCTTTTTCTTTTTTTTTTCTTGCATGCGCACAGGGCTGCGCCGAGGAGTTTTCGGCGTACTAGGCGGCAGACAGACGGGCGGACGGACGGACGAATCGGCTAACCATATACAGCTTCGTTGTAATAGCCGTTACGCACAACGTTGCCGTGCTCCTGTAGCAGGTTTAGGCATTTGACCGTTTGTCCGACCTGCATCTTTTCATAGGAAGGTGTCAACACTCAGATCACACCTACAACACACGAAAGAAACCTGTTTGATCGATTTCGCTCAGATCGTCTTTCACGAACCCACACGTTGATTTGCACAGGCGTGACGATTTGTCTTGAACTTAAAAGAGCGCCTTCGTTTTGTGAAGTAAATAAAACAACGCAATCCTAGCGTCGCTTATCTGTAGCAGTAACACCATCTCGATGTAACTCGTACTTCACAGTGCAGTGCACCTCATCCTGCAAGAACGATACACATTTTTCATTTTGTGAAAGTAACTGGGCACCTGTTATATAAATAGAAAAACGTTTATATGAAAACCACAAACACGCCGTTTCCTTTTCCTTTGCAACAGCATGACTGCTAAGATACGGATAAGGCGTACCTGCTTGTAAAGGCGAATTTGTTTCTTTGTTTACTGTTATTGCTTCCATTTGTGCATGTGCAATCCCTTTGTACCATGACAGCCTGATTCGTGTTGGCTTATCTAGTACAGTATGGCCATTTTTGTCGCCACACACTGCTGTGTTTGTGTCTTTCATTGTACTTAATGAAGTCTTTTCATAGACAGTGTATAAATCTTAAATGTTTTTTGGTGTACTCGAGTTCGCTGCTTAATACTATTCTGTTGCAGTACCGTGTATGGTTTTGCTGCCTGCGAGGCTTTGCCACGCATGAATGAATGTATTGTCTTTATTATTGGCAATAAAATTATTATTATTATTATTATTATTATTATTATACTGTGGGGAAAAACGGAGTGTGGCTGCAAACGGCTTGATGAAGGTACAACATGTATTTATTTTTTAATTCGAGTAACACAACCGCTCGGCACCGCCGACCATATCTGAAAGCTGATACGTGGCCTTTGCACTGGCAGAGTGACGTTTCCGAAGTAGCGTGCCGTCGCCAAGACCACGTTGCAATATAATAGGGCACATTCGTCGTCCGTGTGCGATGGGGAAGCCGTTCCGCAGAAAGCGAAGCCCGTCAGTGACCACCACACCAAGCCATAGTGTTGCACCAGGTTCCCTTCATCTTATTCCTTCTTTTATTGTCTCTTCACACGTAGAAGGGATCGAAAACATCGAGAGAAAGAAAGAAAGAAGGAGGTCTATTCTCAGGACCTCTAGGCTGTGTCTTGCCAAGATAGTTACAGCTCATGCCCTTTTCCCCCTCTTTGGTATAGAAAGCCATTCTTGTAAATTTATCCTGCTCGGGTAGTGACCCCTATCGCTCGTACCACCATGGAGAAATGAAACGCCGACAATAAATCACAAAGTAGAACAACTTCCACAAGTAAGGACTCAAGATAACTATCCCGCAACGTCACTTACGTGGTCACTAAAGAAAATATAGGCACTTTGCGCTCAAGCTGTTTAGAGTTGACAGCAGTGCCATAACACTCAGCCAGCGAGCGGTTGAAGCAAAATGGGAGGGACGCGCTAAACATTCGCCGTGACACTTTCAATCACATATCACGAGAAAAACGTCTCCGAGAAGAGACATTGTCCATGTGTACATGTTCTGCATATGACTGCGCATGTTTGCGATTGAGATCAGCAGTGCGAATATGTGTTAGCTTGAGCTCAGGAAAGCTCAGTGTTTAACAGACGAGTGCTAAGGCATAGCTCGTTGTCGTCTGGAATGGCGTCCCATTTTCTTCGCATTCCTAGCCGCCGGAGTCGGCTACGGTGGGGGGGGACTGATAGCATCCTGGCACGCACTGACCGGTGCACAGTGCCTTATAGGCCTCACACTAAGTGTACAAGCCGAATTTGTGACGACAACACAGGGATTACACGTAGCGGGAGCAAAATAACGTGTTCTTGTAAGCCCAACTTTCTCAATTTTCACTTGACCACGGATGTAGATACGACATCTCACCTTCCTTTAGGGTGGCTGCTTCATTACTGTGTACCGTTTGTTTGGCGTAACCGGCTCGACACGGTAAATCGGTCGTCTGCTCCATGGTGCAAGATAGCTCGGCTTTGGAATATTTCTTATCACTAACACAATATGTACCGCACTGAGGCTGAACGTAAGGCTTATCAACATTGGAATTGTGGCCGATACCCTAGATAAACGCAGCGTCAAATCGACTCATCCAGCCGGGTGACGATGTAACGTGTGGATTTCGCACGCAGCGTCTCGCAGACCAACAATGTTATGGCGAGCAAGTGTAAGGTCACCTAGACTTTTTTACAGCGGAGCTGTTATACGCTAGGTTCTGGCATTTTTTGTGCGTAGGCAAAACATATGGTGGCCAACCTAGGGCTAAAAGAGGTAAAGCATAAGGCAAAAGCGTATAAACGGATATGTCCCGCCTGCATTTACTCGCGAGAACTGTCAAAACGTATTGTGATAAAAAAGATACCGTAATAAAAAAAACGAAAAAAAAACTGAATAGACGCGGTTTAATATGGGTTGCGGTTGATGTCATGGGCTCTATATAAGCAAGCCACGTAACCTTATCTCAGTTCCCTTCCGCCCATATCATGAGCAGGCCGCGTGCAGTGAGGTGCGCCTACGAACAGCGTGCCTACGAAGAACACCCCGTCGTGAACAGGAGCGGGAATATGTGCGGCGAGGGCGGACGGAACCTAATACGGACGAAGCTCGTGCCGCAAACGCCAAACGTCTGCACCTTTGGTTGGATTCCCCTTACCGACTCAACTCCCGTCGTCACTGAGGGTGATTTCAACATAAACGTGTCTCGGCCAGATGGAAAGTGGTTCGTGGCGCTTATTAATTAATTTAATTATGGGGTTTTACGTGCCAAAACCACTTTCTGATTATGAGGCACGCCGTAGTGGAGGACTCCGGAAATTTTGACCACCTGGGGTTCTTTAACGTGCACCTAAATCTAAGTACACAGGTGTTTTCGCATTTCGCCCGCATCGAGATGCGGCCGCCGTGGCCGGGATTCGATCCCGCGACCTGTTCGTGGCGTTTATCTTGGAAAGGTTCGGCATTCAATGTTACACAAGCATCACTGCGCCCAAGACGCGTCTTCGGTCCTGTATAGACTTCCCATTGACCAAGAACCTTTCCCGTATCGCCACAGAGCCACTGGCCGTATATCGTAGCGATCATAAAGTGATAGTCACCTTGGTGACGAAATAAGAAATCCAAAAAGCAAACAAGAGAAGCCTAAAAATCAAAGAAACATTGAGAATGCAATTTAATAAAACAACAAAAATTGTGAAAACAACTGAAATTCATTGTGGTATGTGTCTTTTATTATCAATATACATATTCATTATCTTTATTACCATATATACAGATCCGCTGGTCATCCACCTTCACAGAGTGTAATGGCTCCGAATTTTTTTCCTAAATATTCTGAACCCACGACTAGGTTCCAGGCCATGAGGGCATGATAAGAAATGAGGCGGCACACGTCGCTGCCCGCAAGCATACCAGCCGGTATTTCCTGCCATTCCACACCAGGCCGGCCACCAACGTTGATGACATCGCCCTAAAGTACTCCGAGCTTCTGCAACACCACCGACTCAGCTGAAGAACGTACCCTTCACCACACTAGAATATGAGCAAAGAGGAAGTATAGTCATCCTCCACCGCCTACAGACAAACTGCAAAGAATATGTCAGACGCAGTACTCGTACACATGCATCTACTGCGACGTCCCACAGGCCCAGGATTACTCACTTCGTGACACATTTCAAGACCCAACCTCACAAGCTCCACAAGACGATTCCAAAGAAGGCCGCCCGATAGAAGCACAAGAAGAGCGCCCCAACTCGCCGCAGATCTGTACCACAACTGATATGTTGTAGGCCAAGCTTTTCTCTGATGACCTGCGCCACCAACGCAGTCTCGTCGCCCGGGCCAAGGAGGCAGCCAAAGCCAAAGGGTTTCTGGAATCCTGCCACCTAAGCTCAACCGGGTCGTGTCTCAGATTTCTGTTGCAGAAAATAAAGTTTAGTTCTCTCTCCACGACAGTAGCCCAATTGCATGGCGTTACGCTGCTTAGCTCGTTGTCGTGGGTTCCGTCCCGGCCGCGGCGGCCGCTTTCCGATGGGAGCGGAATTAAAAAAAAACTGTTTTGTACGGTTTTCGGTTCTAAGCTAAAAACCCCATGAGGTCAAACTTTTTCCGTACCTCACCACTAAGGTGTTCCATATAATAATAATAATAATAATAATAATAATAATAATAATAATAATAATAATAATAATAATAACCGTCCTAGCATCCAGCTTTTCTGGACACAAGGGTTTAGTTCGCGTGAGTGCCTACACGTGGGTACTGACCTTGAGCTTTTCAATCTTCCCGCAGTTACGCGTGAGGACGTCAACCAACCAAACAAAAAAAGCTATCCCTGCGCATTGAACTTCGCCACAATGCTTGTCCCGCCGGCATTGTCAGTGTTCTTGATAAAGCGTATTCGCTCGCCGCCTGGAAATTACTCGTCATCCTAAGAGCGTTTAGTCGCGACGAGCAATGGTTGATTCGGGGCTTTTGATGCGGTTACTTTTTTTTCTTCTTGTTTTTTTCTGTTCCTTTTCTTTTTCCTTTTTTTTTCATTCTACGGAGTAAACAAGCTAGCCTAACCGTCAGAAGCACTTCGGGGCAACCTTTCTTCAGTCGGCACACATTGTTAACGTCCGAACATCGCACAGCGTCTACTAGAGACGCCGTCGTGGACGGATTTTGATTTTCCCCTATCGAATTCGTTAAGGTGCACACAATTATTTCACTAGCGACTTTGCAAAGCGCACTCATGGGCTACCGCCGCTGCTGCAAATCTAGATGTGCTTAAGTATTAAGACATATACATGGATATGTTGGTTTTTGGTTTTTCACCTTGACACAAAAGTCACGACACAAGAGTTGAGCAAACTGTCCCTGTGTCGTAGCAGGGTGTGAGACCGGGCTAGTTGGTATTCCATGCTAAAGTGACTAGCGCTAGAGTGGACACGGGACGCTAAAGAGGCGACAAGGATAAGCGCAAACTTCCAACTGGGCGCTTGTCCTTGTAGCCTCTTTAGTGTCCCCTGTCCACTCTTGCGCTAGTCACTTCAGTCTGTGTCGTCGTCCATTAGCATGCTATTGCCGAAGCAGCTCGCAATATTACGTCACATTTACTGGCCACCAGGCCAGGTACATCTATAGGTGCGACATAGACCGTACTTGCAGTTAGTATCCAAAGTAGTCTCTTATGGCGGTTATCCACGTGCATGAAGCAAGAACGCTATTTAAAATTATTGTGCAGTAATATATGCGGGATTTGTATGTTCTCCACATTCTCTACCATGTTGCCATTCCGCCTTTATTATATAGCCGCAATGTAGACTAGCAGCTATCGAACGCCATAAAGGCTATCCACATACTCAAAGACCTCGCGCACAACTCCTGACACTTAATTGTATTCAAGGGTTCTGCGACTGCCCAGGACATCCTTAACGAATGTTACATAACACATTATGAGGTTTTACTTGCCAAAACCACGATTTCATTATGAGGCACGCCGTAGTGGAGTATTCGGGAATAAGTTAGACCACTTGGTATTCTTTAACGTGCGCATAACCCGAAGAACGCGGGTTTTCGCATTTCACACCCATTGAAATACGGCTGCCGTGTTTGGGATTCGATCCCGAGACCTCGTGATTAGCAGCCGAACCCAATAAAACCTAAGCAACTACGCAGGGGAAGGAATTTTGGCAATGCGAGGGAGGTGACAGCCGGCACGTGAGACAATTTGTTCCCATCCTCATTGCGCGAGGATCGGTACAATCTGTCGAAAAAAGACACCGTAGAATGCACTGTATTCAATGTGATGGAGTCCGCGTCCAATATTTCAGACCCGAATCATACTGTAACTACTGACGACCAGACATCTCGCTAATACGTGCAGTCGCTTGACAGCTGCCGAGCGCTGGCGTCGGCCACAGGACCTACTTGACCTTTGTTCAACACTTGCCGACATTCTCGCCTTATTTCGCACCATTGCGTTTCAGCTGAACTGCTTCAACAGCCAATTTATTTTCGCCAAAATTTGGCCACCCTGTCAACGTTATGGTTTCTTATTTTTAAGTCATCTTTTATATTTAGGCTAATGCTGTCCTGAAATTTCCAGCGGTTTCACCTTTCCCGAAATGCCCGCATTTTTGTCGGCCTCTGTTCATATTTTGGAGGATTTTTAATAGACGTGGAAACCATTGCGTGGCTTCCTGACCAAGCTGCTCAAAAAGTAATTTTATATCCCTGAGGTCTTGTGCAAGCTTCTCGCTTCTTGCCGTTCATCAACCTTCGGATTTTCCTGTCAACTGTATCCCATTTTGACGACTCCAATCCCACGGAAGTTGGCAACGACATAATGCCCATGGGATTAAAGCCATTTAAATCAATTCTACTGTGGATACCACAGCCGCTTTTGCTCACTGTGAATGGAAATATTGCGTTAATGAGCGCCATTCTTTAGCATTTAAATTGATAGTCAAAAAATTATGCGGCTCCCATGTAAGTGCGAATCGATGTAAGCAAAGCTTTCTGTGTTTGTTGACATTGTCATATGTAATCTCCACAGAGTAGACAGGCATTCTCTAAAGAAATGCTGTCAATGTTTGCCTGATTACGCCTGCCATTGTATTGCAAATAAGCGGAACTTCAACTCATTTTCTCAGAAAGAAACGCTGAATGAAATGCTGACGTCATCCTAAACAAGATCAACAAGCACGGTAGTGCTCGATCTTATGGTGTCCCTATTGGTAAGCTTATATTCGTGATTTATTTTTTTTGGGGGGTGGGGCGATGTGATCTTGTACCCTAGAAATGTCCCTCGGACGTCTCTGATGTGCTCGTTTTTATTCTCAAGTACCCAATGAAAACTCTCATCGCTGCAATTTCATGATGTCCTGGTGGCAGGCCACCATAGCCTGTCGCGCAAGTATGACCCCGTTGATTCATTTGGGTTGACATATACTGTTTTGTGCGTCATATTTCGCCACATTCATTTTTCAAGCTATGCCAGAGCTCGAAAGGGGCGGCCAACTCACTACGTCCCTCTCCTCTGTTTACTTCAGTAAAGTGTGTGTTTATCGCTGTGGTTACCAAATACGCGCAGCGGTATGCTACCACTCAAGCCTTTCTGGCGGCTGAGCAACTGAAGTCGCAGGCTTTATTCAACATGGCATCGACGTTCAATATGGCTATCCTCAATTACTTTTCGCGGACTTCGCTCACCGCCTTCTCCCCCAGTGTCATCTCTTACACTACTCGATCCTGCTAGACACAACACAAACACGCAACGACCTTAATGAAGTATCAATTACACTCTAGTTGACATGCTGTCGATGTATATTTCCGCTGAGCACCGGAATTGGAGCGTGGTCTTGTTTATGGTGACATTATCCGTCTACAGCCTCGCTCAACAACACCACTCGTTACTCATCCCGTTTTTTTTTTTTTTTTTTGTCGACAAGAGCATAGTGTATTTCCTCTGAATGTGCTTTCCGCTTTAGGTCTGACCTTGCACGCCCGCTTATTCTGTTACGTTGACGGCGACCGTTGTCGTCAGGCTGCTGCCTCATTCTGAGCTTCGCAGTCACCAGAGAGCACAGAAAGCTGTCTTCACAAACAAACCACCCGGATTCGAGCCCATCTCCGAAATGCACCATCTTGCATTTGGGTGAAGGGCACGCTAACCATTACGCTACCACCTGCCTCCACCGATTTCTGTTTATCTGCCTTACCACTTCACGTTTTTGCCGCAGACGCAGGCAGAACGGATGCAGAAACGAAAAAAAAAGTAAAGATTGCTTGAGCCGCCAGCTGACACATGACTTTAACTTTGGCAGGTTATTCTCATTTGAGCGCAAGTAGGCTTGCGGCTGCGTGCAGATTGTGGGTCACCTTAGCTTTATTGTAAATTTGCTTTCACCGACTCTTTTCAGCTAGAACTGAAACGCCGGACAAAAATGAGACCTATCATTGAATATTTTTTTCTTGTTTTCTAGGTTTAAACCAAAAACGCTCCTTTACACAAATAGTGATTTTTTAAAGAAATGGCATAAGGATATTATATTTCGAGGTCATGTCCTTGTGTCAATACGGGCCGGCATCACGTATCGACGAAAGGGCATCACTGTGCCGATGCACGCGGCAGGTTACTGAATGAAGAAAACAGGAAACGACTGTTTTTTTCAGTTCTCGGAACATATTGTACACAGAACACAAGGCACCCACCACCATGACATTATATTTTTGACAACAGCGACACACAATGGCGGACTGATATACTTCCTAAAGGGGTTTCATTTTATTTTTTCATCGCAGAACCGCAAGCACAGGTTGTGTCGCGCGCATACCGCAGCCACATACTGTGGCTGCGCTCCTTTTTCTCTTACAATGTGGCCCCCGGCGGCTTCAGGCGCTCCCGTAGGTGGCGGATTGGACTCACTCCAGAAGTTTAAATAGATAACCTCTTTGCATAGAAACGACGGCATGATTGTTCACATATTGTTGGCTTGGATATGTTTGGCACGAGGCCCAAGACCCTGTCTTCTAACGCGTTCTTATGTTTACGTTCGCGCTCTGTCTTGAAGAGACGCGCACCGTAACATGCTGCAATGGTGCTTGCATTGAGCGTATGTAAGACGAAAAACGCGGTTCTAAAATGTGTGCATGTTCACTAACTTGTGCAGTAAACCCATGTTTATAGTATTCGCGCAGTATAGTAGTAGTATAGTAAGAGTCACGAGTATGGCATCCGTAACCGCAAGCGTCACGTTATGGTGGTATCTTGTCGGGACAGCGTAGTTGTAATCCACAGACCCTGCCTCTAAGGAATACGTGGCTAGGCATGGCTGATGAATAAGCAATTGCGAAGACTGCTTTTCAGTAAAGGTTTGTTACCAAGAATGGCGGGAGCTTATACTGCCGCAAAGGACGGATGCTGGGCGGTGACTCCAATCATTTAATCGGCACATCACACATCTACACTGGAATTCAACTGGTTTCACCAACTCTTGCTTATATTCTCTCGCCCCTAAGCTGCGACTTCACGTGCCACCCGGGCCCCAGGTTTTCCTCTTTGTCCCCTGCTTCTTTCCCAATCTGCTAAGACGTGCTTCCATTGATGCTTGCTCCTTCTTTTTCTCAAGAAATGAAGGCATTCATTCATGCATTCTTAAGTTACTGCAGAAAATAGCGTGTCTTTATCTCCATAACCACCCTGCCTCTCACCTGGACTCTCCCATCGCAAAACAATGTTGTTGTGTTGCAAATGGCTGGGCGTCACATATACAATTTTCTAGGAATGGCCAGTAGCACGGCGGGCAATTTTCGGTGGGTGACGAGACAGTATATCGAACACCTTCTCTCCCATATCCACACTCAGTGCTCTGCTTTGTGAGTTACTATTAGTCGCTACGACGAAGTACGGAATGAAAGAAACCTAGCTGGGCTGGTCACGGTCAGCTCTTTTTGAATTCGTGATGCGTCGATTTAAAATATATATATTTCTTATCTAAGGCTAAATGACAGCGATATAGGCGAGGTGAGTTACGGTAGCTTGTTGTTTGGAATAACGACGCTCTTCACGCAGCACTTTCGTCTTATGCGTGTTTGCGAACGGGAATGAAAGACAGGAGGGTAACACGCCTTCCTGAAATGAAACATTCGGAATAACCCTTTGTTTGGTGGTTGGACATATGTCGAGGGTCCCCGATACGAACCACCTGCAAGTCTGTATAACCTTGCAAAGGGGAACTTAGATGAAACGTTGTCAAACGGATAGGCTTTTAATTTTATAAGTATATATTATTGAAATTCCTTAACATGAGGTGAAAGCCGACTAATAAGCATTTAAGTTTTCTGTGTTATTAAAACATCCTGTTAATAAAAGGTTGCTGTACTTTACAGCCCCCTAAATTAAAAAGTAAGTTATGAAAAATAAATTGGTGCGGCAAATGTGTAAACGCAGACGCAAGAAAAGGCCTAGTCCGTTTCCCAGTATTCACTCAATGAAGATGGAGTCCATCTATACTCTCACGTTGCAGTACTGTCAAGAACAAAACACTTCCAAAAGAGTCAGTCACGAATGTTACTCATAAGATGAGCTTGCGCTGGAAAAGAAAATAACACTAAAACCTAACGATGGCTGCGCGCAAAGTGCTTCCTCTGATTCCGATCTAGGGATCAAGGCGTCGGTTAGTCCAATTGGAATGCTTGTAGTACATTGCAGCGCAATCTCGGGTCGTCAAATCTGATGGAGAATGTGCTCCAGTATTCGCTTCACGCGCGCAATCTGATAAGATTACGCTCTTTCGCTATTGAATCCGTGACAACATACTGGATATTAGAAACACATGCAGGCGCCTCTTGAGCTAACTGATAACTTTGGAACTGTGGTTAAACGCTAAAAAAAGACCCCCCCCCCCCCCCCCCTAAAAAAGAAGAATACAGTTGCTTTCAATATTAGCTGAAACATGGTGCTTGTGGTTTAAAAGGGCCCCCAACACTGTACAGCGGCGCCGACATACAGGAAATTCAAGAGGGAAGCATTTTCCAATTACTGGTATTTATCAAACCAGCATATCGTGTTTCAATGTAGCCCTCTAGTCCAGGGGCCAGTTCTACCACGGGTACTGTGTCGGAGCTCATATTTCATGTAAGCATTAATTGTCACAAAATCACAGTATTTTTTTCTTTAGATCTTATCATTAGACAGCTAAAATACATCCAGATAAACCCTCACCTTCATATTTCAGTACTTTTTGTTCTAACGTACTATCGGCCAAAAAAGTAAACGGACCACGGCTTAGGTGGCCGGAGCGGCTGCGGGGCCACACCGGGGCGCTGCTATCTCGCTCCGCGCGCTGACGGCGAGAGTGCTCCGGGTGACGCCAGACTTCGCCCTCACTCTGACGCGGAGCCTTGTCACGCTTGATAAATTTCTAGTGCACCGTTCGGTTGCTCTACTGCTGGTGGTTGCGACGAAGGAAACCTTGCATCGCCGGTAGTCCAGCACATGGCGCTGTCGCACAGGGGCAGACGGCAGCCGGACAACAAACCGCGGCGCTGAGAAGGAACGGAGACCCGTTCTGATTGTTGTTTTGTTTATATTCACCTTATCTTTTATATTAGTGCATGTCGCCGGCGTCCACCGCTGCTCGATTTTAGGCAACATCGCACAAGTAGCCGCAACGGCGGGCACGGTGACGCGCGCTCTTTCACGCCGGCGCGATAGTCGCAGGCGGCAAGGTTTACTGCGGGCACGGCTTATATGTCGAGATCACTTTTCCGTCATTGTCTCCAGTACTACGTTTAATACAGGCACGTAACCAGGGGGGGGGGGCCCCGGGGGGGCCCGGGCCCCCCCCGAAATCAAGTGGCATACCCCCCCCCCCCCCCTCCCCACCCACGCCACCACTCCTCACACATTCCTAAAGCGCCGCCAGATCAATGTTGATACTTGGCAGCTGTTCATCGGTCAGCATTATGCTGCCTTTTTCACTCCTTTTAGATGGCGGTAGTTGTCGGCATCTCTTGTAATGTGAAGGACAGTTTTCTCATAGATTCCGCACCCGTGCGATTAACTCGAGATGCGTTCAGTTGTCGCCATCTATTCAACCGTCACGCGCATAGCTGTTGCTTTTTTTAGTTCAACCTTCTCTGTTTAGGCTGATCCTGGGACCAGGAGAGGGATACGGCTGTTACTCAGCTGGTCTGTACTCTCATGGAACGAGTTGCGGCCGGAGAAAACGCCAATTGTGTTTAACTTTTTCATTTGCTTCATTATTTCCTCGAGTTACGGCTCGCCGCGACGCTGGCAGATGCCCGGAACCATATACACGTGATATGGGTTAGATAAGGTGGGAAATAAAATAATGTGCAAGAGCGTCCATCATGAAACCCTGCAATAACCCTTAAACCCATAAGCAAGATGACTGTCGCCCATTACCTCGTCTGTTTTTCCCTAATTGTATAGCACTTCTCGTGCAAAATTGGCAACTGGAAACAAAAATCGCAAGGAGTTGAGAAATTAAGCGATCTACTAAGGGAGAGAGCCAAAGCAACAACCAAACTGCAAGCAAAAGCGAATAATAAAAGAGTTACCGTTGTTTATGAGAATATTTATGCATCAACAACTTTTTATTTAAAAAGGAAGTAGAGAAAAGGCCGCCAGAAGTGGAAAACAATTACTTGTTTTGAATGACGCTTCCACAGTTATCGGTCGAACCGCCTCACGTAGCCACTTCTCTGCTGTGCTTATGTGGGTGTTTTTCTAACCTATCGCGGTGAGCGCAGTACGTCTACAATCGCAGAGTCCTACGCTCTACGCGGGTGTATGGGACTGGCGGCCGCACAGCGTTACGCAATTCGCGGAACTGTCAAAACTGATCAACAAGGCGAAAATAACTGATATTCGAAACTATAACATGAGAAAGATTGAAGAAGCCGTAAAAAATGAACGCACCCTGAAATCAGTAAAAAAGAAACCTGGCATAGGACAAACCATGATGTATGCACTAAAAGATAAGAAGGATAATATCATCAGCAATCTCGAAGATATAGTAAAAGCAGCGGAAATATTCTAAGCTGACCTGTATACAGTACCCAGAGGAGTCACGATACCTCACTTAGAAACAGTAATGACCAGGATAGAGAAACTCTTCTATAACTAGCCATGAGGTCAGAAGGGCCCTGCAAGACATGAAACGATGAAGAGCAGGAGGAAAAGGTGGAATAACAGTCGATTCAATCAAAGATGGAGGAGACATAATGCTTGGAAAACTGGCGGCTCTTTATACGAAGTGTCTATCGACTGCAAGGTTCCCAGAAAACTGGAAGAATGCAGACATACTAATCCACAAAAAAGGAGACATTAAAGAATTGAAAAATTATAGGACCATTAGCTAGCTCCCAGTATTATATAAAATATTTACCAAAATAATATCCAATAAAATAAGGGCAACACTGGATTTTATCAACCAAGGGAAGAGGGTGGCTTCAGGAAGAGATACTTTACAATGGATCACATCCATGTCATCAATCAGGTTATCGCGAAATCTGCAGAGTACAATAAGCCTCTCTATGTGGCTTACATAGATTACGAAAATGCATTTGATTCAGTAGAGATACCAGCAGTCATAGAGGCACTACGTAATCAAGGAATACAGAACGCTTACGTAAAAAGCTTGGAAAGTATTGCTACATGCGTGTGGTATTTGTTTGTTTGAACTATGCGCGTGGGCGCCATCACTCCAGAAAAGAGGAGGAAGAACGACCTGGGCTCGCGCTGTGAATCTAACCGGTCAGCGCTGCAACCGTTGTTGTAAATATAATCTGTAAATAGTTTCTCGTCTTACTGACTCGTCCTTCGCGGAAGTATATCTACAGAGGTTCTACAGCTACTTTAATTCTATACAAGAAAAGCAGGGGAGATACCTATAGAGAAAGGGGTCAGACAGGGAAACACAATTTCTCCAAAGCTATTCACTGCGTGCTTAGAAGAATTCAAGCTATTAAACTGGGAAGGCTTAGGAATAAAGATCGATGGCAAATATCTCAGCAACCTTCGGTTTGCCGATGACATTGTTCTATTCAACAACAATGCAGACGAGTTACAACAAATGATTGGAGACCTTAACTGAGAGAGTGTAAGAGTGGGGTTGAATATTAATATGCAGAAGATGAAGATAATGATAAATAGCCGGGCAAAGGAACAAGAGATCAGGATCGCCAGTCGGCCACTAGAGACTGTGAAGGAGTACGTTTACCTAGGCCAATCAATCACAGGGAACCCTGATCATGAGAAGGAAATTCACAGAAGAATAAAAATAGGTTGGATCGCATACGGCAGACATTGTCAGCTCCTGACTGGAAGCTTACCATTATTATTAAAAAGTAAGGTGTGCAATCAGTGCATTTTGCCAGTGCTGACATATGGGGCAGAGACTTGAGAGCAAGTTAAGGACAGCGCAAAGAGCGATCGAACGAAGATTGCTAGGCACAACGTTAAGAGAGAGAAAGATAGCGGTTTGGATCAGAGAGCGAACGGGTATAGACGATATTCAAATTGAAATCAAGAGGAAAAAATGTAGCTGGGCAGGTCATGTAATGTGCCGGTTAGATAACCGTTGGACAATTAGGGTTACAGAATGGGTTCCAAGAGAAGGGAAACGCAATCGAGGATGACAAAACACTAGGTCGAGCGATGAAATGAGGAAATTCGCGGGCGCTAGTTGGAATCAGTTGGCGCAGGACAGGGATAATTGGAGATCGCAGGGAGAGGCCTTCGTCCTGCAGTGCACATAAAACAGGCTGATGATGATGATGATGATGATGATGATGGAGGTGGTGGGCCCCCCCCGAAAAAAAATCCTGGGTACGTGCCTGGTTTAATATTAACATCAGCGACTCCTCTGAAAACTGCTTTAATTAGATACTACAACGCGTAGGCCATAATGAAACTTTACAAAAGTACGGCCACGAAGAGATAATTGGGAAGACGAATAAGAATAACCATAGTTAGTCATGAAAGTTCATTCATGGAAACATTCGGTCGCTTGAATGGGTCCTCAGTGCGATGAAAAGTTGCCGTCGACCGCGATGACTTGGCTTACTCGCCTTGTTTCCTTCTTCGCGACCGCCAGCAGTAGAGCAACCGAATGGTGCACTAGAAATTGATCAAGCGTGACAAGGCACCGCGTGAGAGTGAGGGCGAAGTCTGGCATCACCCGGGGCACTCTCGCCGTCAGCGCGCGGAGCGAGACAGCAGCGCCCTGGTGTGGCACCGCAGCCGCTCCGGCCACCTGAGCGGTGGTCCGTTTACTTTTTTGGCCGATAGTACATATCTGTGCTGATCAATATGTTACAAAGTACTTAAAATCTACCCAATGCTTTCCTCCAGGAAGCTGTTTTTATTCCTTATTATGCCAGGAAACCGAGCCTGATGCCAGCAACGCTCAGAAACCTAATCGGGAGCGCGCACAATGTTCTCGCACACCTTGTGGGATGTGCCGTAGCGGTGAGGTGCTTCTTGTATAATGTATGAGAATCGGTTGTAAAGACAGACGTGCAAGGTTGGGCCATGTGCTTAAGATCATGAAGTTGATTTGTGCCAAGATAACCTGTCCCAGCTTTAACACCTACTTTATAAGAAGTCTACAGCACCATCAATATGCCGGCTGCTTTTAACTGCGCGAAACAAAACTATTCAAACGATACAAACAATGTTAGCATCATTTTATCATTCGAGTGTTCAGATTGGTAACCTCTAGATGTGGAGTAAGTTGAGAAGTTATTTCCATAATGAGAAGTTATTTCCAAAGCTACGTTAATTAAATGTTCAGTAATGGTTCTTACGTGGCTAAAGAAAATGAGCAGTTTGGAGCCCGTCCTCGAGATTATGCAGCCAAGCGAAAAAATTTCGACTAAACATGCTTCTGTAAGAGCCATGCGAACAAATATTTTCCAAGTAAGCACTATTGGAAGACGTAACTGACGCAGAAAAAGAACATCTCTAAAGTCACAGAAAGAACAGCACTTCATGACGGGACACAAAGGAGGAACCACACACAAACTGCGCTAACTTTAAGCGCTGTTCTTTATGTGATAATGAAGCAACTAGCCCGTCAGTCATTCCTTCCAAACCTGCAAAGTCAGCCTGACCACATGTAGCCTTTTGTGATGCTGCCATCAATAGTATGGCCCCGTGAACATGTTCCCCATGGCCACATAGTCATGTTCCATTTTCATTCATGCTGCTTTCTGGAAGGCGAGCATTTTAAAGTTTTAGTGTCAATACGGCAGTGAACGTGTGCCGCCGAAAGCTTGCTTGGTCGCAGAAGCGATGCATGATGGAATGATGGTGCAAATTTAGCGCGTCGCTGGCATCAAGACAATGTGCTGCCGCCGAGGGAAGGAAGATAACGAAAGTGAACAGCTTGGTAGCTGCTCACGGAGCCGTGCCAATGGTAGCGGTGCCATCTTGACAAAATCTGAGGCGGCGATATTGACGGCTAAGGCATTCTTTTTCTTTTATTTTTTTTTACACCAAAGTCGTTAAGAGTAAACTTTAACTCGGGCCCAACTCCGACACAGCCTATTCAAATAGAGTGAAATTTGCTAGATTCGGGAGAGAAAGGTAAATTCTAGTGGCTATTGGAAGCGGAATTTGTGTTTAGGGCTTGAATTCTGGTAAAAGATTTTCAAAAATTCGAAAGTGCGAAAAATACAGAAGCACGAAGTTTACAAATTAATAACTCCGCATCAAGAACTGGTATCGCTGTTCTGTAAACAGCATCCTTTAGACAATGCAAAGCGGACAGATCCAATATACCGATTTATATCTTACGTGAACTCGTTACATTGTGAACAAGGGTTGTAGAAAAGCTGTATTTCCACATTACAAAATTTTTTTTTTATTCATGCGTAACATATCAATTTTGCCCGCTTCAGATGTGCTGTTAGATGCAATGTACAGAATTGTGATATCAGTTTTCATAGCCGAAAGACAGAGTTGTACACTTGATAGTTTCTCTTTCTGAAAATTTGCGATTTTTGCCAATTTTGAATAAACAACTGATGACCTAAATCGAAAATTCTAAACCGACAGTCACTAGATTTTAATTTTTTTTTTAAGTGCAACAAACCTTGTAAAATTTGATGCAGTGGTTGTGGAGAAAAACGAATTATCCTTTTACATGTATTTAGATAGGACCACCAGAGCTAAAGGTTCGTCTTAAGGGATACTTTCCCCACTATCGCGTCCGCGTGTAGAGCAAAATCCCGAAGATAGCGTAATACCGGCCTGACCCGCAGCGGAGGTGAAGCAAGCGTTCAGCTCTCCCCATACGTGGGCTGACTCCGGATGTAACGCCATGCCAGGCCAACCTGCGGCGGAGGGGAAGCAGGCATTAAGCACTCCCCATACGTGGGCCGATCCCGAAGACAGTGCAATGCGGGGTCGACATACGGCGGAGGTGCAGTTCGCCATTAAGGGGCCCACATACACAGCTTTGCTGGTCATCTTTTTTCCCAGAGTGGGAGCGCACTGAGATTTTTTACTTATCAAACATCAGGTCATCGAAGGCGAAACCAGGGACACCAAAGCCGTCCTCGGGCTCGACCTAGAAAGCGCCTTCGACAAAGTGACGCACTCTGCCATCCTCGCGCAGGTATCCCATCTAAACCTAGGCGAGCGGTCATACGAATATTTCAAAGACTTCCTCACCAGCAGAACGGTGGAGCTCAGAGCCGGCGACCTGAAGACGGACGAGAAGACATTAAGGAGCCAGGGCACTCCCCAAGACTCCGTCATTTAACCCATGCTATTTAACCTTGTTATGATTCAAGTTGCCAAAAGGCTATGCCAGCTTGAAGGACTGAAGCACACGATATACGCGGACAACATTACGCCGTGGGTGGACGGAGGCAGTGATGCCCGCCTAAAATCCACACTACAGAAAGCCGTCGACACGATCGAAGAAAGCCTGGAAGGTACGGGACTGCGTCGCTTCCCAAGTAAGTCGGAGCTCCTGCTTTACCAACCGATCAAAACGCACAGGATCAAGAAGCAAAGGAAACACGAAATGACCTATATCCGCACCAGGGATGGTAACACAACACCGACGGTCAGCAAGATCCGAGTCCTGGGCATGACGATCGAAGCGTTCGGCAGGAACTGAGACACCGTTACCCGCATCATGGGTAAGGCAGCCAACGCCACCAGACTGCTCAAGCGCGTTACCACCAAGAAGGGAGTCATGAAGGAGGAAAACTTCATCATACTTATACACTCCTTCGTACTGTGCCACATAGTGTACGTGGCAGCCTTCCACAAGTGGATGAAAAGCGAAAAGAACAAGCTAGACATCCTAATCCGGAGGGCTTACAAGACACCCCTCGGTCTACCCGAAACTACCAACACGAAACTTCTCCTCCAGCTGGGAATACATAACACGCTCGACGAGATCGCCGAAGCGCAAACAGCCTCTCAGTTGGAAAGACTGTCATCAAAAAAGGCCGGCAGAAAGATCCTGTGCCGTCTAGGCATCGATTATCACGAACAGCAGGGACCAAAATGCCCAGTCCCCGACCACGTACGACGGAACGTGCGGGTTTACCCCTTGCCGAGGGACATGCACCCGGAATTCAACGAAGGCAGAAGGCGCGCTAGAAACAAGGCACTGAGGGACCTGCACGCGGAGACAGCGGCGACAGATACGTGGATGCAGCCGAATATGCCGGCTTCAACGGCTTCGCGATCGTGGTGGTCGACTCCGGAGGCAACGTGCGGGCGCCCGCCAGCACGTCGAGCAAGCAAGTGGAGGAAGCAGAAGAAATAGCCATCGCCCTGGGCGTCGTAGGCCTAGAATGCCACATGATCGTCAGCGACTCCAGACAGGCGGTGAGGAACTACGCCAAAGGAAGAATTGCCCCAACGGCGGCACGCGTCCTGCTCCGACAGGCAGACCGCGACAAGAGGACTCGAATCAAGTGGTTCCCGGCGCACGCAGGACAAGCGTCAGAAAAGCATGCCAATCGCAACGAAACGGCACACGCCCGAGCGCGAGGACTAACCGACCGCGCCCAAGGCAACGGCTGCCCGCTGTGGTTCAGCGCCAAAGACCAGATGACCAGCTGTAACAAACTGACCAAGGCTTTCGGCTGGCCCGCAGACTTCTCCCGCCGCCCAGCAAAGGGCTGAGCAGGCCGCAGGCCGTGCTGTTTAGGCAACTACAAACGAGAACGCTTCCAAGCCCGGCGCTATTGCATAGGATGTACCCAGTATCGCACCCCCATGACAAGTACAGAGCGTGCTGCAGGGCGACCGCCACATTCGAGCACATGCTATGGGATTGCTCCAAACATCCAAGCAAAGCTAACTCAGGACGTATACTGCCGCAGCTTGAAGAAGCAACGTGGAGCGACGACCAAGAAAAACAACTCCAGGCCGTCCAGCAGGTCATCGAGGCGCTGGCCAGGCAGGAGCCTGGCGAGCCGGCAACGGCGAGCGGGGATCCACGCAGAGCACCAGCCAAGATGACGACGTAGGCCACGTCCGAAGCGCGCCTTCGTGCTTTACTGCAGGCTCAATAAACGTTTTCCCAATCCAATCTAATTAATTATCCGCGTTTGTCCACTATGCGTCTGCAATGAAAACAAGAAGCAGGTATGCATAGAAAATCTGAGGTGGCGGCGGCAGGTGGTAGCGCAGAAGTACTTATATCTGCATTTACAATGGGTTCGTCGTAGTGATAGCGACCAAAGCTTTACTTTGTCTGCGCGCTCTAGCCATTGTGAAACTAAGGATGTAGTTAGCATGCCCAGCCACTAAATGCAAATTGCAGCAGTTACGAGTGGTGGAAACCCGCTGTGGCTGATTGTGAAGAAAGCTTCCTTTCTCTGTCCACTCTCGCGATGGTGAAGCTAAAATGGTGAAGCTAAACATTACATAGGCCCACCCCCAAATTTCAAGTGGGCACACCCTCAAATTTAAATTGGCCCACCTCCAAATTTAAAGTCGGCCACGCCCGATTTTCTTTTCGCCCAGCCTTAAACTTCAAGTTGCCCCGATCCCAAATTTCAATTGGGCCTCTCCTAATTTTCAAGTAGGTCCACGCACGAATTTCCATAAATCGTCCTCCAAATTGCCAGTCGACGCACCCCAAAATTTAGGTTAGCCCACCTCCATATCACCCCAAATTCAGATTGGCCGACCCCGAGATTGCCCCCACATTTAGGTAGGACCGACACCATATCACCCCCAAATACAGATTGACCGGCCTCCACAACATCACCAAATTTAAGTTGGCTCACTCCAATACCACCTGCAAATCGAGGTTGGCCCACCCCCATATCCGCCCCAAGCTAATGCTGGCCCACCCCATCGATCACCTCAAATTTTGGATGGCCCACCGCAAATCACCAACGAATTAAGGTTAGTCCATTCATATATCACCCCCAATTCAGCTTGGCCCAGCCGCACATCACCCCCATGGTTAGGTTAGCCCGTCCCCATGTCACCCCCAAATTTAGGTTGGCCCACCCCCACATCAACCCCAAATCCAGGTTGGCCCAGCCCCATATCAGCCCCAAACTTAGCCTGGCCCACCCCTCTATCACCTTACATTTAGGATGGCCCACTGCAAGTCACTCCCACATTTAGGTTAGTTAGCCCATCTCCATATCACCCCCGATTCAGCTTCGCCCAGCCCCATGGTTAGGGAAAACCAGAACCGAAAGCAAACCATGAGTTTTGTGTTTCTGCCATCTGGTGGGAGACTATAAAACTAGGTCCTATGCGGCTTAAAAAAAGTGCGAAGTGGGATTCGAACCACGGCCACCGCGACGCGGGACTAAAGGTGTGCGCGAGTCTACCACTCGGCCACGGCTTTTGGGAAAACGCTTTACGGAACAGTGTTACGCCATTTGTGGAGAGTCGAGATAGGCATCAATCGAAAGCTGAGTCTCCGGACTACATTCGCTGCACTGGGTATTACGATAGACGCTCTAGGTAAATCACAGGCAGCGTTCTTGCTTCGAAAATCGAATACAAGGAAGGAAGGAAGGAAGGAAAAAGTGGAGAAGGAAAGGTAGGGAGGTTAACCAGTTTAGCTTAACCGGTTTGCTACCCTACACATGGGAGAGGGATGGGGGAGATTAAAGATGGGGAAGGGGGAGAGGGAGAGAGAGCACATAGCACAGCACACACATCGTCCGTTGGAGTCCATCAATCTGGCATGGTACGTGACATCACTCTCACAGCCGCTTGTCCAATCCAGTCTCTTTCAAAAACCGAAGTAGTCCCTTTGTCGCCTTCACCTGCGATGTCTTCTGTCGGCGGCATGTGAAAATCGTGTCGAGGGACAATGGTCTACTGTCAAGGTGCGCTAGAACAGATGCCAGGGACTGCCAGCAAAATCATCATTTTTGTTCGTCGTGAACTCACCTATGTTTTGCAACCAATTGCGCCCCACGACGACAATCAATATATATGCATCACAGTTAAAAAGAACAAACTCTTGTTTACTCTCATAGGCGTGTATATATCGCCTTCCAGCAATTTCGATACCAAAAGATTTGCGGATATCTTGAGTGTTTGTCCCGCCCCATGGGTCATCATAGGAGATTTCAATGCACACCATCCAGCATGGGGAAGTACAAGGACAAATGCAAGAGGACGAAGATTAGCAAGCATCGCCCACAACTATGGCCTTACTCTCCTGAACGATGGTAGCCCCACCTTTCTTCGAAAATCGAATACAAATTTTCGTCGTTTCCATAGGCTTCCAATGCTAAATCTTTAACCACTGTGGGAACAAAATTCTTACGTGCCATAGCGTGATCACTGCATTTGGCTCATGCGGATTGTCTTCCAGAACACGTCTGTCACCTGCCTTTGTCGATAATCGACCTGCAGCTTTTGTTATTCGCTAAAAACCCGCTCGTTCCATTGAAAACGCGCCGGCTTCGTGCCGGGGCCGCTTGGGGCGCTAGTTGGTACGGGTCCACTAAAGCTGGATATGTTTAAAGCAAAAAAAATCACATAAAGAGAGAATATCCTTAGAGATACATAGGGATCCTTAGGAAATGCATCAAAAAGCTTATAGTATGGGTGGGCCAACTGAAATTCGGGCGTGGGTCATCTTGAAATTTGGAGGTGGGCCACCTGAAATTTGGGTATGGGCAAACTTGAAATCTGGGGTCGGCCAACAGAAATTACGGGGCGGGCCATGTTGAAATTTCGAGTTGCGTCAACTTAAATTAGGGGTTTGGCGTACTTGAAGTGTGAGGTGGGCCAAGTTAAATTTGGGGGTGTGCCAAGTTGACCAGCAAAAGAAATAGCGCAAACCAGGACGAGCAAAAAATGAGAGGGACACACGCAGAAGCGAAAATCTGACAATTGTCTACTAAAGCCGAAGCATTCTTTGCCACCGGAAAGGCCATGGGTAGACGCGCATAAGCTAGGAAAACCAAGTAAGCAAAACTAAGCAAAAACGAAGTCACAGCCGAGTCAAACAATGCTTATGCATTAGCAGACAATCATCAGAATTTTTGTGGCTTTTTGTGTTTCATTGTATTTATCGCAGAAAGCGCCAGGCAGCGGCCCGCCTTCAAACCAGGTTTCAAACCTAGCCCGTATCCGGCGTAACCCAGTCCGGTTGGGACCGTTAGCATTTGAGTGTAAAAGAAGCATGGTCAAGTTGTCGGTTATTGTGAAGCTACCAGTCGCAGAGATTCTTCGCTACAGACAGATTTGGCTGTCAGGTTCTCCACTCGAGTTTGTAATGGCAATTGAACATTTAAAAGAAAAAGAAAAAAATAATCCTTTGTTCAATATTCTTTCACTGCTGTTTGATGGGAACGCCCAGAACGCCCACACAACATTTGCCAAATATTTGTACAGCAATATATACAGCGAAGCCATAGATGGCTACTTCAGTACGCACCGCTAGCCATTTCATCTCACTTTTGAATCACGAAGAACGATCGAAACGCACAATGCTAGAACGTCAGTGAATACAATTGTCGGGAACGTATAAACTTTAATACGCTGGTCCATTCGTTTTCAGAATTGTGTAATACCTTACCGCCAGAAGCTGTTATTGCAATAACAGCTTCTGTTTATTGTAAATAAACAGGTGATGCACAAGGGTAACGCTCATGTGTGAGGGTCGCTGAATGGGCATCTCAGCAATCTTGTAACTTTGGTTAGCAGTGCGACGATCTATTCGGGAAGTAAGAGAAGTGAGAGGAATGAGAGCTCTTTCCTGTCATATATCTTACCATGTAGATCGTCGCGCACCTCACCAAAGAGGCTCATGTGCGACCATATTCTCACCCGAAACAAGTAGACTTTAGCGCTTTATTCAAGTTCAATTCAAGGTCGATCAACATTGTCTGTCACCAATTCAAGCATCTCTGTTTCGTAATATGAGGGAATTTCGACTGTGTCTATTTTTTTCGTTGCCATGGCGGTTATTACGCCCAGTGCATGTAAAGCGTAGACGAGGCAGCCATTTTTTATTCCACTGAGTTAAGATGTCATAATTCGTTCACGTTAATTCGCAGCGAAACTCCATACTACAGTGTCAAAAAGAACGAATAGAAGGGATAGGACATGAGGGCGACGCGATTTGCCATGTCAAAACTTTGTTCAAATGATAGGTGCCTTGAGATATCTTTTTTCGCGTTCTCGTCTATTTTGCACATCCCTTTCCCCTACTTTGCAAGTTTTTTTGCAGCATCCGCGTTGATTTGGGGTATTAATCTAAGAATACTTGAAAGTCTCCACTCAATTACGTTGGATTAATTATGTGAGAAACGACCGCACATTATTTAACTCGCTATAACAAAGAATTTTCGAGTGCACCATGCTTTATCAAGCAACATAACTTGCGAACGCATATTCCAGAGTTTATTTGCGTCTGCGTTAATAAATTTTTCATTGCGCCAAGAAAGCATTCACAATGTCTTTCATATTTGTTCTTGCATTAAAATGTCCGCAGGTAAGGTAGTGCAACGCGGCGCATTATTCAGTGCCGCGTTTGGCTTAAATATGACCTTAAGAAACCGACATTTCCCTCAAACTTTCTTTACAGGTACGTTAGACACATTCGGCGATGTTTTATAGAAATATGTGCGACTTTTCCCGCTGATTTTGCCATCTTTCACCTTAGGATACGTCGGGTGCAAGCCCGCAGAACAGCTAAATATACACTTCCCTCGCGTCAGCGCTTATTCTGTGTGTGTTGTGGTGCAGTGTGCCTGTTTTGGCGCACACCGCGAAGATTGTCGTTGCTGTAACAACGGCCGTATATGCTCCAGAGCGTTAATGTGCGCTTTCATAGCAATACAGACGCTTTCCATCCGATGCTCCTCGACTCGATACTCTGACAAGCTGTGCTTATCGCAAATAGAGCAATGCTGCAGTTACGCTTCGCTACTGATCCGCTGAGTGAATTGTGGAAACCCGTTCGAGTTGCCGCGTTTCACAATTACGAAGATGTCGAAGTCAAAATTGCAATACACAAATTAACAGAATTGTTACCTAACAACGGCAGATAAGTGCAAGTCTTCTCTGTACAGTTAGCTCCACGGAGCGTTCTCCAAGTCGCCTTCAGTCAGGGGCATATCACGGGCATCCTCCACGCGGGTGGAGGAGGGGGTCGTTTCAGAATATTCAGTGAAAGGAGGAGGGGCTCGCTGCATACTCAGTAAACTACGAACGCTAAAGTGCCGGGATTCTCAGGGACGGCCCGGGCTCCCGGGGCCCCTCTTCTGGATCCGCCAGTGCCTGCAGTGTTCCTTCGCAAACAGGCGCGAGTTCCACAGTTTGCTTTGGCACGCAAAGCGGTTCTTTCTTGACGCTCCTTCGGGATACTACTTTAATGATACCGCTCGGCAGACCATTCATAAGTACCTCAAAATTCGCAGGGTGAGTTACTGAGTCGTATAAGACGTCGTGTTTCTGTATTCGTACAAAAGCATTTATGGCCATGTCTACAGCGTAAACGCACATATACCTTGATGCAGCTTCGTCTACTGAAAATAGTGAATGCTGCATAGAAGAGGTTCTGTGCAAGCATGACCGGCAATAGACGGACAATTTTTCACTTCGATGGTAATCAGCGTCAACGCGGCTGAGGGCTCACTTTTCTAACAAAAGAAGCGGAGGCGGTTCGTGTTAATTACGTTATAGATTAAAGGTTAGAGTGTTACGTACGTAAAGAGCGAGAATCAACAAAAATCTTGTAACAGAAAGCTGAACAGTTTGCCGTCAGTGGTTTATATTACAAGTGCAGAAACTATCGCAAGTGGCCATTTTGACAGCGTTGCGGTAAGATCTCCGAGTGTTGCGATGGGTACCTGGGTTGGATACCAATTCACTGAATTTTAATGCGTTTGCATTCTTTGGGTACTTCATGCACTTTTCAGGGGCTATCTATGTATATATATTTGTTTGGATATTTGGGTCTAACTGTTTTCCCGCCTACCTGGGTCGCTGGCAGGTGAGTTATCGAATGGGTAGGGCATCGGGCTGCTCTGCGGAGGTAACCGGTCTTCAACGAACCTCTTTCACGCAGAACGCGGGGCTGGGTAAATGCTGCTGTTCGAAGCTCTTCAATAAACGCTTTTGACGCCAACGTGGGTAAGAAAATATGTGCCATTGGAAATGGGGCGCTCTGCTGTGTCGAAAAATTTCCCTTAAATTTTTACGTTGCTGAGTGCAAACAGGCCCACGTCACAAGGGTTCCTCAAGGACAGCAACCCGACGCATCAGCAGGCTGCTCCACAAATGCACTGAGCAAGTGCAGGTTTTCAGTGAAGGCCTTTCATGCCGAAGCTTTAGCGAGCTGCGCCACTAATGCACCTCGTATGTGCCACTTCTCAATTAACCTCTCGCCAACTTGGATCACTGAGTATGTGCCACTGAGTGTGCGGCTAAGCGAGGGAACCATCCTCAGCGTTCGCAGGCACCAGCACGCCACGCTTCTCGTCTCGGAGGGAACACGCGGGCTTCTCGGTGATGCCACTGGATGGCGCCACGTGTCCAGAAAGAAGCACGAGAGAGGATCCTGGTTTGCCCCATGACACCTTTTTCAGCATTCGCGCTCACTGGTGCGCCATGCATTTTGGATGCCATGCGCAGGCTTCGCGGCGGCAGCACTAGGCCACACCGAGTGTTCTAAAACAAGCATGAAAGCGGAGTCCCGCGGCAGTACACGCCTCATACACAACTCGTTTCGATGGTCGCAATACATTGTGTCGCTATTCTGATTGAATGTTATCGCATTACCGTGGACAGTCACCTTGAGATGAGTTCTGCCGCACTTTTTCGTTATTTTGCTTCTTTTATTTTTTGTCGGCAGCAGTTTGCCTGATCTGTCGAGAGCCTTTTCGCCTTTTAGATCTGATAAAACAATCGGAAGCAGTTGGCCATCAGTGCTGCCGAGCTTCCCACGCATCGGACCGCAAGGTCACGTTTTTAAGTAATTAAGTTGCGCCGTTCTCACATGCGCTACAAAGCATATGCAAAAACAGCGCAGTAAAGATACTGTATGGCACGACGGTGCATTATATCTGGATGTCGAGTGGCCGTGAGGACGCGTCGCTTGCTGTCATTTTTTATTATCAGATGTAAGTGGCGAAAATGTGTTCGCCACGTCGGAGACACTGCCGAGAATACGTCTGAAAAAGGCAAAAAAAAAAAAACAAGGTACGTTTCGACGACGATTCGAACCCTGAACCGCAGCGTGACAGACGGAGAAGGTAGCACAACGCCACCACTAATGCTTACTAAATGGTTTTATCATTTCTCATGTTAACCAATGCCTCAAAATTGTTAGGGCCTTTTCCGCGTTATTTCTGTTCAAGTTAGCGTTTTGAGGGTCACTTCTCGTGTGCTTCAACGGTTTTCGGCGTTAAAACAAGTGTCCCAACCTATAGTTTCATCTTATCTCTGACCCTGGGGGCATACAACGGGCCTGGGTATATTTATTAAAAAAATATCACACCTCTCGCTGTTCCATTTAACAGAAAAGGCCACACCGCTAACGCAGATCGCTCACGCGAGCACTTCATCCAGCTTGGCTTGGCTTTTGTTCTCGTTCGATTAAGCAAGGACTTCGTAGAAATCTCTTGCTCTCTTAGAATCTCAAATTGCTTAGAAGCCGTCATGCTGCCATATTGCGATGGTGACACCTGTCGCTACAAAGCTTAAAATGACTAATGACTGTTTCAACGAGTCCCTCTATGCACCAGACTTGACTTCAGACGAACACATTCGACATCTTGGAGTGTGCAATAGTAAGTGCACGACAAAGCCTACTTGTGACTGGCCCTTGCTGACCTTGACTTAGTTTGCCTAGAAGCATCCATGCTGTTGTTATTTTGCATATACGACTCTGTGGTTGCAAATCTTCAACTGACGATTTCCTACAACGAGATTTTGATGGCTCCACGTATGAAATTTTAGCACATGTGACAGCAATCGCAAGGCGGTACAAAATGTAAAACATATAGCAGGCCATTGACCACTATTCCACCCATTTAAATTCACTCCGACATTTCGCCTCACTCTTAACATAACTCGAAGCATGAAATTGACGATGTAGCGACACAAACTAAATCTGCACACTTCTCTGAAAGACAAGACAGTAGCCCAAGCCTGAAGACCGCTCACCAACCTCCGTTCCTCGAAAAAGCAAAAGAGTAACTTTCGTTGCAGACAGATCATAATTCCAAGAACTATACTTTAGAAGAGTTAACTGCTGGGCTAGTTGGTGATCTTGCATACTGAAAAGATTTTGCGCCAAAAAACAACACACAAAAAAGACGACGACACCACAGGCTCGTTGCAGCTGACATCCCTGAGTCGGTCTTGGTCCCTGTGGCCGAAACGCTTTTGAAGAAGTTGAAGGCTGGGGTAAGCAGGGTAGAGCCGAAGAAAAAAGAGTGGTCTATAGTGCTCCCATCCATCCATAAAGTCATGCACAGCCTGAAAAAAGTGGCTAACTGGTATAATGTACCAGTGGTGTTCTCCGCTTCCCAAAAGCTTGCCCAGCTAAGCCGTCGCATAACTTGCGAAAGCCAAATGCTTGGCTGTCAGAAGAAGCATGGCCAGCGTTTCGTAAAGTGTGCCACAAACGTCGTACATGAAATTCCTCTGTCCTGCGGGAAATCCTACATTGGACAGACGGGGCGTTGTGTGAACGACCGGCTTAGGGAGCATGCAAAAGTATAAAAAATAATGAAGGTGAGCGACTTGTGGATCACGGCAGAGCTTGCGCCGATTGTTTTTCACGGTTCCACGATGCGAGGATTTTGGGTATAGGCAGGCATCAGACATCGCGTGAAACATTGGAAGCCTTCTACATCGAGAAAGCGGGTCCGAACTGTGTTAGTGATACATCGGTTTTTCTTTACGAGGCTGAGATGAATTTTCTATCGCGCCTACTCTGATAAGACTTTGTACTGCATGTTGCCTTGTACGCATACGCGTTGTCTTGGAGGGCTATATATGTCGAGTACTTTCACCCTCATTAAACAGTTGAAGTAGCGCCCGTGGTGTCGTCGTCTTTCTTGTGTGCGTTGTTTTTTTTTCCCAAAATCTTTCCAGTATGCAATTCCAAGAACCCTTGAGCGATTCAAGGCACACCGATAAACATAATTAAATGTCAATGTATTACCATTACTACTGAAACGTACTGCACTGTCACTCCTCTGCAGTTCTCACAAAAACCTTTTTTATACAGCTTCAATTTTTACCCCTTTTAATTTTCCAGACATTGCACATCTTCAGGCAACAGTCTGAACGCTTCTGTAACTAAAATTTATGCCCATGGATAAATACTTGCTGAAAGCGCTAAAAACCATTAGTACCATGGTGTTCGTTAGTAATAGGGCCACTCTTCTCATGAAGACTCGTACTAAATAAAACAAAAAATGACGCTAGAAATAGTGGTTATTAGGGACGTCGAACGTCAATGGTATCTTTATTGCAGATTCTTAAGTTTTTCAAAAGTAAGAGTATGTAAGTAATATTCGTTTTTATGCTCTTTTAATCGCAAAGATACTAAAGCAGGCCGACTTCCTTTAGCCTAACTGTAACAGCTTCAATATTGAGAACATAGGACGTCTGACCTTTGCGTTAACATTTCCTTTCTTTCTTGTCTATTTACTTCAACATGGGAATCAACTTGTTCCAAACGAGAATTGGTACAACGTATGCCAAAATTTCTGGAAGTGTAATATTAAGAACAAAACAAACCACAATAAACCATGGCCTACGCGAAATAAGCGGTCATTGCAGGTACATCTCTCAGAGTGCGTTGACATTAAGCAACCACTCCTGTGCAATTTCCTTTCAGGTTAACTGGAAGCGGGGCAGATTAGAAAACCGGGAAAAGAAAGGTTACCGCCAGAAAAAAGGTCTTTCACCGTTCTGTTGATTGGCTGCCTTTTTGTTGACAGTAAGAAAGGACCACAGCCAGACAGTCACTATAATTGCCGAGAAAAAAGGTTCTATGACTTCAGTGGCAAATCTGTGCCAATCACAAAGCTCATTAAGCAGCTGTCAAATGCAAATATTCCCTTTTGTAACCGCGTAACAGCAATGCCATTTGGGAAGCTGTTCGTTAGAACAATACTATAGTGGACAATAATCTCATGTCAGATGACAGGCCCACTTGCGCTCCAACTAGCACTAACGAGCGCTTTCTCTGCAAGGGTGTGTTCAGATGAGGACAGACTAAGAGGGGTCCCGAATATATTTAACTTTCAGCGAAATAGTTATATGACGTGGGAAAATGTCTCGGTAGAAAGGAATGAACATTCGTCGTGCGAAACTTAGCACGGATTTCTTGAAAAGCATTCGCATTTCCCCAAAGGTGAGAAAGACCATTTTAATCACTTGCAGATTTTACAAATTCGAAGGTCTATAGATACTCTTAAATAAACCCATCGTACCCCAACAAAATTTTTTCCGTAAATCTACACTAGTACTGTTGATACACTGGAAGTTAAATGTATGACACCCACAGTATGCGGTTGAAAAATTTTCTAACTTTAGTTTTCGAGCAACTGGCTCTGTCTGACTGACCCCGAAATCAGCGTTGTTGTTGGTGTTGTTGTTGTTGTCGTTTTTGGCCACATTAGCTAAGGCGATTAAGCTTAAAATATTTGTGCCAAATGTTCTAAAGGTTTCTCGCTAACTAAAGAAACAAGTATGCAGCTACACGATGTATTTATTCCGTTATAAAATCCCAAATATGCCAAAATTGCAAAAATTGCGGGAATTGCTACATTTAAGAGACGTTTATAAAAAAATTATAATTTCTGATATTTATGAAAAGTTTATCGAATACCCACCCAAAACTGGTAAATGTAATGTTTCAAAATGCATGTTGTATTACTTTATTCTAAGCGAGAACATTGTGCCTATTTCAAGATCCATGCGCGGTCACCCCAACGATGTGTGTTGTTCTAATTAGAAAGTAAAGATCACACTCATATTGAATTCGGAATTCATTATTTTTGTGGTAGTAAGCAAGAGTGACTCATATTGCGTCTTTTTTGCCTCTTCTTAGCCGTGAAATTATTTGAGATTGAGTGTTCAGGGCTCCCGCACCCGTATTGATATGACGCGGTGCGTTGACCTAACAAGCACGCGAGAGCGCACACAGTACATTTTTAAAGACCAGTCGGGGGGACTTATTTCTGGCATTGATCTATAATTATATCTGCTGTCTGAAATGTTCCCTGTGTACATGAATTATGCACCAGGCTAGTGGGAGAGCGCGATGACGCCACTGCAGTGGATGATCCAGCTGGGTATGTTCAGGTGAAGACAGTCGCAAAACGGGTCCCGAAAAAAGGCCACGGCCTTAAGTGGGTCCTTGTTCGATGGCCTTGAAAAGAAAAGGTAGCGTCTAGGTATGTGGTACAGAAAAAAAAACAAAAAAAAAAAACACGCGACCTTCGCCGAACGAGCGGCGGGTTGAGAAGGTAACGAGCGGTGCGCGCAGACCGAAAAACGTGTTGCGTGCTTGACGTCACGCGGCGGCGGTCGTGGCGACAGTCGACTGCGCAGCCAGAGAGACGGCGTTGGCAGGCTCTCGCATGTAGCCTAGCGGATGGCCTCGGAAGTACGCTGCGGCCTCGGATGCTGGCCAAGCGAGAAACAAGGTGCGAAGCGGCGGGAGCAAGGCGGTCGACCGCGAGTGCTGCATTGCCCTGCTGAGAGGATGCAGCGTAATTGTGTTCGGCTTGTGTTACTCGTTTGTAACACTTACTGGCGACAAGCATGCTGCACCTTTAGGTAGATCATTAAGTGCTCGCATGTGACCTTGAGAAGGTCGACTTAAAGCGCCACACGTGTACTTCACACTGGGGCTCGTTATATGTCTTGCAAGAAGTCGGACCCCTCCGATCGTCTAACCTAATGTGTTATACCCAGTGCTCAGCAGGCTTTCACCTGCACGTGTTACAGGATTGTAGCATGCTGGCGAGCCTACTTTCATTTTCACTTACATTATTATATTAGGCATAACATTCCTTCCACACCGTGGAACTGCGACATCTTTTCCGACATAGATTTTTTTTCACACACAAGAAATCTTTAAAGATACAAGGTGCAAAAATCCCGTCATGGGGTTGCAAAACTCTACACGCTGTAAAGGCGCGTGGTATAGAGAACAGTTTTCTGCGCGGCTGTTGTATTATGCATGTTGCGGACACTCTGGGTAGGTAGCGCACTCTATTTCTGAAATATGTAATTAGGCAGCTTTGTAGAGGGCGTCAAACCAGTATAAAACGTTACCTTGCTGGAATTAATGCAGAATAAACAGTCAGTTATTGATTGATTACCTTTCTAAAAACAGCGACAACAATAACAACAAAAACCCCTGATCCCACGCGCTATGGGAACCCGTTTGAGCGAAGCTTTCATTGGTGCTTTCGACGAAGGCTGTTCTTGATTAGACACCATTTGCAAATATAGAGCACACGACTCATTTGGACACATTTGCACTGGAGAGCAAGTCGCTCAACATAACCTTGTGGCGCTCTTTGTGAATGCCACACCCCGGCGAAAGTTACACAATAATGTTACATCGCAGTGGGAAGGGCCTTGTGGTAGCTGGAGCTTCATGCAAAGGTACAGAAGTGGAAGGCAGTACGATAGAAGGACGTGATTCTAATCAGCGAGAATCGCGCTACGATCAAGTGGTCCGAATTTTCTTCCCGCGTGCTCTCCAGACACAGCTGTTCGTTCCTCATCGCAATGAGGGACACACCTTCCCACGTCAACTGCATGTGCCTATCGAACATCTCTGTATCTGTCCCTGCAAAGACGACCAGCGCCTTCTACTCCGCACCGCCTTATATCACTTCGTCTGGTGGTCAGCGCGGCTGGCAAACTCATACCATCGCGAAAAGCCGCAGAAAGCGACAGCGGTTCGGTCATCGCGCTGGGTCGGAGACATGTGCTATCGCACTCAATACGAGTTGCAAGACGGGCATACATACAACTGTCAGTTCTTTCAGTAATAGAAATCACAATATATGGCAGCGTGTCTATACAGTGCCCATACGGCAGCATGTCAGCGCCTACAAAGAAAAAAAATAAAAGGAACGTAATCTCGTAATGCTACTTATATTGAACGCGATGGTGCGTAATAGGCAGAAATTCGGAAAGACCAGACGAACAATCTTTCAATTTGTAGGCGACTGTACCTCTGGCAAAAATTAAAGAAAAACCGACACATATATATATATATATATATATATATATATATATATATATATATATATATATATATATATATATATATATATATATATATATATATATATATATATATATATGTGTATATATATATATATATATATATATATATATATATATATATATATATATATATATATATATATAGGCTGTGTCAACTATCATGGACAAAGGTTTAAAAATATGCGAATTCCACGTAGCTGGACAGAACCAAGGTAAAGTGGTTTGCCGTCCCTTGGGGATACTCAGACTATTTTTTGCATATTGCTTAATCATATAATTAGTGTTAATTATTCAACTTCTCTAATACTATAACTAGATGAAAAGTGTCAATGAGAAAATTGTAGCGCAACATGAAAGACTCCCGATACAGCTTTCTGGTGCTCCATACGTGCTACAGTGTTTTTCCGAGCGTAAACGAAGCCTGCGAACACACCCAAACTGCATTGAGCGGCCAGTCGCCCGGCTTCCTCATTCACGGATACCATGAATGAGGAAGAGCAAGTGCACGCAATAAAAAATAAAGCCCAGTACTCGGGATGACACCATGGCCTTTTCGTCTCCCATACACACATATATACACAAGGTAATCATTTTTGAGTTGTATGGAATTTTTAAAAATAGTTTGTTGCAGATGACATAATTCAAGTCCGTGAGCTGGATCACTGAGAGGCGGACATTACTTACACGAGAAATTGAAACACATATTCAAAGAATCGACAAAACTACAATAACTATCTTCTGAATTAATTACTTAACGGCCGATATTGCAATTTACTAATTGTAGCCGATGAGCTTGTAAGGCGTATACACTTGCAAGGAATTTACAGAATGACGCCAGTTTGGAGATATGTGCCATCAAACTTGCCCTAGAAATGCACTAATGTTCCACTTACTTTTTTAACAGAACGCTCTTTTATGTATTCAATCACAAAAGTAACTGGAACGCCCATGCACTTTGTTTCACACTTTGGGAAAGAATATCTCGAAACTGGTGTCGTCCTGGAAATTTATTTGAAGTGAATGCGTCTTGCAGCCGATAAAAAATGTGAACAGAAATTTCTAAAATTAACTTCTCAATTAATTACATTAGAGTAACAAACATTTTTAAAATTAACTTCGCAATTAATTACTTCACAGCACACTGTAAAGTAACTAATTGAGAACTATTTTTTAGAAATTTCTGCTCATTTTTTCTTTATGTACTTCGATTTCTCGTGCTAGTAATGCCCGCCTCTTCGAATAGTCAAGCTCAAGGGCAAGAATTATGCCATCTGTCACAGGCGATCTTTAAACATTCCTTAAGACATAAAAATGATCACCCTGTATGTTGACACCCGTATATATGTAACTTTTACTGGTAATCGAAATTTTACCGGCTAACAAAACTTCAAAGTGATCGCTCAGTGCAAGGCGTGCCTTATCTGTATCAGAAGTTTCTTGAATGGCATCGCTCGTTTTGTCTGCTGCAAATGTTGCCGTCACACCTTGCGTAATCAGACTGCTTGCGCGACGCGAACGTCGCTGCACTTACAGGCGCAGCAACTGCTAGCGGGAACACGGGAGCTCGTGGCATCGCTCCGCGGAGCGCCACCGCCGGCGCCTCATGAAACCTTGGCAGACGACTAACCATAGCAGACGAGTCGCCGGGCTCTTCGCCAATCGCTTTATTGCGCCTGCGCTGCAAGAGGTCACGCGGCGCTGGTGGTGGGGCTCCCCGGGGAACGAGGTCACGACTCCCGTGTTCCCGCTAGCAGTGGCCGCGACTGTACATCCTGGAAGGCACGCGAGCACAAGCGATTGCGGTGGAATCTTCGATGAGTCTTCAAATACTTCAAATTTCGGTGATCGACGAATGTGCTCGTCACTTTCGTTCAGCCCGAGTGTAACGTGTTTTGTGGCATTGGTTCGCCTATTAAAGAGTTAGTTTTGTGACTTGCCGTTGTGCCACGGACTAATTCTTGACTATCACCGTAACGCGATTTATTATATATATACAACTTGCAGTTTTATGACGTACGCTAAAGTTTCATCCACAAATAAACTAGTTGTAAGCTGACCGTAGCAAAAAAAAAAAAATGTATGCTTCCGAGGCACAGCTTTCAATGCGAGATATGACTGCGAAGAACAAAAAGGTTGTCATCGGAATAAACATGTGAACATAGTCCTCGGACGTCGTCTTTCTTGGTTTGCGTTAACAGCAATATTATTTCTCGTTCTTCCACATGAAGCACATCAGTGCTTCCCATTCCCGCGTGATATAAATCATAGGCGGACTAAAACCTTTTGAAACCTATTATATTACCCTGGGCAATCAGACAACCTTATTGTCCAACAGCATTTGTGAGTACCTTGTCTTCTTTGTCTAAAATTACGGCTTGAATTTTCGATGAGGTCGTCGCTGTGTCTAAAGGAACAACATTCGCTGTTATGATTCGTAAGTGAAAGAGAGAAGTCATAAGGGAAAGGCAGAGATGTTAACCAGGCTGAGCCCAGTAGGCTACCCTATGATTAGCAAACATCCTAACATATATATGCAAGCGAAAGTCCACTTCGCTCATCTCCTCAATCGATGAAGGCTATACCCTTATAATCGAGCGGCAGCCACTGCTCCAAACAGATCTACTGTCACAAATGTCTTCATTGGTATGCACGCGTGTTCGAGCAGGCGTGCGAGCGAAAAACAATGTCTTCACTAACGACTTCCTTAGCATGACACCTATTTGGAAAAACGCCTGATTCATTTATTGATCTACGTCTTGCACCGTTACTATGACAGGACATAAAAGCGTCATCTTACTGAATTTTACGACCGAACAAGCGTTACTTTTCATTGTCATAAACACATATATTCGCGGTAGATAGATAGAGCAGCCAGTGAGACACAAACAGCATGTGAACAACTCGCCCTTACGACGCCTATAATGCAAGGTAGGTGAAATTTCCTGGCCTTTTATAGCAGCGTCGGGCTTCTGGCACGTAGCCTGTTTTGGCAATGAACTGGACTACATTGGGGCACGCCCTCTGGACGTCGCGCTCCCGTCTTTGGTAATGCCAGGGCTGTTCGTTTAGCTAGGTGAAAGTGGACGATAAGTAAATGCCATCGACCGCAATTAAGCAAGTGAATGTGCTGCACTTATTTTTTCTGCCCAACTACACCTGTCTTGCTTCGCCGAACACAACTCTAATTGTCACACTGTTTATGCAATTCCTTCTCCAAGGGTACAAGCAGCCTTTCGCTTACTAACTTTACGTATGACATAGAAACAAACATTACTTAAGTACAAGTAAAAGCTTGGTAAAAATGGTTCTTGATAGTATCCTTTGTTAAGTGCCACAGACCCGTGAATGACATTGCCAGGTGACGACTTCAGTCTTTACCAAGCAAGCGTTTTCTCTTTTGTGTTCATTCACAATTGTTTTTGTAAACTAAGCGGAGCAGCAAGCTCTTATTTTCCATGTAATGAGATACATTATAATTTCCTCCTTATTATGAAGATTTGACATTTCTTATACATTCAGTAAGTAGCCCGTCGTCCGCATGACTTCAAAGCGTGTGATTGTGTTACAGACATAACTAAACATAATACAAAAAAAATTGTAGTGTTTTACGTGCCAAAACCACTTTCTGATTATGAGGCACGCCGTAGTGGAGGACTCCGGAAATTTCGACCACCTGGGGTTCTTTAACGTGCGCCTAAATCTAAGCACACGGGTGTTTTCGCATTTCGCCCCCATCGAAATGCGGCCGCCGTGGCCGGGATTCGATCCCGCGACCTCGTGCTCAGCAGCCCAACACCATAGCCACTGAGCAACCACGGCGGGTCAAACTTAATACATGCAGCGCCATACGTAACGCTGCCTTCGCGAACGTGTGCGTGTCAATAGACAGTTGGGCGTCCACAGCAGCTATGCGGACGCAGCAAACCCGCGGAGGTGTCAGTGCGCATGCGCAGTACGCAGGAGCTCGCACGGCATATGTTTCGTGCCCCCGCAGCTTATCAAAAGCTGCGTAGCGTCCGCTGTGGGGTCAGAGGGCTTTGCGGCACGTTCTCGCGTGCTTTCACGCGTCCACGAGAGCACATTTTTTCGATATCGCTCGTGCCGAAGATATGACTCCGGCTTCTGGTTTGACTTTATGGCGGCTGATATTCACTATACAGTTTCAGAAGGTGGCACATGGCGGCGTTGAGTAGCACGCTACTGGTTCCTATGCGTGCAAGTCAGCGATCCCCTTCTAAACATTTGCGCCCGGCCAACTATTGCCGTATCGTGCGCGCGCGCTTCGCTACGCACGCACAACCTCGCGCGCTGCGTACGTGGGTCGTTGCGGACGCCCAACTAGAACTGCCTAATATAATTGGCAAATCGTAATTCAAGTGTTTAGCTGAGTCACTGCGCGAAGCAGCACCCCACCGGAATTGCATGTGTGTTTATGATTATGGCACGGGAAATATATTCAAGCTATAGCGGGCATTTCCACGAAGGCATTGAGTATAGCGAATTTACGCGACGAGAACGCGCGAAAACTAAACGGGGAGGCTGCAGCAAGCGCGATGTAGCGCCCGTCGAGGCGACGTTCTGTTTACGTCACCCAGCAGCTCTGTGCTCCTCGCTATCGCAGCGCGCTGGCTGCCCACCCCAGGGTGACATAAGATCGCTGCAGGCTCCCAGTCTCGTTTCCGCGCGTTATCTTAGCGGAAATTTGCCGTGCCATAGCTCCGCGGGTAATCGTATTTTTCCAGAGCCAAAAGTTAATATGGCTCGTACGGAGGGGGGCGGGGGGGGAGACAGCTTGCTTCAACTTCCCAATTACGACGAGACCACTGAAACTAAACGTTTCGAAGTTCATTAAATTTTGTTAATTGGTGACTAATTACCTCGTGTAAGCCATCACCTCGTGGTCGCCACCACGGATGGCGTGTCTCCGAAGTAACCATCCTTTTATTTCAAAACGGAATTTTTTAAAGATATTCCTAATGTCTTCGTAGGTACACCCGCTACACTGCAAAATAATTTGCGCCCTTAAACGCCAAAAAGGGTGTACATGTGTCTATAACTGACACCCTTAGGGTGTCACTTATATAACTCACATCCTACACTGTAAACGGAAATGAGCCGAAAAAGGCATTTTAAGGGATGTGACCTCCCTTGAGACTACGTGCCTGAAAACCGTGCTCCCTTAGAGTGGTGTAGAAATGCTCAGCGTCCTCCATTTCTCTCCCTCGCAAAATGCGGATGAAAGAAGGAGACAGAACCTCAATTCTACATCCTTTTTAAGAGGGAGTTTAGAAGATACAGGCCTCCCTTTAGCGTAAACGGAGTTCTGTTTCTTATTTTATGCGTTATTTTCTTTTCTTTTACACATCTGTGAGAAGGAAACGAGAAAGGAGAGATATATTGTCCAAGTGGTTCTTTTTCTTTTTTTTTTCTTTCTGCAAATTTATACATTTCCGGAGTGCAAGCCAACTTATTTAGGGCGATATAATAGACGCTTTGTTCGCCTCGTCGACCACAATGTCCTGTCGCGCTGCCAGAACCCCCGGTCGGCATCTGACGAGCTGTCTTCGGAAGCGAGACCATGCAAAACTTCGACGGCTTAGGCCGCAGAATGTCCTCGCTTCTGTTCGTCTTCCCATCAACTAAAAGTGAAACTGAAAACAAAGCCCGCAAAGCGCCACTGTCGTCGGCGCCGGTGACGGCACCTGTTTTGCTCATCGTAGTTCTGCGTGTGTGTCTATATGCGTGCTTACGAGGTAATTTTGGCGGCCGTCGGAGAGTGTTTCGTGTAGTGTGGAACCTCACAAGAAAGCTACCTGCCCCACTGCGCAGCACGGCGGTGATCGGCCACCGCGTAGTCATCGCTTTGACGTGATCTGTGTACTACAATACACTTTTGTGGTTCGCGCGGCCGTGCTCGGATTCCCTCCTGCGCCACGATATGACAGCGGCTAGTGAAACCTCACCCACAGTCCTCACAAAATCGGACCGCGTACGGTGTCGACTGCTTTGGAAACGGCGCGTTTCGGATTACCGCTTGCCCAGTTGCCTCATGTTTGACGCGGCCTTTTCAAGCTGCGGTGGTGAGTACGGCGCGGAAGCATTGCGCTATGCGCATAATGCTCACACCTTTTATGTCGCGGTGTTGAGACTTACCGGTCCTTTCAATAAAACTCAAGAAGCCAGTGCCGCACAAAAAAGAGACGTTTCAACTTTTTTCTTTCTCTTTTTCAATTTAATTGTCGTGTTTTACGTGTCAGAACCATGATCTGTTCCTGTGACCTCGTGCTTAATACTAAGCACAACTCCAAGGACGCTTATAGCAACCACGGCGGGTCAAAGAGTATTGGAGTTTCGTCATCAGGTGTGTTTGATAACCACTTCGCCTTAGTGTCGATATAGGTTGTGACAGCCCACTTGAAAAACACAACAGGAAATTTTAGTCTGTCGGTCTGTTGTCCGTAGTGTGACGTCCTGCAGTTCTTGATCAATATTCAATTAAAAATTGACAGAGACCTCTGTAAGGCTATGTAAATTTGTTTGTAGAAAAAAAAAAAGAAAAAAAAAAGAAAAAAAAATCTCCCCGCAGGGGATTCGAACTCCGGACTGAGGCATCCCAAGCCCAGCATCTTACCACAACGCCACGCCGAATATGCGTCCTCTGTGCATATTTTAGCTATAGAAACACTTTGCGTTTATGTTTATATTTGTATTTTAAGAGTCAACATGCGCTTTCATCCACCGCGTCAACTGCCGCATCTCTAGAAAAGTAAAAGTGTTCTTACCATCGACAGGTACATTGTGTAGTGCTAGAACATCGATTTTGCTGTAGGATATCCATATTAAATAAGAAATACAGAAATAGACAACGGTGACCGGGGACACTGTTAGGTTGTTACTGCTAATTTCGACAGTTGTCTTTCGCTCTGCACTTTTGAGCGCGCATATAATTCTGTGTTCAATGCAAGATAGCTACATAAACATTCGTGGATGATTGTTCATTCTGACAGCATACTGGCATCTCTCGGCAGCGCTGTACCAGAATAATAAGACCCGAGCGAGACAGCTTTTCACGCAACTTTGTGGAACAACCCAAAACTTCTTTTTCGCTTTGTAAAAGCTTATGCAATATTTCTGGGAAGTTAACTGTGTCAGTGTAACGGCACATGTAAGTCCACAGGCCTGTGTGCCACATCTTACCAAATAACACAAAACGGATACGCAGCCATTCCCGCAGATGATATGATTTTCATCAGCGGCCGATTTTGAGGAGGCCGGTAGGGCATTTATGGTGCTTCGTCGTCACGGCACAATTATAACAATTGGCCACGTCGACTTTAATACCGGTGTCTGTGCTATCAGCATTGCCGGCTTCAGAGAAGCACGATTGACTACCGCGCAAGAGAAAATTGTACAGGGTACACCACCGATGCGAAATTGACATACAATTTTAAAGCGTCGCGATTGAAAGCGCTTCTGTCGCGGCGTCAGAAATTATGTCGCTGCGACAGAAAGTGGCACATTTCTAACGCCACGACCGAAAATGTGCAGTCCCGACAGAGAGTTCCTGTTGCGACGTCAGAATCGCTGTTGCGATAGAAAGTTGTTGCGACTTCAGAACTCTTGGTCTTCACGACAGGATGATTCTGTTGGGACATCAGAATTTATGTCGTAATGTCAGAAATGTCTGTCGCAACTACAGAAACATCAGGAACTTCTGTCGTACAACAGAAATTTCCGTAGTTGCGACAGGAATTCCTGTTGTCTTTTTCAACTGGGAGCGATTTGCGTCACAGCAACATTATTTTTAAGGCGGCAAATTACTGTTATGCAGCATGAACAATGCGAACAGCCAGCCTGTTTCTGTGTTAAATGGAGGCACGCAGTGTGTGCACACAATTATGTTCATTTTGTCAGTTTTGTGAAATAAGCTTCAAACTGCATGCATTTTCACTGGGAAATCTGTACCAGCACTTCCTTGTATCAAGTTGTCTATGCACAAAGGTTTGTGCATTAGAAATCACAGTTTCAGGCAGTTACAGCCTACAATTTCTTTTTTTTGTATACAGACACTAACTGTGTTTTCATAGTCATGTATTGCACGTTTGACCAGTGCTGAAAAGGACAAATGGAATAAATTCAAATAGGCCTGTGAATTTGTTTGCTTGGTCAGGCTTTGATGTATTTTAGTAACGTGTTCATGTGCAGATGTCGTGTGAATGCATACTTGGACTTTAGTTACGTTTCACTGCATCAAAAGAAACCACCCAGCCAATCTCAATTTCCTTCCTTGTTTCTTGCCCTTGGTGTCCACATACCTGAATGTATTCTGAGTTTTTGTACCAAGACAACAGCAGGGCATCACACATGCTAGAAACATTAAGACAAAGAACAAGGAATGTGGCACAAATGATCCACAGAGTCACAAAACAAAAAAGAGGCTTCAAAGAAGCGGAGGCAGTCAGACTTGTGCGAGCATTAATTATTAGCAGGGTGACCTATAGCCTCCCCTTTCAAAAACTAAATAAGGCTGAAATGTCTAAAGTGAGCTCCATCATCAGGGCAGCTAGGGCTCCCAAAAACACATGTGCCAAAAAGCTGGAGGCTCTTGGTATTCACAACACATATGAAGAACATGACACGGCATGTGGTCATGCCTCAGAGAGAACATCTGAATTCTACAAAACAAGGAAAGGCTCTGTTACAAAAGGCAGGATATCCCCTGATAGCGCAGTATGGCTGAGAAAAAACAGTTTTGCTACCAAGACAAACAAGAGAGGAAATTCTAGTTTCATGAATCCCAAAGAATATGAGCACGGAACACCACCAAAGCAGAAGAAAAGCGCAATCAAAGGCTTTACAAAAGGAATGTGAAAGAAATCCAGACGTATACTACACAGATGCATGTAGAGTGGCAACAGACAAATTCAAAATAGTGGCCTTCAATTGGTCCACAGGGATAACAACTTCCATTCGGAACCCTTTAACCTGCACCGTGGAGGCAGCAGCCATAGCGCTGGCCTTTCGAGATGCAGAAGCAAAAGAAACAATCTGCATTGGCCATGATGGACTCTAAGGCAGCATGCTGTTCGTGCATGACGGGTACCATACCATACAAAATTCACAGAATTGCACCAGGTGGTAATTTGGTGCCCGGCGCACTCTGGACTCGAGGAAAATGAGAGGGTGGACCGAACTGCTCGAGCAATAAGCATCCGAGCACTAGTCAGTCCTTTCAAGGAACTCCCATTGACCCACACGACACCTTCGAAAACCAGGAAAAAGAGAGACAAAAATACAGCCGCCCGCACTCCAACCTTATGGAAGAACAGGCCAGGGATTCGCGCTGTGTACAGATTAACACATATCTACACCTACAAATACTCACTAAGGTACACCCTGCATTCTATGAAAGTATGTGTTCTTGGTGCGAGGAACTGCCAACTCTTGCCCACGTAACATGAACGTATAAACTACAGCCTCCAAATTCCAATTCGCCCCTTACGGCGTAAGTGCCAAGTAACAGGCACTGGGATCTTTGGCTTGCTAGTGAAGATGTAGAGAGCCAGAGAGCTCTTCTTGATCAAGCCCAGCAAACCACAGATATCAGTGGAGCCCTGGACTGAGGGACGCACCGACCGCCCAAACCACTAAGAGAAATAAACTTTATACTACTATTACTTGCCCTTAGTGCTATCAGCCATCAAGTTTACCTACAACTACAAATGAGCCACATGTCACTTGATTCACTCAGTTTCCATTTCACTCTTTGTAGGAGGGCATGCATGACTGATTGCGTATGTGCAGCATTTTGTTGCCACAGAGGGGTATGTAATATGGAAACCGACATAAACATTAATACACTCTGTAGTAACTTCTTCTGAATTGAACTTTTAAAAATAAAGAGCAATTTCAATAAATGACAACATGTGTTTTTTTTTTTTAACTGGGTGAGTAGTGTGCTACCGTCTGGGATTTTTTTTATTCCACGTGGTAGAGGTGTGTGGCTGTCACTGTACTGCTTTCGAGCTTCTGCATCAAGTGTGCTTGTGGCACCTGGGACTAATTCTCAAAGCAAATATGCTTCAGGTAATTGTGAATTCTCGTCAAACATGACACGCATATTGCTGTATTTGTCTTGGAAAATTTATTCAGAAAAGCAGCTTTTATAGCTTCAGTAAATTATTAATTGTGGCCAATTCAGGTGACCCTTTCCGAGATTGACCATTAATTTTACAGCAGTGGCTTTCTATCATTCAAGTATTCAGTGTGTATACTGCTTCTTTTCAGATATGTTAACATCATACAAGTCTGCATTCCTAAGAACATAAACAGCCAGAGGCCACATTGCAAAGACAGGGATCTGAGTATCAAGAAAAGAAAGCAGTAATAAAGGTAGCAAGAAGTACTCACAAGCAAATGTTTGTTGTCAGAGGGATGCAAGAATAATACAGCCCATCCAGGGGGTGCGCGAAAGCAAGATAATGGCCACAAAAAACAAAGCCTACTCATATGTCACAGCCATTTTAATCAAAAATGACATTTAACTCCAGGGTATGCATATTGAAGCCTTGCTAATTATGTAAATTTACTAGCACTACCGTCCAGTACTGCTGTGCTCCTGAATGGTGGCTCACATTTGCAGGCAGCAATAGGTGCAACGACATCAATCATTCGTGCATCACTCATTTTGGACAATACACACCTTGCTGCAAGGAAAAGTAGCCACAATATAGCTTTCTAACAATTATTGGCAATTAGTTTGAGAAAGGCGTTTCCAACCACATCAGGCTAGACCGGCATTGCTTTGCAGCATGCTCTACACCGGGAACGTAACTCCTTGCCCCCGAACCCAACATGTCTGTTTACCTGGCATAGGACGATGTGCAGACAATGCTCACCCCCCCCCAACACATGCACCTATATATTCCTGGCTACCGGCACTGGTCCTTGTTACAAGAAATAGAAGTACGGATCCTTGGTCTCGATGTTCGCCAATGCGGAACAAGATCAAATTGGCTAGGCAAAATAAAGAAGACACCAATGTCAACCTTCCACCTGATATGAATGATTGCATCTAAATGTGGAGAAGATTGTACCGAAATAGCCAGTAATGCTGTTTGGTCTGTACTCCAGCCACATATTATTTATCAGGCTCAGTTTTACTGGCCCTCACTGAAGCAGAGGGACCAGATTGAGATCATTATTCAGAACGTGATGAGGGCAATAGCTGCTCTCCCTCTGTTCGCTCAAGAACATGCCCAGGTGAACACCACGGCAGCATTGCTAATTCAATGTGAATGAGCATTTGAATTAAAGAGGTTGCATGTTGCAGTCACTTCTGATTGCTTGGGTGCAAGAACAGACTTAAGGCCATGGCACGGCTGTACCATACATTGGACCAATGTATTTTGTACAGATGCTGCTATTACAAGAGATGGAAGCATAGTATCAGTCAGCCTTAAGTACTTCTCTCTTTATAAAAATAAGGAATCTACAATGGATGTCTGCAACTCTACTTGAGCTTCATACCATACATGACAAGAGTCTGCAGAACGGGGCTGGTACACGGTAAAGTCACACATGACACCAATGAGGCAGCCTCATTTTTATCAAACTTCACCCAAATACAGACACACCAATTCCTTGAGTGCCATTTAGCAGCTGAAGCAAGACAGTAAAGCCACATAGCTTTGTCAGAAGATACACAAGCTTCACAACTACTCACTTTTAATGCTTGCTTACACTAGGTACAGGGACACATCTCTGGCCTTTTCAATGCCATGGCAGATAACAAAGAACACAACAACATCAAGAACATGTATCTACCCGCACCTCTTGTGCCAGGCTCACTTACAGTCTTTCTACCCCGAAAAGTTTGCTCTGATGCGACACATGCTTTTACGCTCAAGTTTGACAGCCATTGCTGCATCAATTTTGCAAGCACTGTCAAGGACGCAGTATTCTTAACTGCAATTTATGATCAGGAAATACGTAATTTTAATAATGTGAGCACAGGCATCTTGACTCACTTATTATGAATGGAAAGAAATGTCACTGCTGCCTGAATGAAAAGAGTAATCTTCTGCAGTTGTAGAGAGTCAGTGTAGCTTCATGCAATACTGTTTCACAGCAAGTTTGTACAAAGTATCATTACAGGCAGGGAATTATAGGCCTAATTGTGCTTTTCACTTGCTCTGAATGTGACCTTAAACAAAGCATTGTGTGTAAAAAGGGCAAATGTTCTTTGATATGAAGCATCTATCAGCGAGTAGCATTTTGCCTTTTGAGACTTTTTAGCATCCATGGGGGAGAGATTAAATTGCCAGTGTATCTCTATAAGTCATGCCTCTAAAGATGCACATGGCGTTTAGGAAGGTAAATTTTTTTGAACCAGGGAGGGACGTACGGAAATAACTTTAATGAGAAAAGGATCTGCAAGGTTTCCAGCCCAGGCTCAGGCCACCCGGGCATTATGTGCGGTGAGGCATAGCCTTTCCACTGCTGCCCGGGCCCACTGGATAGCCCATAGTTGGTCGTGTAGTTCCGAGCTAGTCAGAGCGCTTAGCTATCGCTCCTCGAGAAGGTCCTGTTCTATCTTGTCCTCTAGATATATCGATCTGATCTGTGTGCACTTCCATGAGATCTGTGCATTGTCTGCGGGTTCGTGCTTGCAGAGCTTGCAGCTCGCGTCTGGGTATTGTGTTGAATTTACTCTGTCTAAATGTACTGGGTTTCGGAATGTTCTGGTTTGCAACCTCCTCCAATCTGTTTCTTGAAACCTGTCGAGTTGTTTGCGGGGTTGTGGGTATGTTTCTCCTCGTTTCGTATAGTGTGTCAGTATGTCGTGGTACGTGACCAGTCTGTCCCTGTTGTCTTGTATCGCTACTTCGTTGTTGTTGCCTTCCCGCAGTCCTTCCCCTTTCCCCGGGGGTTGCGGGGTGTTGTGCCGTCACTGTCCGAGACGCGGTGGGTTAGTTCTCGCGCGGCTCGGTCGGCCTTCTCATTGAGGTTGGGAGGGCCATTCATGGTTACTTCTCCCATATGTGCTGGGATCCATTTGAGGTATTTGGGTCATGTCAGAGAAACACAAATGTATTGTTCCAAAATGGTACAGTGTTACTCCGCTGCTAGAAAGGTGATTTAGAAGAGCTCTCTAACTCCATTTACTAAATTTTCAGAGGTGATTGCAATGGGTGATTCCCCTGTTACTCTGGTATTGCTAGTCTGGTGCTTACTGTCAGTGATATACACAGCATGCCAGTCTTGGAGCTCAACTTTCAAGAGCCAATTAAGAGGCATGTCATGGGTGATTTAATAAGCTTATTAGGCTTCTTTTTAAACAAACAATTAATTTATTCTTTATTCTTGCTGTCATTTTGATGGCCTGTCTATGCTTTTTGTTTTCAAAGGCCATATTATTTTCATAATTATGGCCTTCAATGTTTAATTGTAATATCCCTTATAATCCACAGTGATTACTCGTAAAAGAGAAATCAATATAGAACAAACAGTAGATGTGGGTAAATGTATGTGCATTGACTTGAACAGTCACCTGCAAAAGTTTAAAGTCAGGTTGCTCAATGGATTGAATAATCTCAGTTGGAAAGCAGCACTAAGTGTGTTCATATGCCCCTCACTCATCCAGTATACGTAAATGTAACCAAATGTAGTATATGTAACCAACACACTCTCAGACTTTAGCGCAATAAGTTAATATGTTGTGTTATGCTGTTGAGTTGAGACTGTGAATGGAAGGATTATTAAAATGAGCAAGCTAGAGACAACTATTGCAGTGTTTATAATTTGTGGTAATTGCAGCATGATATTGCAAAAGAACAATAAATAATGCTCCTCTCAATGCTTCTATCTATGCCTTTCGTTCATCTCTTAGTCTCTCTGAAATTAAGCAGCAGGGCATGGCACAAGCACTGCTGCTTACGTTTATAATGGAGTCATCAGTGGGTTTCAGACAGAGGCAACTCCTGTCCCTTATGCACATATGTTTTGGTATTTTCAAGACTGTTCCTGTCATACCAAAGCCAAGGCTCACTGGCCCCTCATGGTATTGAAGCTTGCTCACCAATTACTCAGAGTGGATGATACATTTTCTGGATTTTGTCAGGTGCCATCTGTCTTGCCCTAATCATGGTATGAAAGGTAGGTCCTGCTGGTCCAATGCAGCTATCTTAATAAAAAGATATTATAATTTGCATGTTTCTTCTCTTGGCCACCGAAGTGCATCATCCAAACCAAACACTTTTCTTCCTAGGCGCACTCTTGAAAACAAAGGCTTGCAGCCACATGCAGAAGAAAGTACAAAACAAATTATGCAAATTAATGCTCTGCAGTGTGCAGATTATGCAATGTGTACAGTAACTAAGGCTGCACCTCTAATGCATTAACTGTATTCAAGATTATGAAAGCTTTTTGCTAATTAAGCCATGTTCTAAAATTGGATTGCATACCCTAGCTGCATATGTGATAAAAATGTGGTAGCTCAGTTGAAAAAGCTACAAGTGGCATTCCTGCGGGGTATGTTTGTTCACTTGAAAAGCAGATTTTACTCAGTTGGTCATATGACAAGAAATTTTGTTGTGTTCTTAATACTTCATTCCTACATTGCATATTACACTACACCCTAAAGGTCCACACAGCCCACATATATATCATCATTAAATTAATAAAATGTGAATACCATGTGCACATTTGTAATGTTCCTCTTCAGGCGAATATGTACGGTACTGTACCTATATGCCGCCCTCATCATTCGTCTACACGCTAATAGGAAGTTCGTTTACATAGTTGTGTGCGAGAAAAATACTAAACAGCACTTCATCGGCATGTCGTCGGCGAGCATATCTCATGAGAGCCTCTCAACTGTACGTGCCAATTCGACCGAGTCATACATACATACATACGATGCGATTCAGCAAACATGAACCTATCTTCAGGGCCAGTATGTCAATGGATTCCTTTCTCGGGGTTATCGTTATTATTATTACCTACCGTCCATATAAACGACCTATCGGTGATAGTGTACGCGCAGCACGGCAAGGAAAGGCCCTAGCGAGTACGGCATCTCGATCCGGCCTGCCTGCTCTATCATAACATAGCATAACCGTCGGAATAAAGTGATCGCAATCGCACCTATTGTGTAACACAATAAGAAAAAAAAAAAGCTAATGCCAACAGAGCTGCGATACTGAAGCGATCGACGTTTCACGTACCGTCAACACGCTAACTTAATTGTTGACAAAACACGATTTTACTACTAGCGCTGGCCAGACAGAAAGCGTTGTCGGCCGCATATGCCAAACTCGGTCCAAGGATGCTCGGGGCGGCCAAGCAATTGCTGACTCGGGCCCGGGCCGGGCTTGGACCTAGGAGCGTCTGGCCGGGGAACATTCATTGGCGACAGACGGGAAGTCAGCGAGTCGTGGAAAGTTCTTGCGCGAGCGAAACGCAAGCGAGATTAAAATATGTTACAATGTCCACCGTCTACAATCGGGCAGCGCGAAGCATTGGGCCGCGCAACAGCTACGCAGTTAAATCTGAACTCTCGGGCTAATCACAGGTCACATACCGAACCCCGCGTCGTAAGAATGGGCTATTTTCCCATGCCCTTCACCTGCGGGGTGCCCTCACGCAGCGAGCGTACTACCATCCAAAAGTCAATCTATTATTGCCCGGCCGGCACCGCGTACGGCGGACGTGAGGTGGCACACAACGACGGGAGCTTTGCCCAAGCCGGATTAGCAAACGTTAAGAAACTGCCGTATTGTAATAAGTCGTGGTTATCAGCGCGTGAAATGACAAGGAAGAGCTCAATCATAACCTACGCTTATCCATGTAGGCCTGGTCGCTGTGGACGCGGATATAACACATAGCGTTACAGAAAAGTGTTCACAAACCATTAACAGCCCTGCTCGTGTATTTAATAACGTTTTCTACTCATCGTACCTTTGCGCTAGCTGTTACCAAAACTAAGATAAATCCTAACCAATTCGCCCACCTTGCTGTCTTGCTGACATAATATGACTGGTGAAAGTTATTCTAGTGCATGCACATATATCGTATTCACATGTGCATATATTGATTGTTTACTTGAGCATAAAAAGAAAGGATGTTCCATCTGTATAATTTCACATAATTACATTTTCCTTCCTTTCTTTCCTTTTTTTTTACTGTTGCAGTGGGTTGAGTACAATATGTACAAATAAAATATGTCACTTTTGCACTACTCCATCACTTAGGAACAGCAAATCAGCAATCAGGATGACAGATATATTTATTTTCTTATTAATTTTTTAAAATTTGTAGTCAGTATGAGACAGCTCACACTAAGCTTGCTTAGTTTTTAACAAGCTCTTGGTCAACAACGACACATATGTTTGGGACTCGGAAATAAACTGTGCAGTGCGTCTGTCTCGGCATGCTTTGGAATGACAAGCCAAACCTTCATCTTATGCAAGTGTGGAAACTGACAGCTTATGCAACCACACACCCATAACACGTCTACAAACCTGTCATTCTTATGCACTAGAGGTTGAAGTGTGATGTCAAAATATATGTCACTTTCATCACTCATTGATTCATGCGTGACATCTCTTCTTGTACTAATCAAGACGTGGCTAAACGATACCATCTCCTATAAAATTTTTCTTTTCACATCTGCATGCAACACTTTTTGTTGTGAATGATGCAACTGCATAGAAGGTGGCATGCTCATAGCTTTAAAAAAATAAATTCTTGCAGTTCCAACTGGCATTCGTTCATTCCTAGAGCACATTTTCATTTCACTTCAATGCTCAAGCAGAATGTTCTCATAAGTGCATACTACTGCCCTCCGGATGTAAATTGTGCATTTTCAAGCGAGTTTCAAAACATTCTAAATGAAGTGCATATGCTATTTTGGCATTCTACTGTGATCATTTATGGCAATTTTAATTTCTCCATTATTAACCGGACAACAGAATCTGTCACAGCTGCTCACGCTCAATGGCATATTTTCCTTCATTCCTGTCTACACTTCATGTTACCTCAACTCATTACTCTCCCAACCTGTTCATCATGTACACTGGCCAATATTCTAGATCTCATCAGAGGTAGAAAAAAATTAACATTCAAATATGCAAAGCCATCAAAACTGCCCTGGGATTACCATCTACGGCTTTGACTACGAGACTTCTCAAGACGGGCATACACAACACCTGGCAAGAATTAGCCGAAGCTCATAAAGCCAGTCAGTTAGAATGACTTAAGCTCATGCCCACTGGGAGATCAGTGCTGCAACGGCTGAGCTACAGTGAAACCTTTATAGGCCACCACGGACCGAAAAGAAAGAATTCCTCCAAACATCTGCAAATCCCTGTGCATAGCACCAATTGTACCACAAGGAAAGAAGAAAAGCCCAAGTGGATGCCCTACGGCAAAGACACAGGCAAGGTCCGGATGCCAGATACACCGACACAGTCAAATACCCGCAAAGAAATGCTTACGCCCTGAACGTCACAGATTCTAAGGGCAGAGAGCTAGCGTCTGCCACAGTCCGTGCACAAAACTCTGAGACTGCAGAAGAGACGGCGATCGCCCTAGCAACTACCACGTGCCTGGACGCAGCTGTAGTTTTTTCCGATTCTGAAGCAGCTGTCAGGAACTATGCTAAGGGTCTAGTGTCGACAGAAGCACTAAAGATATTGAAGCACGACAGCGCTTCGATCCGCTACACCTGCGTGACCTGGGTTCCTGGGCATGACGGGCTGGAGGGGAACGAATCAGCACACGCCGTGGCCCGAGGCCACACCTGCCGGGCCAACCCTTCCTACTCTCAAGATGCCGGTCTGCGTCAGCAGGGGCAGAGACCGTACCCATCACCTACTCAGCGATCCTTCAATATTGCAGGCTGGAACGCAGGGTGCACCCACCACCTCACCCAAAGCTCACCGAAGAAGTACCACACTCAGAAGACTACAGAGTAACACTTACACCCACGGAATACTCATGCACAGACTATACCAAATGCTACAAGGAAATACTCATGCACAGACTATGCCCAATGCTACAAGGATACCACTGCCCAATGTGCGGCTTACCATACACCTTGGCGCACCTGATCCTCGAGTGTCCATGGCATCTAGATACAGACGCATCGGCTTCACCGAAAGAATATAACGCCAGACAAGAAAGCAAAGACCTCATTGAAACGTGAGAGGCCAAGCTCGTCTCCGAGGGCCTGGAGCAACAATGACACCTCGTCGCCAGGGCCAAGGAGGCAGCGAAGGCCAGAGGGTTTCTGGAATGAGGAGACCTCCCACCTAGAGTAGAACTGGGGCTTAACCCGGGATACTGTTTCAAAAATAAATGTTTATTCCTCCTCCTCCTCATCTCGACCAGCGATCCTCTAATCTGTTCCGGCATTACTCACCTGGACGGGCTGTCTGATCATGCAGTTATAGTAGGTCTGCTTAACTTCTCTTTAACAAAAAAGAAAACACTACTAAACACATTAGGTGCTACAATAGGGCCAACATTACTCGGCATAATCGTTAATTAGCCACCTTTGCAGACACAGTCGAGCTATTGAAGAGAACTAGGTTATGTTTAGAGCCACCTTTGCAAATCTTATCAAAATGTTCGTCCTTTTTCTCAGCATTAGATGCAACAAAACATTCAATAAACGCCTGCAGCACCTCATAAATAAAATGAAGCGCTCTATAGAATGGCAAATAAAAAAAAAATCCAAGACATGGCAAAGATACATATTATGTGACAAAGAATGCCAGATGCTACTAAAATCCACACGTCAACAGGTTTACAGCTATGATTTATTATGAATAACAGTGATTATGACACGTAATAAACCCCTATTCACAGCCTGACATAATCCTAATTCTGGTGGTGATGTAGTTCCTGAGTTATAGTGTGTGCAGTTACTAAATGACATGTTTTGTTGAATTTCCAAATGTGAAGACATCACTGCATGCCCTGACTTCCCCATGCAATCTGACATGTCTGAAATTGTTATTAGTGGGTCGCGCATTTTTACCTTACTAAACGAATTAAAAACTTTATCTACAACAGGTCACAGCAAATTTAATAACAAGCTACTCAAGAATGTGTCCCAGCTAGTGTCGCAACATACCCCCTGGGTTCATTCTTAAGACTGGTGAGTGGCTAAAGTCATCCCATTCTACAAATCCAGCGAGTGTTTATCACCCCTTAACTACCAATGAATATCATTAACCAGTACAATTCGCAAACTTATGGAACACATTATTAATTCACAAGTCATCGACTATTTCGAAGATCCCAGTTTAACACTCAACTACCAGCACAGGTTTTCATTTACATTACGACTTAGCATGAAACCACCACATTTACTCCATCTTTGCAGCAGCTCACCACTCTCTTGGCATCATCAAATTAAACCTAAAGCATGCTTTTGTCAACATACATAAACTTGCTTACACTACACTAATCCACACAAAGCTCGAATACGCATCGCTAATATAGCACTCTGGCAGGTAAACATTGTTAAAGAGATTGCATTTGTTCAAAACTGGGCTGCTCACCTTCATATTTTCCAACTATTCATCTTACACTTCCGTGTCATCATTAAAAGCACGTACTGATTTACAAGCACTATCCCTTCGCCACAAATCAGTGCGTCTTTGCCAGCTTGACAAACTTTATAATCGTACTTCTCTTCACAATGATTTCTTTCAGTCACCACCTGTCGTATTTTCATGCCGGGATCACCACCTCATATTCAAGCGTACACCATCTCGCACGTTACAATATGCATGCTCCTTTATACCCTGCACCATCACTGAAGGGAACTGCTTTCCCTCTGATATTGCCACAGAATCTGACATTAAAATTTTACGACATGCTACGCACTGTTAATTAGTTACCTTTTTTATTACATTCTTGTTTAGTTGTTTTTGTGAGTTACTAATAAATACCTGTATTAATACCGTAGTTTATGTGTGCATGCATATTTTCAACATTTGATTTTGCTCTGTGCATAACTTTTGTTTTGCAATTCTTATGATTTCTTACATTCTGTTTCTTAATACCTAAACAATGTTAGCATACCTTTGTTCTGTACTTTGTCCTATTATTTGTTGTAACTATTTCCTTGTAATCTCATTTATGTTTGTACTCCCCCTGCCCCTGTTATGTGATGGGCGCAACTGATGCCTTTAAGGGCACCGTTGAGCGCTGCAACACTGCTACTTTGATGTAGCAGTGTTGTGAGGCATTTTGCTACCCTAGGTAAAGTCAAACTACTGCACTCCTCTCCACTCTAGCACCAAATTTAGGTGCACCATGTGAAGAATTTTAAGACACATTGTAAGGCATTATAGTAACTAATATGGGAAGAAAGTTTGTACACAGGTTTCCAGGCATCACTTCATTGTTCTTTAAAAAGTCAGTCATCCATAGTGCATTTGAAATAGGATATTTTACGGAATCCAACATTGTCCTTTGCCATTGGTGAAATGTAAATGTTAAAGTGGGGTGAGGAACGACTAGATGCGATATGCCCATCTAGAGCTGCCAAATCTAAGTGGCCACTTGTTTTGCCTACAGCACAATATACCTCTGCTTGGTTGTGTTGCTGGTCAGAAATATACATACAAAATAACAGAAGGTGCTGCTGTGCCAATATATTCACAAAAGTCTTACATGATTATACAGGTGCCATCCATTAGCATCAAAACATGGCCTGCACAACAAGCACAGTATCTTCAGCGGGAATTGTAGTGTTATATCTTGCATACAGAAATGCAGAAAAGTGTAAACAAGGTGCACTGTGCTAAAATTTGTCTTGCGAATTCCTGCTGTGCCAACTGTGCAGATTGATGACATATAGTTTGATCTGGGAGCTAGCCCAATGCACATGTACACAAAGGAAAATGATTCACCTCTTAAATATGTGAAATGACGCCCAGGTAGGCACAGTAAATTTTCAACTTTGTATGCTTCAGTGTTATGCTAGAAGAAAACATTTTTTTAGTGTGTTGCTGATTCACAATTATATACCAACTATGCATATAGGAGAAGAATCTGCAATCTTTTAGGCTGCGTGTTAAAATACCATGTATACAAACCCAGGGAAAACATGGGGAAGGCGGGAAATGGAAATTCAAGACGATGAGCAAACCGAGAACAAGATGAAAGCAGGTGCCAACGTTTCAACAAGTGGACTTGTCTTCTTCAAGGCGACATATGCTTTCCTCGCCACAGTTACAGATATTAAGAGTCAATTTGGTTGATGCCCAGCCTGACACTCCGTGATTATACTGATAGATATGCATACAATTGTTTATCCTTTTTCTGTGGATTGCATTTCACCTACTAACAATTGAAAGATATCAGTAAACGTGAGATGCAAATAGTGTTGTACTTTGCGGAAGGTATGTATATATATATATATATATAGCACCAGCAATTATGTTACGACCTTTGACGAGTCATGTGACGCGCTTGACACACCATGCTCGCCGCTGGGTTGTTGTGCTTTTGAGTGCCACATGTTTTTCTGAGCACAGGTTTGACCGATAAAGATTTAATGCTGTGAAGTGATGTTTCCAGTGCCTTATTCTACACTGTCACGACAACGCAACAATGCTCTGAAGTATATATTTATTGATTTGACAGCAAGAATTCCATAGACATTTTCTGTAGCATGAAGGAAGGAGATGCAGATATGGTCGCAGATCTGAATTATTATTATTATTATTATTATTATTATTATTATTATTATTATTATTACTATTATTATTATTATATACATATTATTACTGTGTTAATCATTAATATACATCATTGTACTGTGTGGTAGTACAATATATAGTATACCGCTCAACACAGTCAGTGCTCAAAGTTAGCCAGGGCTCGAGAGAGTTCGGCCTCTCTTCCATTTTCTAAGCAGGGGTTCGGCCCCGTCTTTGCAGGTCAACTGTAGCACTGCGGCACCCATTCGACAAGCACTGTAGGTGATTTTATTGCCAATAGTGCCTTGTGAGGGGAAATTCCAACTCTCCAATTTTTGAAATAATGACTTAAATAAACAACAAATCGGTTTACTACCTCTGTCCAAGCGGCGTGATTATGAATGCCTTAAATTGTTGCATAATTCAAATAACACCCCACACTACTCATTAAAGAACAACTATCTGTCTCCTGATAATTTGAAACCTACTAGGAATAGCCACAAACTTAACCTTGCACCATTTCAACTGCATACTAACCTGTTTAAGTATAGCTTTCCTCATACAATTGAAAAATGGAACTTACTCCCAGGTGAAACTAGGTAAATTAGAAAAATCTTTGTATTTACTTGATTCATGCTGCGTTTATTATACTGATTGTATCTTTTATATTGAAGTTATCATGTTTTTTAAGGCATTGAAGTTGATTTGTGCAGAAAAATATTTTGTTATATGCAATGTACAAACCCACTCCTGCGATAGCCCAATTGGACTACAGTATGCGAAAATAAAAATAAATAAATAAATAAGTGATTAATCAGTTGATAGGGCATGAGCAAAGACAGAGCAACAGCTATTGTCCTACTTCTGCATGCATTTCCCCAAGGCATTGCACATGACAGTCACCACCCTTAATTGCTCGACTAATTAAGATTCTTGGCACAGCTAGCATACTGTTTCATGAGTCAGTTGAGTGTCAACCTACCTGTTCGTGAATTATTGAAGGTTCACCTTGGTTTCTTAGTTTACAAATTAATTTTAATTCGTTTATTTTTGCATTACGAGTACAGTGCTATACCATGCATGTACGTACACTTTTGCAGTAAGCAGGTGTGAAACCATGAAATATATTCTTGTAGTGCCCTGAGGTTCTAGGTCCTTTCGGCTCCCCTTATTACCACCGGTACCACTATAGCCATTACCACTAGTGGTGCGGCCGGTATGTCGATCGATACCGCCGGAATGCTTTATTGAGCGATATATGTGTGAACGTGACACGCGCGGCTTGCCCGTAAATCCGTTTCACTTGCGCGTGCCGCGTCAACAGAAACACGCCGCTTTTCTTTCGTTCTTTTTCTGGTGGAAATGGGGCACAACATCGAATAAACGAAGCTTTGCACAACACGTTTACAAACGGACAAACACGAAATAACAACCACTCTGACTCATCATTAACATGTCTAATTGACCAACGATTTGGCGGCTGTCCATTGTATTTGTTAGGTTGTTAGTTATGCTGTTTCTCACTGGTCAACCAAGCGAGACTGTACTAGTAATCATGCAAGCCGTTCGTTTTCTTGCATTTCGTGACTTGCTCGTCCGGCTCCTTTTGCCGACGAGAAGCAGCCTATTTCTCGCTTTATCCCCAGCAGCAATACTCTACAAAACGAAATATTGTCCCTCCATTTAAACCCCATTCAACCAGGTTTAATGTCCTCGACATTGAGCCACAATATGTAAGGAATATCGTTTAAAGGCCGCAGGCCAGCTGACAATGGACATAAATCGGAGGGGCCGAGGGGCCAAAGAAAATAAACTAAAACATTGTTTGCCGTGAGTATTTTCTAAACAGCATGTGCCTTATATCTTAAATAAATAAATATAAAATAATCTAGACGGACATATGTTAGAACTTTGTTTCGTTTTGTCCATATTCAAACTCTTCTAGGTGGCGCCCCAACAGCTCGTCGAAATGCACGCAGCGCGAATTCGAATCCACAGCGAGATTTGAGCGCGGGAAGCTGTTATGTGCCAGTATGCTGGGGTAGGCTTGCCAACTCAAAATTTTCTATTTGTACTTACGAAGCAGCAGTATTTGACAGAAAAGAATAATACTTTGATGCTCTTCTCACGCCTACAAGCGAGGGCGGCGTGATTAACAACACAGCGTAATGCGCAACGGTGAACGCCAACGAACTGCGTGCCGCCACCAACCTGGATGAAGCATTTTGGTAAGCTCGTATTTTATTTCTTGTTTGCAAAGTTTGTCGCAGGCAAACAATTTCTTTATTTCTAGAAGGATCGCATTTGACTTCGCTATCGTGAGTCTCACGCCGTGAACAACGGCTTCTGCGATATCCAGAACGTATTGATGTGCTCAGTGCGCATGCATGATGTAAGACGATAGGATAAGCAGAACTGTGTAACCTCTATATCGTACAAGGGGGAGAAGGCTCGAAGATAATATGTCAGTTGAATAAAAAGGACACATCTCGTTTGTACGCGTCCTTTTGTTTTAGTTACTGTATATTTTGGTAATGTATCGTCATATGGGTTTACCAGCCATGGCCGGACTTGGTGCTCTCGTTCTCGCGTGCAAATGTCCCAGTTGGCTGACGTGGCACTGTGAACAGCGCCAGACAGGGCGCGATTCCCCCGGTTCTTGAGCCCCTGGCCAAAAACTTATTTATGGTATAGGAAAAATTTTCACAGCTGTGCACTGTACCCACCGTGGTTGCTTAGGGGTTATGGAGTTGGGCTGCTAAGCACGAGGTCGTGGGATCGATTCCCGGCCACGGCGGCCGCATTTTGAAGGGGGCAGAATGCGGAAACACCCGTGTACTTTGATTTAGGTGCACGTTAAAGAACCTCAGGTGGTCAAAATTATTTCGGAGTCCCCCCACTATGGCGTGCCTCATAATCAGATTGTAGTTTTGGCAAGTAAAACTCCATGATCTATTTTTTTACCTCCGCACTATGTGTTTTGAAATGTTCTCCCTTGTTTAAGCGTGTTGGTACAAGCCTTTACCGTAGTTTTAGCTTTAAGATTTGACCATATTCTCTCGGTGCGTAATGCCTTTATATACAACAACCGCGGATAGAAGTTGCGACTGTTTGAGATCGTAGCGCCTTTCCTCTAAGTTGTAGTGATTAGATGTCATTGGAAATGTGTAAGGTTGGAAGTGCTTGTTTTCATCCTTCACATTCTAGGATACAAATTTATACTAGGGTAATTAAAACTTGCAAAATGCAGTGTGAAACTTCAGACTAAACTTTATTTATTCAAAGAAAATAAACAATATTTTCAATGTCCCTTTATAATAGCATCATTGTGCACTGTGGAGGTGAACTGGTTCGAAGGCACAAACTGACTGAATGGATTCTTGTCTTGCTTTAGCATTACTCAGTTTGAGTATGGAAGAAAAAGTACAGGTGACAGGATGAGCACTAACTTCTAACTGGTCTTATTCCACGACCCTACTGCACATTATATGCGCCGCTCATAGCACACATGAGAAAAACAACTGAAACAACAACCTTACAAGAAGCAGACGGCTGCAGTTCACTGAAAACGTGCCGACCAACTTAGAAAGTAAAGTTCCTTGCCTGATAAAGATAAGGAGGGTGTACTCACGCACACCCTAACGTATTTGGCAATGGCATTAGCCTGATCAGTAATCTCGCGCATCAGTTGAATGTTACTGCATCCTATGATGACACATTCTTTAAAAAAACTAGTTTGCGTCCACAAGTCTTGCAATGCATGGCAAGGGGCCTACTTCGTTAACTTTTATGAAGGTTGTAACTATGCTCGCCCAAGCAATCGTCGATACTGCATCAGAACGGCAAGTTGGGCCAGTTGGTTGGGATTCATACTAAGGTTTGTTACAGCGCAATCTAAGACAAGGACAACAGAAGGTACAAAACAGCGCCGTGTCGTCATTTTGTACCTTCTGTTGTCCTTGTCTTAGGTTGCGCTGTAACGAACCTTATTATGAATCATTGATACCCCTTCCCGTCTGTCCAATGTAGACGCCCTTGCACAACAAGGGAAACTTGTATACCATAGCTCAAGTGCAATTAACATGCCCGTTCATGTCTTTTTTCCAACCAGTGTGTCAAAACAGATATAAAATACTCGCAAACATGCAATGACCACTACGTCACTTCACATTTATTCTGCGATATTCTGCGATCTCAACTGCAGGTTGCCAAGAATGAAAAATTACCAGAGTGCACTACTCGAATGGTGTTCACTGTATCTGATAAGTGTCTTGATTTACCTAATCGATGAGATGTCAGTGAAAAGCTTTGTATGATGGTTACAAATGGCCGGTTACAGCATTTAAGACAGCCTAGGATTTGTGAAGGCACGAGAATGAAAGCCCGTGAAATAAATAAAAGGTGAAAATAAACTGCCCTTACCATGACAATGCTTCTGCGCACTATTGCATCAAACTTTACAAAAACTTTGTCAAATAGGGGCACTGGGAAAGAGCAGCTGCAGTTTTTTCTCGACATGTCAGCAGTTTTTGGCGTGCAAGTACAGTCCCTACCAAATGTGAAGTAGCGCGATCTTGGTAACAGTTCGCTTTGCGAACCTTTACAAGACTGTGCCCCAGGTTTGCACATTCATAATATATGCAGTGCACTGATGACACTGTTTCTGTCTGAGACCACTTATATTACTGATGCGGAGCGCATTGTCACGTGAATTTCTAAAGAAAAATTCGCTTGTCTGTTTGTTTGTTTTTTTTTTGTCGGAAAAAAAAAAAAGACCACACATGAACTAGGTCGTTGTAACGCTGTTATCGGTCATTTCTCGGCGTATTCCACAACCTTTGCATTGGCACCATATTCGATAAGTAAGGAAATAAACATTCATTACAAGTACATATTAATTGCTTGTTCACAATGGAAAAAAAAAACTTGAGTAGCACAAACATAAACCTATCAACATAGAGTGGGTGATGTTCACGGAAAGCACTCATTAATTTTTTTCTTGGCCACAGTTAGTTGTCACATCCAGTATGTAATTTAATGGTGGTTTCCGAGAAACCTGTACAGGTCTCCTTTGTAGCTTCATGCTAAAGTAGGGTGGGTGAAAATTTTTCCTGTCATGAATTTTACTTGCCTTGCAGGCTTCCACAGAACTGATCTGCCATAATCAAATAGTGCTCTGTAAAGTAAAATAAGGAACACCTTTTCTTCATATACCTGTATTTCACTCATTGACCTTTACCAAGCTACTCATGTAAACATGTATTTACTGCTCGAAAACGGGCAATTCATGCTCCAGTGTGTCAAATTTGCCACCTCCCAGAGCTGCTCCAAAACTTCTTTGACTGATTCCATCCCTGTATGAGTGGCCCATATAATGTTTAATGAAATTATCACTGGCATCCCAGAAACTTCAACATTTAACATCCGCCTGCCAAAGTGCCTACATCTCAACATTTTGGTTAGAACTGATCACTTTATTTGCTGCAGGACTGAAGCTGTCTTGATATCTACAATACATTGGACACTACATGCAGGATTATGAATGGATACCTGAACACTGCTTGAAGGAGCAAGCTCTACAGCATCACTTATGCTCCTTTCCATGGGTTGGCAAGAGGAACCGTGGCACGCAACTCTACAGGCACCTGTGCTCTTCACTACCTTCGGAGGAGAGATGCATTGGTATGCTGTACATATATTTGACTGTGGGTTCCAGCTGCATCTCTTGCATTGTCATTCGATGTGCAGGTAGAGGAGTTACCTATTGGGCGCACATGTTGGTTAACGATACAAAAAGGAAGGTGCTTCTTTGAACACCGATGACCCTGTCCTCCACTTATTTATTTTAATTTTCTTGTAACCTTATTTTTGCTGATTATATAAAGGTCGCAGGCAATTAAGCCAAGAAACGCGTTGGTGTAATTAGCTGTGGTTGAAATTGAAATGTAGAAAATATTGAAAGAAAGTCATGAAAGCAGACGAAAGGGCCTTGTCTCTGGTGGTGACTGAACCCACAACCTTTGCAGTACACACGCGATGCACTACCAATTGTGCTAACTTGGGTATTTATGGTATTTATGCCCTGGGAGTGTTAGCCAGCGCCATTTAGAGCCATGGTGGGCAGATGTGGAACATCTTTTTTTGCACGATGGTGTCGCGTAACACCTGAACTGAAGAGAGCAGGCATGTGGCTAATAAACCCATGCATGCTACCTAAAGGCATCAAAGCTATGAGGTTTCAAACCCTCGCATGAATGAATGAGAAGGAAAACGGGCTTCATTTTTTTAAAATCACGACCATATAAAGCCAGCAGGCAATGAAGCCAAGAAAAGCATAGGGGTAACTAGCTGTGGTTGAAACTGAAATGTTGAATTGGCTCTGCGGCCATCTATCAAATTTCACCGCAATGCATTATCATAACTCAATGGGTAGCACGTTTAAAAATTATAATTCAGAAGACTGCCAGAATTTCAACAAATGAGCAGTTAGCAAGAATATTCTAATATTCTTCGTATTTATGGCACTTATTCGTAACTTTTCCGCTGTGTTATATCAGTGTTTTAATTCGGACCAAAACTGTGCTATAATGTAGCAAAGAGGTTATGGTCTAGTGGCGTACATGTGCATGTTAATAAGAGGGCAAATCGCCTTAACGTTAACTGAGAGTTGTTTAAACTTGGGCAGCCTTCCGAAATATACTTTTTTTGAAGTTGCTGTCCATTCAGTTACACTGGTGCACCGTGTCATGCGAGCTACCGCAACGAGATGGCGCTATGTACACGGTCATGTAAGATGCGGAACAACGCCTCTGGGAGAGCGGACCAGACCGTGTAAGCCGAGCCGGCATGTAGCCGTGCTTGTTTTGCATACCCAACCTAGTAAACAGTTCCAGTTAACACTTACGTTTTGTCAATCACTTATGCTCGTCACCCGACCATGACATGGAGGCAACGGTGGGATACTCGACAACGCTGTGAGAAATGCACCACGCAAGTAGAAGTCTACACCTACAGCGCACTGCGGTGAATACGAAACTTTGCTACCCATGGCTTCACCTACAGTGTCCACAGCCCAGCACGCAGCTCCACTAAACTCGTTCGTCCTCAAACTGCCGGAAAAACTTGATTTTCGGCAGCCCGAGGAGTAGAAACGGTGGCTCACGAGAAGGGCGTGCTATAGAGCTATCTCCAGACTAAAGACGACGACGAGACGCAGGTGAACACACTCATTTATGCCATGGGTCGTGAAGCCAAAGACGTCCTAGCCTTGCTCAGGCTCTGTGATGCTGAGAAACTCGACTACAACACAGTAATGCAACTGTTCATAAAAAATTTCCTGACACGGATGAACATGATATACGAGTGTGCAAAGTTCAACAACCAGAAGCCAGACGTGCATGAGACAGCCGATATGTTCATCACCGAACTCTTCAGGCTAGCTGAAGCCTCTGAGTACAGCGCCCTGAAAGAGGAACTGATCTGTGATAGACTCGTGGTCGGTCCCACAGACACGTAGGTAAGTGAGAAGCTGCAACTTAATGCTGAGCTTACTCTGGAAGCCGCTGTCAACGCTGCTCGCAACATGGCAACAATCAAACAGCAGCAAAAGGACCTACGGCCACAGCTACAATCACTTGAAGCTGTAGACACCATGCACAGCTTCTCGAAGAGCAAAGGAAAGTCAAATAATTCTCGTAAAAACCAGCGTGACCAAACTGCGCTGACATGCAAGTGGTATGGCTCAACAAGACACCTATGGTTCACCATCACACACTATGTGCACAGCGAATGGCAAAACATGCAGTCCTGCAGTAAAAAGGAACACAGCTGCCATATGCTTTTCCGCTTCCAAAAAGCAGAACAAAATGCACATACCAAGCTGTTTTGGAAGAGGTTTACTTGGACAATTAACTGACCAACAGGATCCTGGGCCATGAAAAATCAATGTGATGGTCAATGGCTTCAAGGTAGACACTGGTGCAGATGTGACTGCCATGCCAACAAGCCTCTACGACGAACAAGTCACGGGAAACCTGAAGCAAGCAAAAGAACAGCTGCTCGGACCCGGCAGGACCAAAAAAAGCAACGGTTAGACTGCTACCGTGTGCTGAAATGGCTGGTTGTGTCAAGAACAAATTTATGTAATAGACAAGCTGCATGACGCACTTTTTGACGTCCCCCCGCAATCAAATCCTTCAATGTCCAACCAAGTCTCCTAGAAGTAGCGGAGTCAAAAGGCAAGGTCAGCGACCCAGCCAACATATTATGCCACTACCTCTACCTGGCTACAGACCTGGGCCTACCTTCTCAGGACCGATTACAATATATCGCTACTCCCTGATGCCAAGCGGTGTGCTATTATGTACTCGGGGCGAGTACCTCTGCCCATGTTGCCGAGTGTCCAAATGTGAGTTGGAGAGAACGGAGAGCCTGGGTGTCATCATAAAGGTCGAAGAAACCACAGAGTGGTATGCACCTATGGTAGTGGCTAAAAATAAAGGAGACGAGCTTCAAATCTGCAGTGACTTTGGAGGGTTAAAATAGAACATTCTGTGAGAATGAGTCTTAGTGCCCACCATCAATGATTGCCTGGCCAAACTCACCGGAGCTGCCTGGTTTAGCAAACTTGATGCTATAGCCGGATATTGGTTACTGGTTACCCGAGTCCCAGAGGTACAACACTTTCCTGACGCCAATTGGCCATTTTAAGTTCCTCCGATTGTCCTTCAGAACTTCCACAGCAACTGAATTTTTCCACAGGGAAATGCTAAGACTGCTAGAAGGCCTGGACGGCCAAGCATGTATGCAAGACGACATAATAGTGTTTGGCCGCACGAAGGCAGAACATGATGCACGACTGCACAAAGTACTTCAGCACCTGCAAGAAGCTGGCATCACCCTAAACGCAGGAAAGTGTGTACTACACCAGCGGTAAAAAATCGGGCCCCTTGGTTAACCCCCTTCTCGTTCATTACATAACGAGGGTCTCGAATCTGGCAACATTGGTGCCTTCAGGTACTACGTGTGGGTTTATTGACCAGTTGCCTTCACCCAAAAAGATCACATACTCGTGATGCCTGCGACAGAAAGGGTGCTCTACATATCGCCAAGGTTTGTGAGTGGTGGCACTGGCTAACAATCCCAGGGTTAGTTCTAGTAGTAACATAAATACCCCAGAAAATAGATGGGAAGACGGTGCTGTGTTAGCTCGATCGGTAGAGCATCACACACGTAATGCGTAGATGTGGAATCGTTCCCCACCTGCGGGAAGTTGTTTCTTCATCCACTTTCAGTTCCATTAAGTTATAATTTCTTTATTTCAATCAGTAAGTACAAGTAATTTTCCCTGTGTTGTCCTTGGTGCCTTTGTTTGTTGGCGTCTTATGATTAATAAAAATCGGGCCCCTCGGTTAACCTGCTTTCTTCTCGTTCATTACATAACAAAGGTCTCGATTCCGGCAACATTGATGCCATCAGTTGGCATGTGGGGCTTTATTGACCAGTTGCCTTCACCAAAAAGATCACGTACTTGTGATGCCTGCAGCAGAAAGGATGTTCCACATCCACCGCGTGTGTGCCATGTTTTCTAAGAAAGCAGGAACTATTCATATAATCTCTCTGGAAGTTCATAAAAGAGTGGGAGGGAGGAAAGATTGCAAAGAAGGGAACAGGGTCAAACAAATTGAGGTGTAGCAACCTGTGTAAACCGAAAGCAAAAAACATTCATACACATACTTGTGAGAAATAGAAAAAAAAAAGAATAATTACACAGTCATTCTTCGATATTAAAAGAGCTTCTGATATCAGTTGTGAATTCATGTTTCTACTTCTGCCAAGAATATATTTCAAGTTGTGGATGACAAGTGCATGTGTTACTATGCTCACCTACATTGGTCTTACTTTGTTTTTATATTCTGCAAATGTTCTCTTGCCCTTTCATCAGTGCAGCGTCCAATTTGGCTTGTGTAGAGCTTACCAGAAGTAAGAGGTTATTTGGTAAACCATTCCAATGGCACAATTCATGAACGGTGTTGCATGCCTTTTGTTAAAAGCAGCTGTATTTTTACACTCAAGCGTGGGAAAAAAGCTTAGAGGGCTTCTTCGGAACCAGCAGCACGAATGGGGCCCCATATTTGTCATTAACCTTCTTCAGTGAGTGCAACTGCTGTGCTCATGAGGCAGTATCTCTGGCTGCTTCAAACTGTGCACTGTTACCTTTGCTGCTTTCCACTCCTGAAGTTTTCGCAGTAGGGATTCTGAGATTCCGATGATGAGAGTGAGGGAGGCCAGCTGTTATGAACATGCCAACGTGAGCACAAAATCTATTGCGCCTTGTGTTAATACACATTTTTAGAGCCTATTCAAGGCACATTGGGCAATTGTGGGCTTAACATGGATTTAGGCTGGTTCATACAGTAGCTAACCTTTCTTTGCTCTTAGTTGGTAACTTCAGGAAACATGCGTTAGGGTGAGCATCAAATGTTTACCTAAGATATGCAGCATATTGTCAATGGGTTAATGAAGTTGAGTCTGACGAAGTCTTGTCCGGTTAGGAAGAGTCAAGGGAAAAAACAGAACTGACACCGACCAAAGTGAAAAATTATTTAAAGACACGTGGGAGCCTTGCTCACAATGCTTTCACCATGCGTGTCTCATGTGTAAAGGTTAGTCCTTTTCCGTGCCCATTAAAGACATTTCAAATGTTATCTACCGTATTCTCATGTGTCATATTAGAGTTAGGTTGTAAAAGAATCAAGATATCGATGTATGTAAAAACACTTAGAACCACGGCGTTGTCAAATATATAGTGATGTAATGTCACAAAGCACAGGAGCATTGCGATTATCACATCTCAAAACCCATACTGCAAAAGCTTAAATTCCAAATGCAATGAAATTTCACTTTGGCAATATTGGTAATAAATTAGTAGTAAATACTACTGTAGTGATCTTAGCAAAGCTGCGGGGCTGGTATCTAATTTTCTTTTTGATATTCTTTTAATACTGTATTAGCAGACGACACATGAACCTGGTGGTTAGTGGCTATGACGAGAGTCCACATCGCCTCCAGGTTTTTATCACTGCAGGCAGCTGCAGGTGGTCCCTTATCTCGTAGGCCACACTAAGGTGCCCTGCAATCTGAGTCATGCCTCACTGCCAGTTACTGGTAATTGTGGCATTCATTTCAGTCTCGGTATCAAGATTGCTAGAATGCTGTTTTGTATTTACACTGTTCGAATCATTTTTTTATGCAGCCCTAACTTTTGTTGTAGTTGGGCTTTAAGGGCTCTAAAACAGCAAAAGCCAGCAGTGCGCACACTTTAAAGCAGCTGAAGCAGCTGGAAGTACTGCCTCATGAGCACCAAGTGATGCACTCACTGCAGAAGGTTGCTGACAAGCATGGGCTCTGAGTTGGGCTGTTTGGTGTTGCGCTGCCAAGCCTGATGGTGGATAATCAAATTGTAGCTGTGGCAGCTGCATTTTGATAGGTGTGAAATGCAAAAATGCATGTGTGTTTTGCACTGTATGCACAGTAGAGTAACCAAGGGGGTCAAAATTATTCCAGAATCCCTCGTACTTCATGCCTCATAATCATACTGTGGTTTTGGCAAATAAAACTACAGAATTTGGTTCAATATATTAGTTGGTGCCCTTTGATGTACCAGTTCTCTAATTTTCTTACTTATAAAAGCTCTGTTCTTGGTATAAATGATGAATTTGTTATTACAAAAGGCTAACCTTTAATCTAACTTAACTCATTAATTTCCTTTAGTGTCCCTTTTCCATGCATTAAAAGCATGGAACACTAATACATTTGCATTAATTTTTATTTGACTCGTGCTCAACAGCTAGATGCCATAGAAGAGAACTACTACCGTGGGCTTCAAGTTGATAGGTTGCCGTATAAAAGGTTGTCTTTTCTTTTAGAGATAAAAACACCTGAGTCTAGTTTTCTGTCTTTATATAGACTATTGAGATAGGCAAACACAACTTGCATGATAGATCAGTGATTAGTTATGTGTTCAGTTTTTGCCCCCACCCCAAAAAAAGAAAGTGAACTTGTGGGATCGTTCTCCACCTGTGGCAAGTTGTTTTTTCATCCACTTTCATTTCGATTAATTTATCATTTCGTTATTTCATTTATTAAGCTCAAGTAATTTCCCCTATGTTGTCCTTGGTGTTTGTTGGCTTCTTATGATATTACTAGTAAAAATTGGGCCCTCGGTTAACCCTCTTTCTTCTCATTTATTACATAACGAGTGTCTCGAATCAGGCAACATTGATGCCTTCAGGTAGCATGTGTGGGTTTATTGACCGGTTGCCTTCACTAAAAAAAGATCACGTTCTCGTGACGCCTGCGGCAGGAAGGATGTTCCATGTCCGCCGCCAAGGTCTGTGAGTGGTAACGCTGGCTAACACTCCCAGGGTTCTACAAGGAAACATAAATACCCAAGAAAGTGGATCGGTAAACGGCGCCGCGGTGCTCAATTGGTAGAGCATCGCAAGCGAAATGCGAAGGTTGTGGGATCGTTCCCCACCTGTGGCAGGTTGTTTTTTCATCCACTTTCATTTCCATTAATTTATCGTTTCATTATTTCATTTATTAAGCTCAAGTAATTTCCCCTATGTTGTCCTTGGTGTCAGTGTTTGTTGGCTTATGATATGACTAATAAAAATAGGGGCCCTCGGTTAACCACCTTTCTTCCTGCAATAACATGTTTCATGGAGGATAACAAAAGCACGCTTGACTTTCTTTAAAAAAATATGCTTCATGTAGACAGTTTCTGCGTCCTTGTCTGTTTGCAACCTAAAAACATGAAAAACAGCTAGTAAAAGGCAGCAGAAAATTTTAAACGAACTGCTGATATTGCAGTAATAAAAACTCTTCACAAAGAATAGCTAATAAAAATATTTTAGAAATTTCAGTGGTTTTCTGAAAATAAAATTGGCATGGAAAAGGTTAATATTGTATGGGGCACTAAGAACAGTAGTAAAAGAAATTAGTCACCTAACGCAATCTGTGTAATGAATTGAGGATAAGTGCTCTATAAAAAATTACATGTTTTCGATGAGAGATGGTGATTATCTCCCGACACATGTCGATCTTTATTTGCTAATGTGGAAAACCACAATCACTTCCCTCTCAGCTCTCTCAGGGCTCTGCAACTAACCTCATGTGCTGGAAGATAGGGAAACACCCACGGCTCATATGTTCAGCCATGTGGCTACTGTAGTTATTTGTGCAAGTTCTGGGTTCACCCACTCCCTCATTGAAACATTGATAATGATTACGGTTACTAATACTCGTTTCCATCCAGGAGCCAAATCAGCTTGTAGTTGATGCTAGTCCTGTTGACAGGTCTTTATCCTTGTTTCTTCCTGCTATCATACTTCTAAGAATAAATAATCTTGCATACTATTGCTGAAAGCTGGGAGAGTTGGTTACTGGCATTAGGAAACATAGTTACTACACTATAAGATGAAACACATGAAATGCACAGGATGAGCACTACACATGAACTTGTTTTAGTACATGAGTGCGATTATATGCATGCATGAAATGCTCAAATTTGCAGCAAAATTTGACTATACGTGACATATAACATACATCACTCATTCTATTTCGCATGTACCATACATCTTTTTCAAGTAATCAATTTTTATATTCGAGATTTCAATAGAAGGTGTGCTATTGCATTTATCGGTTTGTCTGGGAAGGCCCTTATATATCAGTGTGCAATTTTAGCCTTACATTTTCTGAGTATGTTGTGCTGTTGTATTTTGCCATGTATTGACATCTTTTACAATGTCCTGCAAGTGTTTCAGGCCTTGCTAACACGCTAACCTGCGCAGAATGCTCAGCCTGTCTTTGAGGCACCTTTGAGTGCCTTTAATGCCTTCAGCAGCAAGTGTTATACCCGTCACACGAGCATGCCGAAGGTCCTTTGAAGTTAAGGAGCATTGAGCTTTCAAAGACATTAGTTCAACGGATATATGTCGGTGCTACATGGTCTCCAGGTAGTCTCCGTTGAAGCTTTTAACAGAAACCGCAATGTATCCTTAGCGCTACCATCACCTTGAAAGTAATAAAAAAATATGGCCCAGTGCGTCTTATAATAAATTTGTCACATTTTTTTCAGCAACATTTATTTTTCCTAATACATAGAAACATCAAAACAAAATGCACACGTAGTAAAGGCATTACTTTATCACAAACAGATGTATTTATTGTAATGATGGCCACCATGTGTACCGCTTCGTACACCGCACATTGGCGTCGATTATTCATTGTTGCCTTTGCTTCAGCTGCTTTGTTTCGTTCGTTGTGGCTAGGTAGCGGTAGGTACACGTAAACGCTGTAAAAACTAAAAAACAAAAGTGACAAGGAAAGATGTGCAGAAAAAAGCCAAGGAGACTGGGATGCCTAGCAGCCACTAACCAAAGAACCAAATCGCACATGGCAACCGTGTTGTCGAGGTTGCTGCTGACGACAGGCCGTGCCGGTGTTGCTGTACCGGCGCTTTCATGATGGAGATTGCGGTGTCCCGAAAGTGTTTAGTACTTTAGTAACAGTATTCAGTACTTATAAGCTCGTTCCGAAGAGGTAAAAATTGAACTTCCATATCTTTAGATTATTTTTTCTACTGTCAGACGCCCTCTAGGCTTGGGAGTATTCCCTTGAGGTTTCAAAGGACGAACGCGCACTCCTTTGACTCAAAGCCCCCTTCCAGTAGGGCTCCTCTGCTGTGCCTGTGTGACAGTGCACATTCTCCCTTGAAGTAAAGGATCTTTGGTTCAAAGGACTTTGAAAGTGCCTGTGTGACTGGGGTATTATGTAGGATAGACCAGGATTTGTGGTAATGGCAGGCTGCAGGAGCATTGTGCACAGATGTAGGTGGTAACAGCATCTGGATATCTCACAAAACATTGCAAAACATGCCAAACTGTGCCAAACTGTGACTGTACACATGCAGTTTGCAAATATAAGGCAGGGAAGTGCAGATTTGTATACTAGGTCTTTTCCATCCAAGAAACCAATAACTGCATTAACAAACCTTCTACAGGGGTCTTGAATAAAGAAGTTGGTTACTTGAACAATATGATGTATGACATGGGTGCATCATGAATCACATAGTTTATGTCGTGTATTGTGAAATTTCCTGCGAATGTGTCGTTTTTATGTATGTAATCATTGTTTAGTGAGGTTGCTTGATGTCCAGCACCCATTCTCTGCATATCATGTTGGTATTTTGTTTTGTCTTAGAACTGTAATTATGTTTCATAAAACCTTACATTGCTAAAATTAGACTTTGGGGCAGTTTGGTCTTTTCATCCACATTCTTGTTTTTGTCATTTCCCTTACCATGCAAGCATTTTTCTGGAGCACTTGCAGTATTTCGTCATGCTCTTGCGTTTACAAGCCAGATGTCTGTCTCTGAACAGCTCAAACCACTTGTAGCATGCAAATATGATGCATCCTCAATAGAACTCCATAGTGAATGTATTGCTAAAAATATTTTTCAGGGGATGAAGCACTTCTATAACTACAGAGTTTTGCAGCAATAAAGAAGCAGAATGCTTGCATCTGTGTAATCTATATATAATATTTTCTTTGTATCATCTTTTATCTGACTGTCTGTCAGCATGGTAACATTGCATATTATCTTCTTAACATTCATGAGTTCCAAATAGCTACTATAATCTTTTTGTCCTCACATTTTCTGCAATATCCTTCACCGGAAGGACAACTAGCAGTTCACTTGATTTACCTACAGGCAACAAATTAACCATAATAGTAGTGTCATGCCTATTGCTTAAAAGCTCCTAAACGATTTTGCACATCTGAAAGTTCCTTGAATTCATGCAAGCAGGTGCTGCTTATATGATGGCTGAATGCTCATGTGATTGGTTTTTAGGCCAATGTGAAAGAAAAACGCCAGTACCTATGTGTTGCTTTATGATGTTGACCTGTATTTATTATTACGTTGGTGAACTGTGTGTGCACTCTGAAGATATGCACATTACTGCTGGTGTTTTGTATAATCTGTGTATAATACAACAACACATATTATCAAGAACACATTCATTTTATTAGTTTTTGTAATATGTTGTCATGATTTCCTTTCATTGTCAGTGCTGCAAGGCGTCCTAATACCTAATTAAAGAGCTTCTGCAGATATAAAGAGTTGATTCAAAATTTCAGAAACTTTTAATCACTGCAGCTATAGGTTTTTTTAATATAAGCTTTCTTCACTACAAAATGGGGGTTCCTAAATTGGTTATTTGCGCCTATAAACCACCCGAGCTGGATGAAAATACTTTTCAGAAATTGCTCGAAGGTCTATTATACTTAAGTCAGAATAAGAAGATACTCTTTGCAGATAAAAAACATTAATGGTCTATCTCACATAATGAAACATTCTGGAAGGCCTTGTGGTCATTCGTAGAAACACTTGTTTGTAGCTTTGTCAGTGCCGTGATGTTTCAACCTTAGCCTACAAGATAACGATACACCATATGAAATTTTCGCGAAGTATTCTGTTTGTGCATTCTGCGACTTAAAAGGAAGAGGTCCGGACACTGACCAAAATGTTTTAAAGTACTTATTTGAATTTTTGAAGTTATTTGAATTTGTTTGAATTTGAAAACGTAAAAAACTATTTTAAACATTTTGGTCGGTGGACCTCTTCCTTTTAGTATGCATCATCCCGACCAGACGGGCTTTCGTCATACTCTCCACTTCATCCAGTCTGCAACTGTACAATGGGCTGTAATTTTTCCTAAAATCTGAGGTGGCCAAGATGCACTTGGAGTGGTAGCATTGAATGGCCCAGCACTGTTGAATAATTGGTGATGCTATGTTTAAATATTCATGCGGTGTCTGTTTGCAATACAATAGTACATAATCTATTTACGTTTGGTTTTCCAGAATGCTCCCTATCATGCACTGCCATCTCAACAGTACCATGGCTTTTTGTGTGGATTCCTTCCCTATTGAAGGCCACCACTGTTTGCACAGCATCACAGCCTGCCTGCCTTGATCTTGCGGAAGAAGAAAATACAAAATGCCTATTTTTTGAAATGCATGCATGGCTCCATGCAACACCACCTGTCGTCGGGGTGTTAAGGCTTTTTGCAGAGAAAATGTAATGACGCCTTATGTGTGCCCTGGTGGCAAAGTGTTTGCCTCTTTGCCTGTGTAAAAATTTCACACTTATGGATACTGTTAAGGGTTCCTGTATCATATTTTCTTTCACATCCTAAGAAATTATTGTTTCATTATAAAACTAAAAATTATAGTTGAATTGCTGCTTTGTGTGATATGCAATATTCAGCTGAAGGTGATCAGCAGAGGTCGAACAAGTGTTATATCAGGTGGAGAAATTTTTTTGAGAAGTGGACTTCTTCGTTAGGGTAACAACCGTTTTCCTTGGCAGTAATTATATAGTTCACTTTTCTCCACTCCATGGATATCCAGCAAAATGAGTGAGCGCATAGAGAAGGTGAGGTAAGTTTAAATGCTCACCATGGGGGTTTAGTTGGGGTAGCAAGGTGTGTAGAAGTATGGGAGTTTGGCAGGTTGCTGGCACCAATTTCTATGAGTGATCTTGTTGTTTGTGTCTATGTCAGTTATATAATGCGAGGCGTCTTCTGAGGCCAGAAATTTTGAAAAAAAACTCCTTATATTTGTGGAAATTCAGTATGTGCCCCTGGGGCTACTACGAGCACTTGGGGCCACTGGGTAGATGCAGCTCTCCGATGAACTTTTTTGACACAAACTTGTGTATGTACACTGGGTGTGTGCCACTGCATATGTGCCACTCTTTAATGAACCTCTTTGATGCTGACTTAGGTCATGGGGCATCACAACACAAACCTATGTAGCGACATCTGTGTATGCAAGTAAGTGTGAGCTGGAATTGTCTGCTTGGATTTTCTTTGCCTGACGACGACTAGTCCCCTTGTTGAATTAACTTCAGCCTGAGATATCACCTGTTTATCTACTGTTATCACATTATGCCCATTTTGCTGTGAACATGTCATGTTCTCTAGCTGGCAAGCTTGAATTTCAGGTACTGCATGCTAAGGAAATTGATTCAGAGTGGGTGGTGCCACCTCTGCTTTTTCTTTGCAGCTGTGTGTTACATGAGAGAATAAGTTGTACGTAGATGTCTATTAGAAATAGCATAGGTATTCAAAGGTACTTTCATTATGTTCTAGGTCATTGGTGCTGTCTGGCCTCCTTTGCATCATTTTTTGTAGCATGCTTTTTACATGCAAAAACAAATGTGGCCTGTTCTAATGCATGCAAGGACTGCCCAATAGCTCATGATGTTTTGAGCCGCTGAATTTCAGTCTTGGCTGCACTTGTGGATTTTCAACTGTACTGAAGCTTGCAATATGCTTGAATTTCCTGTCAAACTGGTTTGCTTGTTTGTATCCAATTTATTAAATTATTTCACTTTCATTATGCTAATAGTCATTGATTGTACTATCATGCTGGCACATTTGATTCTGGAACTGCAATAAATTTTCAGACATTTTATTGCTTTGTCATGGTTTTTGCACTCGTCAGACACAATCTACTAAACACACACACAAAAAGAACTCCCTTCAACCTCGTAAAATTCCCAAAAAGTGCATAATAAACTCCCAGACCTACCTGTAAAAGCTCTAATAAGGAGCTAAAATGCACTCCCAAAACATCTGTTTAAAACTCCCTTGGTAAAACAGCTCCCTAAAGCTGTAAAAATTCACTCCCAAGCATTCTCCTATATGTTCCCATAAAAAGCAAAAATCGAACTCTCAAAACTATCCATAAGTGCTCCCTTAAGCAGAGCTCCCAAAATATGGGAACGGTTGCTCCCAGGTTTACACCTAAGCACTCCTACAAGGAGGTAAAATAATTTCCCAAAGGTATCCTTCAAAACGCCCTTAAGAAGCCAAACGTTTCCGAAAATATGTACGTAAGAACTCCCATCGCTTCTCCTATAAATTCCCATAAGAAGCAAAATAAAATACCCATGTCAACTTGTAAAAGCTCCCAAAGCTCCTCATAAGAACTTCCATAGTTCTGGTGTTCAAAAGAGGAATGAAAAACTCCCAACGTTCCCCATATAGACTCCTGCAACCACTCGGGGGTTGGTGTTCAAAGGAGAATTAAAAACCTCCCATAATTCTCCATATAGACTCCTGCAACCACTCAGGGGTTGGTGTTCAAAGGAGAATTAAAAAACTCCCATAATTCCCCATATAGACTCCTGCAACCACTCAGGGGTTGGTGTTCAAAGGAGAATTAAAAAACTCCCATAATTCCCCATAACACCACCAAACACAAGGGTGTGAAAAAAAACTCCGTTCGAAGGGAGGATATTGTCCTCCCTTAAGGGCTGAAGTTATGCAACGAGGCCAAAACTCCCTAAAAGGGTCAAACCTGTTTACAGTGTAAGGATTGAGTTATAGACACATTTACAGCCTTTTTTACGTTTAAGGGTGTAAATTACAGTGTATTGGATGTAAGCTCCCTCGTTGTGGTGCCCATGTCTTAGTGTATATATTACCCCACACTGTAGGAAAGATTTATCTTTTGTCCTTAGATTTAGGTCTGATTTATCAGTATTATATACGATATAATTACCTGTGTGAAATAAATAAAGTAAACGTTACCACCGCTCATTTGTCGGACTGGAAGGGAAGTAGGTTTATATCTAAAACGGTGTAACTTAACTTCTCATTTGCATGTGATAAAAGGGGGCAATAATCAAACCATACCACTATCAACCGATGCTTCAGTCTCAGACTTACGAATGATTGCAGCATCTACTTACCACCATGGAGACAACCTGCTAGAGGGCTGTGGTACGCCTGTCTAATTGATATAGTATGAAGTTCATTAAGCAAAGGTTCCGGCACCAGAGGTTCCGTTCCTCATTTGTGTACAATCGGGAAGATAAAGATCTGAGCGACTGCAGAAAAGAAATTAAGAAAAGGGAAGAACGAGGGTCGTTAAATTACAAACTTTTTGTCTCTATGTCGGTGCTCACTATCCATGAGAGATGCAAAGAGAATATACGAGGGAAACGCATGGAGGTTAACGAAGTAAAGCCCGGTTGAAGTTCGCAGTTTGCACGCACACGTATACGCTTAAGCATTCAACGTCCTGTTCGTCACAAGTGGTCATTCAGGATGGTGCATATAGGTATATGTATGTACAATAGCAGCAGTGATGTTGTGACTTTGTGCATTGTATACGCACAAAGCCTAGGGGACCTATAGCGCAAAAATATTAAAATCTGTTTCTATTTCAATCTCCTGACGTCAAATTTACGTAACCGCTGACGCAAGCACCGGGCGGTGACGGTTCGTTGTTTGAACGCGCAATCAAACGCTCTCGTCTTTTACAGGAAGCCGCTTTTGTTTGCCTTCAGAGCAAATAGCATCGCCTACTTTGACAGGACCCGCCGCGGTTGCTCAGTGGCTATGGTGTTGGGCTGCTGAGCACGAGGTCGCGGGATCGAATCCCGGCCACGGCGGCCGCATTTCGATGGGGGCGAAATGCGAAAACACCCGTGTACTTAGATTTAGGTGCACGTTAAAGAACCCCAGGTGGTCGAAATTTCCGGAGTCCTCCACTACGGCGTGCCTCATAATCAGAAAGTGGTTTTGGCACGTGAAACCCCATATATTATTATTATTACTTTGACAGGTTTTCCTTATCTAATTGGCTGACAAGAGGCGCGGAGACCACAGGAGTGGAGAGGTTTTCGGTGTAGCCAAGCTAGCGCAATGAAAGTAGATAACCGTAGAGGAGGGTGGTGCCGGCGTCTCCGACCGGCCCGCTTCCCCTTGCATAGCTTGCTATGACTAGTCTAAAATCGCGGCGGCGTGCAACGGAAGGTTAAAAATGCCACTAAAAGCGATCCTTAGCGAAGAAGAGTTGGCATAGCGATGTCGTATACGTGCGGAAAGCGTTCGACAGCGTTATACTGTCACGCAAGCTTTCCGTTGCGATAGCAATTATATGGACACTCTAGGCGCATTTCTGCCGTCGGCGTCGCCGTCGCCGTGAGGTGCCGTATGAAGTTCAAGGGCAATAAGATTGTCGCCGCGTGCCGAATGCTGTACGTGCGAGTGAAATGGTGCGAGGGTTAGCCGGTGAACGCGGCTCAATCTCGCATGGGCGAGCGAGGAAGGCGGGCAGGAATCGTGCTATCTCCTGTCGAGCGCGAGGCACGGGGAGGAGGCGAGGGAGGGGGAGGGGGGCATTGTTCTCTCGGCGGCTGCTGCTTGCGGCGAGGCCGTGCGGGCGCCGTATCTAGTAAGCGATCTGCGACGTGGCGAAAGTGCGCGCCCACGTAGGGCCAATAGCTTCGTATGTGCTGCGCTTTGGACGTTTTGCTCGCGTTGAAGCGAGAAATGCACGAAGGTCCGTTCGCTCGCTGCTGATTCCGTGATTTCTCACTCTATCGTTTGGACAGCAAGCTTTCGCAGTCATCAAACGAGATATATGTTCATGTCTACTTGTGCGCGGGTAACGCCGTGCTTGTTAATTTAGTTAGTAAGCGATTGTTTACATGTTTATACGACCGATAAAATTAGTATACTTTCTTCTTATAGTTATCTACTAATCTGCTGTCGCAATCGGTACTTTGCCTTTCACGGAAACTGCCACTTTTTATTATTCGCAAATAAATCCATTCTACCCGGCAGTTCCTAGTAGCCAGTGTCATTGCGATTGGTGGACAGCCATTCATTTCGGAACAGGGCAGTCTCCGGCTATGCCAAAAAAGAAATCAGTTTTGTTTGGTATACTGATGCGAAGGCGTCAGATGGCTCATTGAGCAAAAAATCCGGCGTCTCTAGTAGCGAAACGGTACCTAAGTTCCCATTGGCTGCGACGCCGCGTGGCGAGCGCGCCGCGACGGAGTTCTCATTAAGTACGGCGCCACGCACGAGCGCGCCGCGACGGAGTTCTAATTTACTACGGCGCCACGCACGAGCGCGCCGCGACGGAGTTCTAATTTACTACGGCGCCACGCACGAGCGCGCCGCGACGGAGTTCTAATTTACTACGGCGCCACGCACGAGCGCGCCGCGACGGAGTTCTAATTTACTACGGCGCCACGCACGAGCGCGCCGCGACGGAGTTCTAATTTACTACGGCGCCACGCACGAGCGCGCCGCGACGGAGTTCTAATTTACTACGGCGCCACGCACGAGCGCGCCGCGACGGAGTTCTAATTTACTACGGCGCCACGCACGAGCGCGCCGCGACGGAGTTCTCATTAACTACGGCGCCACGCACGAGCGCGCCGCGACGGAGTTCTAATTTACTACGGCGCCACGCACGAGCGCGCCGCGACGGAGTTCTAATTTACTACGGCGCCACGCACGAGCGCGCCGCGACGGATTTCTAATTTACTACGGCGCCACGCACGAGCGCGCCGCGACGGAGTTCTAATTTACTACGGCGCCACGCACGAGCGCGCCGCGACGGAGTTCTAATTTACTACGGCGCCACGCACGAGCGCGCCGCGACGGAGTTCTAATTTACTACGGCGCCACGCACGAGCGCGCCGCGACGGAGTTCTAATTTACTACGGCGCCACGCACGAGCGCGCCGCGACGGATTTCTAATTTACTACGGCGCCACGCACGAGCGCGCCGCGACGGAGTTCTAATTTACTACGGCGCCACGCACGAGCGCGCCGCGACGGAGTTCTAATTTACTACGGCGCCACGCACGAGCGCGCCGCGACGGAGTTCTAATTTACTACGGCGCCACGCACGAGCGCGCCGCGACGGATTTCTAATTTACTACGGCGCCACGCACGAGCGCGCCGCGACGGAGTTCTAATTTACTACGGCGCCACGCACGAGCGCGCCGCGACGGAGTTCTAATTTACTACGGCGCCACGCACGAGCGCGCCGCGACGGATTTCTAATTTACTACGGCGCCACGCACGAGCGCGCCGCGACGGATTTCTAATTTACTACGGCGCCACGCACGAGCGCGCCGCGACGGAGTTCTAATTTACTACGGCGCCACGCACGAGCGCGCCGCGACGGAGTTCTAATTTACTACGGCGCCACGCACGAGCGCGCCGCGACGGAGTTCTAATTTGCTACGGCGCCACGCACGAGCGCGCCGCGACGGATTTCTAATTTACTACGGCGCCACGCACGAGCGCGCCGCGACGGAGTTCTAATTTACTACGGCGCCACGCACGAGCGCGCCGCGACGGAGTTCTAATTTACTACGGCGCCACGCACGAGCGCGCCGCGACGGATTTCTAATTTACTACGGCGCCACGCACGAGCGCGCCGCGACGGAGTTCTAATTTACTACGGCGCCACGCACGAGCGCGCCGCGACGGAGTTCTAATTTACTACGGCGCCACGCACGAGCGCGCCGCGACGGAGTTCTAATTTACTACGGCGCCACGCACGAGCGCGCCGCGACGGATTTCTAATTTACTACGGCGCCACGCACGAGCGCGCCGCGACAGATTTCTAATTTACTACGGCGCCACGCACGAGCGCGCCGCGACGGAGTTCTAATTTACTACGGCGCCACGCACGAGCGCGCCGCGACGGATTTCTAATTTACTACGGCGCCACGCACGAGCGCGCCGCGACGGAGTTCTAATTTACTACGGCGCCACGCACGAGCGCGCCGCGACGGAGTTCTAATTTACTACGGCGCCACGCACGAGCGCGCCGCGACGGAGTTCTAATTTACTACGGCGCCACGCACGAGCGCGCCGCGACGGAGTTCTAATTTACTACGGCGCCACGCACGAGCGCGCCGCGACGGAGTTCTAATTTACTACGGCGCCACGCACGAGCGCGCCGCGACGGAGTTCTCATTTACTACGGCGCCACGCACGAGCGCGCCGCGACGGAGTTCTAATTTACTACGGCGCCACGCACGAGCGCGCCGCGACGGAGTTCTAATTTACTACGGCGCCACGCACGAGCGCGCCGCGACGGAGTTCTAATTTACTACGGCGCCACGCACGAGCGCGCCGCGACGGAGTTCTAATTTACTACGGCGCCACGCACGAGCGCGCCGCGACGGAGTGCTAATTTACTACGGCGCCACGCACGAGCGCGCCGCGACGGAGTTCTCATTTACTACGGCGCCACGCACGAGCGCGCCGCGACGGAGTTCTAATTTACTACGGCGCCACGCACGAGCGCGCCGCGACGGATTTCTCATTTACTACGGCGCCACGCACGAGCGCGCCGCGACGGAGTTCTAATTTACTACGGCGCCACGCACGAGCGCGCCGCGACGGATTTCTCATTTACTACGGCGCCACGCACGAGCGCGCCGCGACGGAGTTCTAATTTACTACGGCGCCACGCACGAGCGCGCCGCGACGGAGTTCTAATTTACTACGGCGCCACGCACGAGCGCGCCGCGACGGATTTCTCATTAACTATGGCGCCACGCACGAGCGCGCCGCGACGGATTTCTCATTAACTACGGCGCCACGCACGAGCGCGCCGCGACGGAGTTCTAATTTACTACGGCGCCACGCACGAGCGCGCCGCGACGGAGTTCTAATTTACTATGGCGCCACGCACGAGCGCGCCGCGACGGATTTCTCATTAACTACGGCGCCACGCACGAGCGCGCCGCGACGGAGTTCTAATTTACTACGGCGCCACGCACGAGCGCGCCGCGACGGAGTTCTCATTTACTACGGCGCCACGCACGAGCGCGCCGCGACGGATTTCTCATTTACTACGGCGCCACGCACGAGCGCGCCGCGACGGAGTTCTAATTTACTACGGCGCCACGCACGAGCGCGCCGCGACGGAGTTCTCATTTACTACGGCGCCACGCACGAGCGCGCCGCGACGGAGTTCTCATTTACTACGGCGCCACGCACGAGCGCGCCGCGACGGAGTTCTAATTTACTACGGCGCCACGCACGAGCGCACCGCGACGGATTTCTCATTTACTACGGCGCCACGCACGAGCGCGCCGCGACGGAGTTCTAATTTACTACGGCGCCACGCACGAGCGCGCCGCGACGGATTTCTCATTTACTACGGCGCCACGCACGAGCGCGCCGCGACGGAGTTCTAATTTACTACGGCGCCACGCACGAGCGCGCCGCGACGGAGTTCTCATTTACTACGGCACCACGCACGAGCGCGCCGCGACGGAGTTCTCATTTACTACGGCGCCACGCACGAGCGCGCCGCGACGGAGTTCTAATTTACTACGGCGCCACGCACGAGCGCGCCGCGACGGAGTTCTAATTTACTACGGCGCCACGCACGAGCGCGCCGCGACGGAGTTCTAATTTACTACGGCGCCACGCACGAGCGCGCCGCGACGGAGTTCTAATTTACTACGGCGCCACGCACGAGCGCGCCGCGACGGAGTTCTAATTTACTACGGCGCCACGCACGAGCGCGCCGCGACGGATTTCTCATTAACTACGGCGCCACGCACGAGCGCGCCGCGACGGATTTCTCATTAACTACGGCACCGCGACGGAGTTCTAATTTACTACGGCGCCACGCACGAGCGCGCCGCGACGGAGTTCTAATTTACTACGGCGCCACGCACGAGCGCGCCGCGACGGATTTCTCATTAACTACGGCGTCACGCACGAGCGCGCCGCGACGGAGTTCTCATTTACTACGGCGCCACGCACGAGCGCGCCGCGACGGAGTTCTAATTTACTACGGTGTCACGCACGAGCGCGCCGCGACGGAGTTCTAATTTACTACGGCGCCACGCACGAGCGCGCCGCGACGGATTTCTCATTAACTACGGCGCCACGCACGAGCGCGCCGCGACGGATTTCTCATTAACTACGGCGCCACGCACGAGCGCGCCGCGACGGAGTTCTAATTTACTACGGCGCCACGCACGAGCGCGCCGCGACGGAGTTCTAATTTACTACGGCGCCACGCACGAGCGCGCCGCGACGGATTTCTCATTAACTACGGCGCCACGCACGAGCGCGCCGCGACGGAGTTCTCATTAACTACGGCGCCACGCACGAGCGCGCCGCGACGGAGTTCTCATTTACTACGGCGCCACGCACGAGCGCGCCGCGACGGAGTTCTAATTTACTACGGCGCCACGCACGAGCGCGCCGCGACGGATTTCTCATTAACTACGGCGCCACGCACGAGCGCGCCGCGACGGATTTCTCATTAACTACGGCGCCACGCACGAGGGCGCCGCGACGGAGTTCTAATTTACTACGGCGCCACGCACGAGCGCGCCGCGACGGAGTTCTAATTTACTACGGCGCCAGGCACGAGCGCGCCGCGACGGATTTCTCATTAACTACGGCGCCACGCACGAGCGCGCCGCGACGGAGTTCTAATTTACTACGGCGCCACGCACGAGCGCGCCGCGACGGAGTTCTAATTTACTACGGCGCCACGCACGGGCGCGCCGCGACGGATTTCTCATTAACTACAGCGCCACGCACGAGCGCGCCGCGACGGAGTTCTCATTTACTACGGCGCCACGCACGAGCGCGCCGCGACGGAGTTCTAATTTACTACGGCGCCACGCACGAGCGCGCCGCGACGGAGTTCTAATTTACTACGGTGTCACGCACGAGCGCGCCGCGACGGAGTTCTAATTTACTACGGCGCCACGCACGAGCGCGCCGCGACGGAGTTCTCATTTACTACGGCGCCACGCACGAGCGCGCCGCGACGGAGTTCTAATTTACTACGGCGCCACGCACGAGCGCGCCGCGACGGAGTTCTCATTTACTACGGCGCCACGCAGGAGCGCGCCGCGACGGAGTTCTAATTTACTACGGCGCCACGCACGAGCGCGCCGCGACGGAGTTCTCATTTACTACGGCGCCACGCACGAGCGCGCCGCGACGGAGTTCTAATTTACTACGGTGTCACGCACGAGCGCGCCGCGACGGAGTTCTAATTTACTACGGCGCCACGCACGAGCGCGCCGCGACGGAGTTCTAATTTACTACGGCGCCACGCACGAGCGCGCCGCGACGGAGTTCTCATTTACTACGGCGCCACGCAGGAGCGCGCCGCGACGGAGTTCTCATTTACTACGGCGCCACGCAGGAGCGCGCCGCGACGGAGTTCTCATTTACTACGGCGCCACGCACGAGCGCGCCGCGACGGAGTTCTAATTTACTACGGCGCCACGCACGAGCGCGCCGCGACGGAGTTCTCATTTACTACGGCGCCACGCACGAGCGCGCCGCGACGGAGTTCTAATTTACTACGGCGCCACGCAGGAGCGCGCCGCGACGGAGTTCTAATTTACTACGGCGCCACGCAGGAGCGCGCCGCGACGGAGTTCTAATTTACTACGGCGCCACGCACGAGCGCGCCGCGACGGAGTTCTAATTTACTACGGCGCCACGCAGGAGCGCGCCGCGACGGAGTTCTAATTTACTACGGCGCCACGCACGAGCGCGCCGCGACGGAGTTCTAATTTACTACGGTGTCACGCACGAGCGCGCCGCGACGGAGTTCTAATTTACTACGGCGCCACGCACGAGCGCGCCGCGACGGAGTTCTCATTTACTACGGCGCCACGCACGAGCGCGCCGCGACGGAGTTCTAATTTACTACGGCGCCACGCACGAGCGCGCCGCGACGGAGTTCTCATTAACTACGGCGCCACGCACGAGCGCGCCGCGACGGAGTTCTAATTTACTACGGCGCCACGCAGGAGCGCGCCGCGACGGAGTTCTCATTAACTACGGCGCCACGCACGAGCGCGCCGCGACGGAGTTCTAATTTACTACGGCGCCACGCACGAGCGCGCCGCGACGGAGTTCTAATTTACTACGGCGCAACGCACGAGCGCGCCGCGACGGAGTTCTCATTTACTACGGCGCCACGCACGAGCGCGCCGCGACGGAGTTCTAATTTACTACGGCGCCACGCACGAGCGCGCCGCGACGGAGTTCTAATTTACTACGGCGCCACGCACGAGCGCGCCGCGACGGAGTTCTAATTTACTACGGCGCCACGCACGAGCGCGCCGCGACGGAGTTCTAATTTACTACGGCGCCACGCACGAGCGCGCCGCGACGGATTTCTCATTAACTACGGCGCCACGCACGAGCGCGCCGCGACGGATTTCTCATTAACTACGGCGCCACGCACGAGCGCGCCGCGACGGAGTTCTCATTAACTACGGCGCCACGCACGAGCGCGCCGCGACGGAGTTCTAATTTACTACGGCGCCACGCACGAGCGCGCCGCGACGGATTTCTCATTAACTACGGCGCCACGCACGAGCGCGCCGCGACGGATTTCTCATTAACTACGGCGCCACGCACGAGCGCGCCGCGACGGAGTTCTAATTTACTACGGCGCCACGCACGAGCGCGCCGCGACGGATTTCTCATTAACTACGGCGCCACGCACGAGCGCGCCGCGACGGAGTTCTAATTTACTACGGCGCCACGCACGAGCGCGCCGCGACGGAGTTCTAATTTACTACGGCGCCACGCACGAGCGCGCCGCGACGGAGTTCTAATTTACTACGGCGCCACGCACGAGCGCGCCGCGACGGAGTTCTAATTTACTACGGCGCCACGCACGAGCGCGCCGCGACGGATTTCTCATTAACTACGGCGCCACGCACTAGCGCGCCGCGACGGAGTTCTCATTAACTACGGCGCCACGCACGAGCGCGCCGCGACGGAGTTCTAATTTACTACGGCGCCACGCACGAGCGCGCCGCGACGGAGTTCTCATTAACTACGGCGCCACGCACGAGCGCGCCGCGACGGAGTTCTAATTTACTACGGCGCCACGCACGAGCGCGCCGCGACGGAGTTCTAATTTACTACGGCGCCACGCACGAGCGCGCCGCGACGGAGTTCTAATTTACTACGGCGCCACGCACGAGCGCGCCGCGACGGAGTTCTAATTTACTACGGCGCCACGCACGAGCGCGCCGCGACGGAGTTCTAATTTACTACGGCGCCACGCACGAGCGCGCCGCGACGGAGTTCTAATTTACTACGGCGCCACGCACGAGCGCGCCGCGACGGAGTTCTAATTTACTACGGCGCCACGCACGAGCGCGCCGCGACGGATTTCTCATTAACTACGGCGCCACGCACTAGCGCGCCGCGACGGAGTTCTAATTTACTACGGCGCCACGCACGAGCGCGCCGCGACGGAGTTCTCATTAACTACGGCGCCACGCACGAGCGCGCCGCGACGGAGTTCTAATTTACTACGGCGCCACGCACGAGCGCGCCGCGACGGAGTTCTAATTTACTACGGCGCAACGCACGAGCGCGCCGCGACGGAGTTCTAATTTACTACGGCGCCACGCACGAGCGCGCCGCGACGGAGTTCTCATTAACTACGGCGCCACGCACGAGCGCGCCGCGACGGAGTTCTAATTTACTACGGCGCCACGCACGAGCGCGCCGCGACGGAGTTCTAATTTACTACGGCGCCACGCACGAGCGCGCCGCGACGGATTTCTCATTAACTATGGCGCCACGCACGAGCGCGCCGCGACGGATTTCTCATTAACTACGGCGCCACGCACGAGCGCGCCGCGACGGAGTTCTAATTTACTACGGCGCCACGCACGAGCGCGCCGCGACGGAGTTCTAATTTACTATGGCGCCACGCACGAGCGCGCCGCGACGGATTTCTCATTAACTACGGCGCCACGCACGAGCGCGCCGCGACGGAGTTCTCATTTACTACGGCGCCACGCACGAGCGCGCCGCGACGGATTTCTCATTAACTATGGCGCCACGCACGAGCGCGCCGCGACGGATTTCTCATTAACTACGGCGCCACGCACGAGCGCGCCGCGACGGAGTTCTAATTTACTACGGCGCCACGCACGAGCGCGCCGCGACGGAGTTCTAATTTACTATGGCGCCACGCACGAGCGCGCCGCGACGGAGTTCTCATTAACTACGGCGCCACGCACGAGCGCGCCGCGACGGAGTTCTCATTTACTACGGCGCCACGCACGAGCGCGCCGCGACGGATTTCTCATTAACTATGGCGCCACGCACGAGCGCGCCGCGACGGATTTCTCATTAACTACGGCGCCACGCACGAGCGCGCCGCGACGGAGTTCTCATTTACTACGGCGCCACGCACGAGCGCGCCGCGACGGATTTCTCATTAACTATGGCGCCACGCACGAGCGCGCCGCGACGGATTTCTCATTAACTACGGCGCCACGCACGAGCGCGCCGCGACGGAGTTCTAATTTACTACGGCGCCACGCACGAGCGCGCCGCGACGGAGTTCTAATTTACTACGGCGCCACGCACGAGCGCGCCGCGACGGAGTTCTAATTTACTACGGCGCCACGCACGAGCGCGCCGCGACGGATTTCTCATTAACTATGGCGCCACGCACGAGCGCGCCGCGACGGATTTCTCATTAACTACGGCGCCACGCACGAGCGCGCCGCGACGGAGTTCTAATTTACTACGGCGCCACGCACGAGCGCGCCGCGACGGAGTTCTAATTTACTATGGCGCCACGCACGAGCGCGCCGCGACGGATTTCTCATTAACTACGGCGCCACGCACGAGCGCGCCGCGACGGAGTTCTAATTTACTACGGCGCCACGCACGAGCGCGCCGCGACGGAGTTCTCATTTACTACGGCGCCACGCACGAGCGCGCCGCGACGGATTTCTCATTTACTACGGCGCCACGCACGAGCGCGCCGCGACGGAGTTCTCATTTACTACGGCGCCACGCACGAGCGCGCCGCGACGGAGTTCTCATTTACTACGGCGCCACGCACGAGCGCGCCGCGACGGAGTTCTCATTTACTACGGCGCCACGCACGAGCGCGCCGCGACGGATTTCTCATTTACTACGGCGCCACGCACGAGCGCGCCGCGACGGAGTTCTCATTTACTACGGCGCCACGCACGAGCGCGCCGCGACGGAGTTCTAATTTACTACGGCGCCACGCACGAGCGCGCCGCGACGGAGTTCTCATTTACTACGGCGCCACGCACGAGCGCGCCGCGACGGATTTCTCATTTACTACGGCGCCACGCACGAGCGCGCCGCGACGGAGTTCTCATTTACTACGGCGCCACGCACGAGCGCGCCGCGACGGAGTTCTCATTTACTACGGCGCCACGCACGAGCGCGCCGCGACGGAGTTCTAATTTACTACGGCGCCACGCACGAGCGCGCCGCGACGGATTTCTCATTTACTACGGCGCCACGCACGAGCGCGCCGCGACGGAGTTCTAATTTACTACGGCGCCACGCACGAGCGCGCCGCGACGGATTTCTCATTTACTACGGCGCCACGCACGAGCGCGCCGCGACGGAGTTCTAATTTACTACGGCGCCACGCACGAGCGCGCCGCGACGGAGTTCTCATTTACTACGGCGCCACGCACGAGCGCGCCGCGACGGAGTTCTCATTTACTACGGCGCCACGCACGAGCGCGCCGCGACGGAGTTCTAATTTACTACGGCGCCACGCACGAGCGCGCCGCGACGGAGTTCTAATTTACTACGGCGCCACGCACGAGCGCGCCGCGACGGAGTTCTAATTTACTACGGCGCCACGCACGAGCGCGCCGCGACGGAGTTCTAATTTACTACGGCGCCACGCACGAGCGCGCCGCGACGGAGTTCTAATTTACTACGGCGCCACGCACGAGCGCGCCGCGACGGAGTTCTAATTTACTACGGCGCCACGCACGAGCGCGCCGCGACGGATTTCTCATTAACTACGGCGCCACGCACTAGCGCGCCGCGACGGAGTTCTAATTTACTACGGCGCCACGCACGAGCGCGCCGCGACGGAGTTCTCATTTACTACGGCGCCACGCACGAGCGCGCCGCGACGGAGTTCTAATTTACTACGGCGCCACGCACGAGCGCGCCGCGACGGAGTTCTCATTTACTACGGCGCCACGCACGAGCGCGCCGCGACGGAGTTCTCATTTACTACGGCGCCACGCACGAGCGCGCCGCGACGGAGTTCTAATTTACTACGGCGCCACGCACGAGCGCGCCGCGACGGAGTTCTAATTTACTACGGCGCCACGCACGAGCGCGCCGCGACGGAGTTCTAATTTACTACGGCGCCACGCACGAGCGCGCCGCGACGGAGTTCTAATTTACTACGGCGCCACGCACGAGCGCGCCGCGACGGAGTTCTAATTTACTACGGCGCCACGCACGAGCGCGCCGCGACGGAGTTCTCATTTACTACGGCGCCACGCACGAGCGCGCCGCGACGGAGTTCTAATTTACTACGGCGCCACGCACGAGCGCGCCGCGACGGAGTTCTAATTTACTACGGCGCCACGCACGAGCGCGCCGCGACGGAGTTCTAATTTACTACGGCGCCACGCACGAGCGCGCCGCGACGGAGTTCTAATTTACTACGGTGTCACGCACGAGCGCGCCGCGACGGAGTTCTAATTTACTACGGCGCCACGCACGAGCGCGCCGCGACGGAGTTCTCATTTACTACGGTGTCACGCACGAGCGCGCCGCGACGGAGTTCTAATTTACTACGGCGCCACGCACGAGCGCGCCGCGACGGAGTTCTAATTTACTACGGCGCCACGCACGAGCGCGCCGCGACGGAGTTCTAATTTACTACGGTGGCACGCACGAGCGCGCCGCGACGGAGTTCTAATTTACTACGGCGCCACGCACGAGCGCGCCGCGACGGAGTTCTAATTTACTACGGTGTCACGCACGAGCGCGCCGCGACGGAGTTCTAATTTACTACGGCGCCACGCACGAGCGCGCCGCGACGGAGTTCTAATTTACTACGGCGCCACGCACGAGCGCGCCGCGACGGAGTTCTAATTTACTACGGCGCCACGCACGAGCGCGCCGCGACGGAGTTCTAATTTACTACGGCGCCACGCACGAGCGCGCCGCGACGGAGTTCTAATTTACTACGGCGCCACGCACGAGCGCGCCGCGACGGAGTTCTAATTTACTACGGCGCCACGCACGAGCGCGCCGCGACGGAGTTCTAATTTACTACGGCGCCACGCACGAGCGCGCCGCGACGGAGTTCTCATTTACTACGGTGTCACGCACGAGCGCGCCGCGACGGAGTTCTAATTTACTACGGCGCCACGCACGAGCGCGCCGCGACGGAGTTCTAATTTACTACGGCGCCACGCACGAGCGCGCCGCGACGGAGTTCTAATTTACTACGGCGCCACGCACGAGCGCGCCGCGACGGAGTTCTAATTTACTACGGCGCCACGCACGAGCGCGCCGCGACGGAGTTCTAATTTACTACGGCGCCACGCACGAGCGCGCCGCGACGGATTTCTCATTAACTACGGCGCCACGCACTAGCGCGCCGCGACGGAGTTCTAATTTACTACGGCGCCACGCACGAGCGCGCCGCGACGGAGTTCTCATTTACTACGGCGCCACGCACGAGCGCGCCGCGACGGAGTTCTAATTTACTACGGCGCCACGCACGAGCGCGCCGCGACGGAGTTCTCATTTACTACGGCGCCACGCACGAGCGCGCCGCGACGGAGTTCTCATTTACTACGGCGCCACGCACGAGCGCGCCGCGACGGAGTTCTAATTTACTACGGCGCCACGCACGAGCGCGCCGCGACGGAGTTCTAATTTACTACGGCGCCACGCACGAGCGCGCCGCGACGGAGTTCTAATTTACTACGGCGCCACGCACGAGCGCGCCGCGACGGAGTTCTAATTTACTACGGCGCCACGCACGAGCGCGCCGCGACGGAGTTCTAATTTACTACGGCGCCACGCACGAGCGCGCCGCGACGGAGTTCTCATTTACTACGGCGCCACGCACGAGCGCGCCGCGACGGAGTTCTAATTTACTACGGCGCCACGCACGAGCGCGCCGCGACGGAGTTCTAATTTACTACGGCGCCACGCACGAGCGCGCCGCGACGGAGTTCTAATTTACTACGGCGCCACGCACGAGCGCGCCGCGACGGAGTTCTAATTTACTACGGTGTCACGCACGAGCGCGCCGCGACGGAGTTCTAATTTACTACGGCGCCACGCACGAGCGCGCCGCGACGGAGTTCTCATTTACTACGGTGTCACGCACGAGCGCGCCGCGACGGAGTTCTAATTTACTACGGCGCCACGCACGAGCGCGCCGCGACGGAGTTCTAATTTACTACGGCGCCACGCACGAGCGCGCCGCGACGGAGTTCTAATTTACTACGGTGGCACGCACGAGCGCGCCGCGACGGAGTTCTAATTTACTACGGCGCCACGCACGAGCGCGCCGCGACGGAGTTCTAATTTACTACGGTGTCACGCACGAGCGCGCCGCGACGGAGTTCTAATTTACTACGGCGCCACGCACGAGCGCGCCGCGACGGAGTTCTAATTTACTACGGCGCCACGCACGAGCGCGCCGCGACGGAGTTCTAATTTACTACGGCGCCACGCACGAGCGCGCCGCGACGGAGTTCTAATTTACTACGGCGCCACGCACGAGCGCGCCGCGACGGAGTTCTAATTTACTACGGCGCCACGCACGAGCGCGCCGCGACGGAGTTCTAATTTACTACGGCGCCACGCACGAGCGCGCCGCGACGGAGTTCTAATTTACTACGGCGCCACGCACGAGCGCGCCGCGACGGAGTTCTCATTTACTACGGTGTCACGCACGAGCGCGCCGCGACGGAGTTCTAATTTACTACGGCGCCACGCACGAGCGCGCCGCGACGGAGTTCTAATTTACTACGGCGCCACGCACGAGCGCGCCGCGACGGAGTTCTAATTTACTACGGCGCCACGCACGAGCGCGCCGCGACGGAGTTCTAATTTACTACGGCGCCACGCACGAGCGCGCCGCGACGGAGTTCTAATTTACTACGGCGCCACGCACGAGCGCGCCGCGACGGAGTTCTAATTTACTACGGCGCCACGCACGAGCGCGCCGCGACGGAGTTCTAATTTACTACGGCGCCACGCACGAGCGCGCCGCGACGGAGTTCTAATTTACTACGGCGCCACGCACGAGCGCGCCGCGACGGATTTCTCATTAACTACGGCGCCACGCACTAGCGCGCCGCGACGGAGTTCTAATTTACTACGGCGCCACGCACGAGCGCGCCGCGACGGAGTTCTCATTAACTACGGCGCCACGCACGAGCGCGCCGCGACGGAGTTCTAATTTACTACGGCGCCACGCACGAGCGCGCCGCGACGGAGTTCTAATTTACTACGGCGCAACGCACGAGCGCGCCGCGACGGAGTTCTCATTTACTACGGCGCCACGCACGAGCGCGCCGCGACGGAGTTCTAATTTACTACGGCGCCACGCACGAGCGCGCCGCGACGGAGTTCTAATTTACTACGGCGCCACGCACGAGCGCGCCGCGACGGAGTTCTAATTTACTACGGCGCCACGCACGAGCGCGCCGCGACGGAGTTCTAATTTACTACGGCGCCACGCACGAGCGCGCCGCGACGGATTTCTCATTAACTACGGCGCCACGCACGAGCGCGCCGCGACGGATTTCTCATTAACTACGGCGCCACGCACGAGCGCGCCGCGACGGAGTTCTAATTTACTACGGCGCCACGCACGAGCGCGCCGCGACGGAGTTCTAATTTACTACGGCGCCACGCACGAGCGCGCCGCGACGGATTTCTCATTAACTACGGCGCCACGCACGAGCGCGCCGCGACGGAGTTCTAATTTACTACGGCGCCACGCACGAGCGCGCCGCGACGGAGTTCTAATTTACTACGGCGCCACGCACGAGCGCGCCGCGACGGAGTTCTAATTTACTACGGCGCCACGCACGAGCGCGCCGCGACGGAGTTCTAATTTACTACGGCGCCACGCACGAGCGCGCCGCGACGGATTTCTCATTAACTACGGCGCCACGCACTAGCGCGCCGCGACGGAGTTCTAATTTACTACGGCGCCACGCACGAGCGCGCCGCGACGGAGTTCTCATTAACTACGGCGCCACGCACGAGCGCGCCGCGACGGAGTTCTAATTTACTACGGCGCCACGCACGAGCGCGCCGCGACGGAGTTCTAATTTACTACGGCGCCACGCACGAGCGCGCCGCGACGGAGTTCTAATTTACTACGGCGCCACGCACGAGCGCGCCGCGACGGAGTTCTAATTTACTACGGCGCCACGCACGAGCGCGCCGCGACGGAGTTCTAATTTACTACGGCGCCACGCACGAGCGCGCCGCGACGGAGTTCTAATTTACTACGGCGCCACGCACGAGCGCGCCGCGACGGAGTTCTAATTTACTACGGCGCCACGCACGAGCGCGCCGCGACGGAGTTCTAATTTACTACGGCGCCACGCACGAGCGCGCCGCGACGGATTTCTCATTAACTACGGCGCCACGCACGAGCGCGCCGCGACGGAGTTCTAATTTACTACGGCGCCACGCACGAGCGCGCCGCGACGGAGTTCTAATTTACTACGGCGCCACGCACGAGCGCGCCGCGACGGAGTTCTAATTTACTACGGCGCCACGCACGAGCGCGCCGCGACGGAGTTCTAATTTACTACGGCGCCACGCACGAGCGCGCCGCGATGGAGTTCTAATTTACTACGGCGCCACGCACGAGCGCGCCGCGACGGAGTTCTAATTTACTACGGCGCCACGCACGAGCGCGCCGCGACGGAGTTCTCATTTACTACGGCGCCACGCACGAGCGCGCCGCGACGGAGTTCTGATTTACTACGGCGCCACGCACGAGCGCGCCGCGACGGAGTTCTAATTTACTACGGCGCCACGCACGAGCGCGCCGCGACGGAGTTCTAATTTACTACGGCGCCACGCACGAGCGCGCCGCGACGGAGTTCTCATTTACTACGGCGCCACGCACGAGCGCGCCGCGACGGAGTTCTAATTTACTACGGCGCCACGCACGAGCGCGCCGCGACGGAGTTCTAATTTACTACGGCGCCACGCACGAGCGCGCCGCGACGGAGTTCTAATTTACTACGGCGCCACGCACGAGCGCGCCGCGACGGAGTTCTAATTTACTACGGCGCCACGCACGAGCGCGCCGCGATGGAGTTCTAATTTACTACGGCGCCACGCACGAGCGCGCCGCGACGGAGTTCTAATTTACTACGGCGCCACGCACGAGCGCGCCGCGACGGAGTTCTCATTTACTACGGCGCCACGCACGAGCGCGCCGCGACGGAGTTCTGATTTACTACGGCGCCACGCACGAGCGCGCCGCGACGGAGTTCTAATTTACTACGGCGCCACGCACGAGCGCGCCGCGACGGAGTTCTAATTTACTACGGCGCCACGCACGAGCGCGCCGCGACGGAGTTCTCATTTACTACGGCGCCACGCACGAGCGCGCCGCGACGGAGTTCTAATTTACTACGGCGCCACGCACGAGCGCGCCGCGACGGAGTTCTAATTTACTACGGCGCCACGCACGAGCGCGCCGCGACGGAGTTCTAATTTACTACGGCGCCACGCACGAGCGCGCCGCGACGGAGTTCTAATTTACTACGGCGCCACGCACGAGCGCGCCGCGACGGAGTTCTAATTTACTACGGTGTCACGCACGAGCGCGCCGCGACGGAGTTCTAATTTACTACGGCGCCACGCACGAGCGCGCCGCGACGGAGTTCTCATTTACTACGGCGCCACGCACGAGCGCGCCGCGACGGAGTTCTAATTTACTACGGCGCCACGCACGAGCGCGCCGCGACGGAGTTCTCATTAACTACGGCGCCACGCACGAGCGCGCCGCGACGGAGTTCTCATTTACTACGGCGCCACGCACGAGCGCGCCGCGACGGAGTTCTAATTTACTACGGTGTCACGCACGAGCGCGCCGCGACGGAGTTCCCATTTACTACGGCGCCACGCACGAGCGCGCCGCGACGGAGTTCTAATTTACTACGGTGTCACGCACGAGCGCGCCGCGACGGAGTTCTAATTTACTACGGCGCCACGCACGAGCGCGCCGCGACGGAGTTCTCATTTACTACGGCGCCACGCACGAGCGCGCCGCGACGGAGTTCTAATTTACTACGGCGCCACGCACGAGCGCGCCGCGACGGAGTTCTCATTAACTACGGCGCCACGCACGAGCGCGCCGCGACGGAGTTCTAATTTACTACGGCGCCACGCAGGAGCGCGCCGCGACGGAGTTCTAATTTACTACGGTGTCACGCACGAGCGCGCCGCGACGGAGTTCTAATTTACTACGGCGCCACGCACGAGCGCGCCGCGACGGAGTTCTCATTTACTACGGCGCCACGCACGAGCGCGCCGCGACGGAGTTCTAATTTACTACGGCGCCACGCACGAGCGCGCCGCGACGGATTTCTCATTAACTACGGCGCCACGCACGAGCGCGCCGCGACGGAGTTCTAATTTACTACGGCGCCACGCACGAGCGCGCCGCGACGGAGTTCTAATTTACTACGGCGCCACGCACGAGCGCGCCGCGACGGAGTTCTAATTTACTACGGCGCCACGCACGAGCGCGACGCGACGGAGTTCTGATTTACTACGGCGCCACGCACGAGCGCGCCGCGACGGAGTTCTAATTTACTACGGTGTCACGCACGAGCGCGCCGCGACGGAGTTCTAATTTACTACGGCGCCACGCACGAGCGCGCCGCGACGGAGTTCTGATTTACTACGGCGCCACGCACAAGCGCGACGCGACGGAGTTCTCATTTACTACGGCGCCACGCACGAGCGCGCCGCGACGGAGTTCTGATTTACTACGGCGCCACGCACGAGCGCGACGCGACGGAGTTCTCATTTACTACGGCGCCACGCACGAGCGCGGCGCGACGGAGTTCTCATTTACTACGGCGCCACGCACGAGCGCGCCGCGACGGAGTTCTCATTTACTACGGCGCCACGCACGAGCGCGCCGCGACGGAGTTCTCATTTACTACGGCGCCACGCACAAGCGCGCCGCGACGGAGTTCTAATTTACTACGGCGCCACGCACGAGCGCGCCGCGACGGAGTTCTGATTTACTACGGCGCCACGCACGAGCGCGACGCGACGGAGTTCTCATTTACTACGGCGCCACGCACGAGCGCGGCGCGACGGAGTTCTCATTTACTACGGCGCCACGCACGAGCGCGCCGCGACGGAGTTCTCATTAACTACGGCGCCACGCACGAGCGCGCCGCGACGGAGTTCTAATTTACTACGGTGTCACGCACGAGCGCGCCGCGACGGAGTTCTAATTTACTACGGCGCCACGCACGAGCGCGCCGCGACGGAGTTCTCATTTACTACGGCGCCACGCACGAGCGCGCCGCGACGGAGTTCTCATTAACTACGGCGCCACGCACGAGCGCGCCGCGACGGAGTTCTAATTTACTACGGTGTCACGCACGAGCGCGCCGCGACGGAGTTCTAATTTACTACGGCGCCACGCACAAGCGCGACGCGACGGAGTTCTCATTTACTACGGCGCCACGCACGAGCGCGCCGCGACGGAGTTCTGATTTACTACGGCGCCACGCACGAGCGCGCCGCGACGGAGTTCTCATTAACTACGGCGCCACGCACGAGCGCGCCGCGACGGAGTTCTAATTTACTACGGTGTCACGCACGAGCGCGCCGCGACGGAGTTCTCATTTACTACGGCGCCACGCACGAGCGCGGCGCGACGGAGTTCTCATTTACTACGGCGCCACGCACGAGCGCGCCGCGACGGAGTTCTCATTAACTACGGCGCCACGCACGAGCGCGCCGCGACGGAGTTCTAATTTACTACGGTGTCACGCACGAGCGCGCCGCGACGGAGTTCTAATTTACTACGGCGCCACGCACAAGCGCGACGCGACGGAGTTCTCATTTACTACGGCGCCACGCACGAGCGCGCCGCGACGGAGTTCTGATTTACTACGGCGCCACGCACGAGCGCGACGCGACGGAGTTCTCATTTACTACGGCGCCACGCACGAGCGCGCCGCGACGGAGTTCTCATTTACTACGGCGCCACGCACGAGCGCGCCGCGACGGAGTTCTCATTTACTACGGCGCCACGCACGAGCGCGCCGCGACGGAGTTCTCATTTACTACGGCGCCACGCACGAGCGCGCCGCGACGGAGTTCTGATTTACTACGGCGCCACGCACGAGCGCGCCGCGACGGAGTTCTAATTTACTACGGTGTCACGCACGAGCGCGCCGCGACGGATTTCTCATTAAATACGGCGCCACGCACGAGCGCGCCGCGACGGAGTTCTAATTTACTACGGCGCCACGCACGAGCGCGCCGCGACGGAGTTCTCATTTACTACGGCGCCACGCACGAGCGCGCCGCGACGGAGTTCTAATTTACTACGGCGCCACGCACGAGCGCGCCGCGACGGAGTTCTAATTTACTACGGCGCCACGCACGAGCGCGCCGCGACGGAGTTCTAATTTACTACGGCGCCACGCACGAGCGCGCCGCGACGGATTTCTCATTAACTACGGCGCCACGCACGAGCGCGCCGCGACGGAGTTCTAATTTACTACGGCGCCACGCACGAGCGCGCCGCGACGGATTTCTCATTAACTACGGCGCCACGCACGAGCGCGCCGCGACGGAGTTCTAATTTACTACGGCGCCACGCACGAGCGCGCCGCGACGGAGTTCTAATTTACTACGGTGTCACGCACGAGCGCGCCGCGACGGAGTTCTAATTTACTACGGCGCCACGCACGAGCGCGCCGCGACGGAGTTCTCATTTACTACGGTGTCACGCACGAGCGCGCCGCGACGGAGTTCTAATTTACTACGGCGCCACGCACGAGCGCGCCGCGACGGAGTTCTAATTTACTACGGCGCCACGCACGAGCGCGCCGCGACGGAGTTCTAATTTACTACGGTGTCACGCACGAGCGCGCCGCGACGGAGTTCTAATTTACTACGGCGCCACGCACGAGCGCGCCGCGACGGAGTTCTAATTTACTACGGTGTCACGCACGAGCGCGCCGCGACGGAGTTCTAATTTACTACGGCGCCACGCACGAGCGCGCCGCGACGGAGTTCTAATTTACTACGGCGCCACGCACGAGCGCGCCGCGACGGAGTTCTCATTTACTACGGCGCCACGCACGAGCGCGCCGCGACGGAGTTCTAATTTACTACGGCGCCACGCACGAGCGCGCCGCGACGGAGTTCTAATTTACTACGGCGCCACGCACGAGCGCGCCGCGACGGAGTTCTAATTTACTACGGCGCCACGCATGAGCGCGCCGCGACGGAGTTCTCATTTACTACGGCGCCACGCACGAGCGCGCCGCGACGGAGTTCTGATTTGCTACGGCGCCACGCACGAGCGCGACGCGACGGATTTCTCATTAAGTACGGCGCCACGCACGAGCGCGCCGCGACGGAGTTCTCATTTACTACGGCACCACGCACGAGCGCGCCGCGACGGAGTTCTCATTTACTACGGCGCCACGCACGAGCGCGCCGCGACGGAGTTCTCATTTACTACGGCGCCACGCACGAGCGCGCCGCGACGGAGTTCTCATTAACTACGGCGCCACGCACGAGCGCGCCGCGACGGAGTTCTAATTTACTACGGCGCCACGCACGAGCGCGCCGCGACGGAGTTCTAATTTACTACGGCGCCACGCACGAGCGCGCCGCGACGGAGTTCTCATTAAGTACGGCGCCACGCACGAGCGCGCCGCGACGGAGTTCTAATTTACTACGGCGCCACGCACGAGCGAGCCGCGACAGAGTTCTGATTTACTACGGCGCCACGCACGAGCGCGCCGCGACGGAGTTCTCATTAACTACGGCGCCACGCACGAGCGCGCCGCGACGGAGTTCTGATTTACTACGGCGCCACGCACGAGCGCGCCGCGACGGAGTTCTCATTTACTACGGCGCCACGCACGAGCGCGCCGCGACGGAGTTCTGATTTACTACGGCGCCACGCACGAGCGCGCCGCGACGGAGTTCTCATTTACTACGGCGCCACGCACGAGCGAGCCGCGACAGAGTTCTGATTTACTACGGCGCCACGCACGAGCGCGCCGCGACGGAGTTCTCATTTACTACGGCGCCACGCACGAGCGAGCCGCGACAGAGTTCTGATTTACTACGGCGCCACGCACGAGCGCGCCGCGACGGAGTTCTGATTTACTACGGCGCCACGCACGAGCGCGCCGCGACGGAGTTCTCATTAACTACGGCGCCACGCACGAGCGCGCCGCGACGGAGTTCTGATTTACTACGGCGCCACGCACGAGCGCGCCGCGACGGAGTTCTCATTTACTACGGCGCCACGCACGAGCGAGCCGCGACAGAGTTCTGATTTACTACGGCGCCACGCACGAGCGCGCCGCGACGGAGTTCTCATTTACTACGGCGCCACGCACGAGCGCGCCGCGACGGAGTTCTGATTTACTACGGCGCCACGCACGAGCGCGCCGCGACGGAGTTCTCATTTACTACGGCGCCACGCACGAGCGAGCCGCGACAGAGTTCTCATTTACTACGGCGCCACGCACGAGCGCGCCGCGACGGAGTTCTCATTTACTACGGCGCCACGCACGAGCGCGGCGCGACGGAGTTCTGATTTACTACGGCGCCACGCACGAGCGCGCCGCGACGGAGTTCTGATTTACTACGGCGCCACGCACGAGCGCGGCGCGACGGAGTTCTGATTTACTACGGCGCCACGCACGAGCGCGCCGCGACGGAGTTCTGATTTACTACGGCGCCACGCACGAGCGCGGCGCGACAGAGTTCTGATTTACTACGGCGCCACGCACGAGCGCGCCGCGACGGAGTTCTGATTTACTACGGCGCCACGCACGAGCGCGCCGCGACGGAGTTCTCATTTACTACGGCGCCACGCACGAGCGAGCCGCGACAGAGTTCTCATTTACTACGGCGCCACGCACGAGCGCGCCGCGACGGAGTTCTCATTTACTACGGCGCCACGCACGAGCGCGCCGCGACGGAGTTCTCATTTACTACGGCGCCACGCACGAGCGCGCCGCGACGGAGTTCTCATTTACTACGGCGCCACGCACGAGCGCGGCGCGACGGAGTTCTGATTTACTACGGCGCCACGCACGAGCGCGCCGCGACGGAGTTCTGATTTACTACGGCGCCACGCACGAGCGCGGCGCGACGGAGTTCTGATTTACTACGGCGCCACGCACGAGCGCGCCGCGACGGAGTTCTGATTTACTACGGCGCCACGCACGAGCGCGGCGCGACAGAGTTCTGATTTACTACGGCGCCACGCACGAGCGCGCCGCGACGGAGTTCTCATTTACTACGGCACCACGCACGAGCGCGACGCGACGGAGTTCTCATTAAGTACGGCGCCACGCACGAGCGCGCCGCGACGGAGTTCTCATTTACTACGGCGCCACGCACGAGCGAGCCGCGACGGAGTTCTCATTAAGTACGGCGCCACGCACGAGCGCGACGCGACGGAGTTCTCATTAACTACGGCGCCACGCACGAGCGCGACGCGACGGAGTTCTCATTTACTACGGCGCCACGCACGAGCGCGCCGCGACGGAGTTCTCATTAAGTACGGCGCCACGCACGAGCGCGCCGCGACGGAGTTCTGATTTACTAAGGCGCCACGCACGAGCGCGCCGCGACGGAGTTCTCATTAAGTACGGCGCCACGCACGAGCGCGACGCGACGGAGTTCTCATTTACTACGGCGCCACGCACGAGCGCGCCGCGATGGAGTTATCATTAACTACGGCTCCACGCACGAGCGCGCCGCGACGGAGTTCTCATTAAGTACGGCGCCACGCACGAGCGCGACGCGACGGAGTTCTCATTTACTACGGCGCCACGCACGAGCGCGCCGCGATGGAGTTATCATTAACTACGGCGCCACGCACGAGCGCGCCGCGATGGAGTTATCATTAACTACGGCGCCACGCACGAGCGCGCCGCGATGGAGTTATCATTAACTACGGCGCCACGCACGAGCGCGACGCGACGGAGTTCTCATTTACTACGGCGCCACGCACGAGCGCGCCGCGATGGAGTTATCATTAACTACGGCGCCACGCACGAGCGCGCCGCGATGGAGTTATCATTAACTACGGCGCCACGCACGAGCGCGCCGCGATGGAGTTATCATTAACTACGGCGCCACGCACGAGCGCGACGCGACGGAGCTCTCATTTACTACGGCGCCACGCACGAGCGCGACGCGACGGAGTTTTCATTAACTACGGCTCCACGCACGAGCGCGCCGCGACGGAGCAGAGCGGGCGAAAAGGAACACCTGCCGACGTAGCGCGCCAGTTGTTGCGTGACGGGAGAGGACATCGCCGTGATTGCACGTCACCCTCGCTCTCACTCTTGGAAGACTTTATCCGGGCGTTCTTTTCCCGCGCATGCCCTCGCCTGCGTTCTCAAGCCGAGACCACACGTACGCTTGCGGACGCGCGGAAGCTCGCGTCAGCGCGCCTAGCGCCTGCCGCGCCTCGCGAGTATTGGCAGTTTGCATCCACAAAGAAGCGCGACAGCGCGCGCTCACTGGGTTTACACTGGGCTCACTCACACACGCCTTGGCAGGTACCGCTCCGTAATTTGCTATCGACATGTAGTGTTTCATAATCCTTCGATATCTATAAAGGTAACTGTTATATTCTTATAGCTGTTAGATCAGCGCAAAAAGGAAAGAATAAGCACTTTCTTGTATGATATAAATCTGCTTCACGGAGAGTTGAACGTTCCGCCCGTAGCTGCATAGCCAGGAGCGCCGACGCGAGGCAACCGAAGCGCGCGATAACAGAGAGGAGCTGTTCCCCGAGATCACGCCGCGTTTCGAGGCGTACGAGCCATTCTGCGCCGTTTCCGCATGCGTGGGCGCCTGAACGCGAGCTTGCGCGCGTCCGCAAGCGTACTATCAGCGTCAAATGAAAGTTGAACAGCGGAGCGCGTGCCCCAAGCATAAGTGAAGATATAGTGCGCGCCGTCCAGTCATCACCATTGACAGGCGGGCACATCCGGTTTGGCCGCACTGTGCGATCCCCCTCTAGTGAGATAATTTCGTTTCTGTTCTGGTTCTTACATTTGAAAGGGAGAAAATGAAAAATAAAAATGAAGCTAAAGTATTGCAGTTTACGGCGAGTCTTGTCGAGTGCTGTCGGCGCGAATAGCGGTGCGCGTGGTGCAGTTTGCACCGTCATCGCAAGGTAGATTCGCGTGCACGGTCCGCGTGGGCGACTCTACCTGGCGATGACGGTGGAAACTGCACCACGCGCACCGCTATTCGTGCGGACAGCACTTCTGGTTTCGGCGATCTGGACAAGACTCGCCGTAAACTGCAATATTTTAGGTTCATTTTTATTTTTCATTTTCTCCCTTTCAAATGTAGGAACCAGAACAGAAGCGAAATTATCTCACTAGAGGGGGATCGCACAGTGCACCCAAACCGGATGTGCGCGCCTGTCAGTGGTGACGACTGGACGGCGCGCACTATATCTTCACTTATGCTTGGGCCATGCTCTCCGCTGTTCAACTTTCATTTGACGCTGATAGTACGTGTGGTCTGAGCTTAACTGCACTGCGGTAAGGCCAAATCACAACGCGGGGAAGCGCCTCAACGCGTTCGCCGGTTGCCCGCGAGGAGTTCATAACTGGAAGTACCGCTCAGCGGCGTTGAATTGGGCATTGATGATTTCGCATGCACAACCCATAACAAGTTCTTAGGTGTCCTCGTATTTTTAATGCATCTATAATGCGTACACATCAATTTGGCTTGGTGAGTTTTAGCGGTTTAGCGACATACCGTGATAGTCAGGCGAAGTGAGCGCTACCACAAATTACCTTGGCCCATCGCGGAAGACTAATAGTGAGAAAGGCATAGAATCAGAAGCTCTTTACTCGGTCTAATCATACAGTACAAGTGTGTCACGTCATATCAAATGGGAGTTTTCGCGGTTTTCATCACGTCTCGTGACAGACAGGCAAATTGAGGTGGCCCGAAATATTTTTTACTAATTGTGGAGGGCTGATTGCAGAAATGGAATAGAAATAGTTTGGAGTAGCTTTACGTTATAGCATCCTGGGGCGCCAAGGTCTTCTGCTCTGTAAAATGCTAGTCATCTAATTAACATCAAGATCTCCAAAGGGAAAGCATCCGATCTCCGTATGTTGAATAATCACACAATAGGTGTTTTAATGTTTCTTCTCAGCCTCTTGCGTTACAATTAACAATGTCCGCTATTTCAATAGGAAATGAATAGGAATTTGTAAAAAGTGGCACAGGCTACACATGAACAGTAAAGAATGTGCACGTAAAGTAAGACCAGGTAAGAGCGGTAATTCAAATATTGCTCCATAGCGTCTAGGCGTGCGATAGCGAAGTATGGTGTATTCCACTTCCGTACTGCTAAGGGTACCTGCAAGAAATGCCAAGCTGCCGTGCTGCGTCGGTTCTGGACAACAGAATCGAAGAATTGTCGGTTTCACCATGTGCTGCACTGGCAGCCTTGTCAGCAGTTTCATTGCCGCTGATATCGAAGTGCACTGGTAGTCACAGAAATGTTACGTTCTCGTCTCTGCAAACTAGTTGATGGCAATGAATTCAAATTTCTGACGCCGGTTGTTCATGAGAACAATTCTGCACGAAATTGGTAATTTCGGATGCGTGCCACTCAACCATCAATTAGGACTGTAAAAAAAAATTTCTGCGCACAAATACGTACAGTTCTTCTTGCGACATTCGATACTTTCATTTTAAAGTCCAAAGAGTCCTGGAGTATTTGTCAAACTCCTATTTTCTTGCACACTCGCTCTCACTGCCATGGTCGCAGCTACCACCGCGTCTTTGTTATCGCCGCTTCTCGATGCAGCGACTCCCATTTCAGCCAGAGATGCAGTAGTACAGGCAAGAGGATAGCGCAGCAAAAAACCCGTGTGCTGTGTTCTTGCACCAGCGAGTGCGCCAGATCTTTGGGAGAACGCGCGCGCCGTTGCCTGGACAAAGCTTTGCCTAAACGCTGCTTGCCCTGATGCATATTTATGGGACAGCGGCTGTCGACGCCGTTTCCCGTCTTGTCCATTCAGTGAACCTAGCAGGTGAAAGAGTGCGGGCTCTTCCGAGAGGCAGGTTCGCTGTCTCCCTTTCATAATCTTCTCCTAAAACAAGTAAATATAAAGAAAGAAGGCACCTTGCCGTGGAAGCTGTAAACACCTCCACGCACTCGCGGTGGCTAAGCACTCTGGCTCAACCTTCCGTTCTTTCCGTTGAGTTCTCGTTCTATCGATCCAGCGGTTCTCGGCGAAAACCCTTTCAAGGCGCTCTCAGGAAAGCCGCGGGGCCACGATGAGACCGACCACGGTGACAGGAAGGGTGCTGCAAGCTTCTGAATCGCCGTATCTCGCTGCGAGAAATAGAGTTGACTAAAGCGAAGGCACCACCACGCTCCCTGTCACGCTTGTCAACAGTTCGCTGTCCATGTCCCGGTTGTTATCCTTTTAGCTGAGCGGCCCGTTCCACACAGAGCCAGGCAAGCCGCTCATCGCGCTAATCCACTAACTTTGTGAGCAACTGCGTTTGCGCGCAGGGTTGAGCCGGCAATAAATAAAGGAATCCCTGCTCCACTTTTGTGCCGGCCAAGAGAAACCGGAAACGGGGAACGGCTGCGACGACTCTGTCTCTCTGCAGTCGAAGGCTAAAGACGTGTCTCGGTGATGCACTTACAAGGAACGGATACCGAAGAAGAGCGATCTGCGCATTGCTCTCCTGGGACTAAGCACATCATCGGTGAGCGGCTTGGGCCATAAAGAGCTAGGCTAAACAAAAAGAGAAAATGCTGGGTATGGGCACGGCAGGATCCATCACAGCTCTAGCAAGACGGCAGGCTTCAGGTCCGACTAAGACATTGAAAGTAATCATTCATGGCACATTATATATATATATATATATATATATATATATATATATATATATATATATATATATATATATATATAGACATATATATATATATATAGACAGCAAAAGTGTATATCGAGTGATGGCACCCTTCGTCGGAAACATCCGGGGTTTGTTTGCTTCTGTTCTCAGTGTGAATATTCATTACTGGGTGCCGCCTGCGTGTTCCCACTGACGTCTTGGTCATATGGCAGCTTCAGGGTTCTCACGCAGGCTGTGCAGCTGGAACACACCGTCACTTTTCACTGCCGCAACAGTACAAACTCGCTGACTTCCGGCGTGGCTCCGACAAAACGCCACGTGAAAAACCAAAATTAGGGATTACAAGCTAAAAAAAAGCGCATGAATAAGTTGCTGTCTATTCGAGTGAGGTATATAGAAAGGAAATTTTATTTTATCATAATTCATAATTACGTTTGAAAACTAGATCAGCATACAGTGGAAAGGGTAGGTGCCATGGGCGCTCACTGCACGGCCAGCTTTGACAGCGCTTAAGTCGTGGTCGTCTCCGAGGGGGCAGGGTCGCTCCCCTTTGGATCTACGACTGCGTATAGCAAAGCGTAAGCTGTAATTTGCATAAGGAGGCCAAAGGATGTGTCTTGTTTTTAATGATATACGCGTACATGCAGCACAGTTTTCGTGCGCCGTTGCATAGGAATGTCTTCAAGCAAGCAGAAAGGCTAGATAACTGAAGTTTGCATTTAATCATGGAACATTGCACACATTTAAAAGGTATTTTACTGGCATATCTTATTGCTTTGTCTTTTTGGTCCAAATTGGTATGGACTGCTATTATTCAAAAACGGGACTCAGCTTTTCGGTATGCTGAAATTCTCAGAGCTATGATCTTATATAGTTATCTTGCGCATGCTCTGTGTTGTAATACTAAGCTGCAGAAGTGAAGCTCGAAATGTTGAACAAAATTAAATTACATATATTGTTAGATACGAAGGCTCGCCTTCTGACACAAAGAGAGAAGTGTGAAGAGAACAAGGTAGGGATGTAATATGGGAAAAGGTCTTCCCTACACCGACGAAGACGAGAGAAAAGAAAAAGCTCTCTGACTACAGCATACGCGCACACAGGCCCACACATAGGCCCGCGCAAG